>NC_042619.1:163368033-163737711 GCF_901001135.1 Rhinatrema bivittatum
CTGGTCACATGGTCTCGACTGCGTGGCTCTCCTCTCAGCCCAGCCTCAGTGCCTCCCGCCCAGCCCCGCGGAGACAAGCCAGCAGGAGCCGCGAAGAAATAAAAATCAAGGCTGGCAGAGGCTGAAGAAAAGAAGATCAGCCAGCCCCCGCAGGAGACCAAGCCGGCAGGGGCCGAAGAAATGAAGATGGGAGCCTCCCAGCCAGCCCCCGCTGGAGACCAAGCCAGCAGGGGCCACATAAATTAAAATTGAGGGCCGGCGGAGGCCGAAGAAAAGAAGATGCGTGCTGCCAGCCAGCCCCCACTTGGTCTCCGGTGGGGGCCGAAGAAATTAAAACTGAGGCTGGCGGGGGCCGAAGAAGTGAACACCAGTGCTGCTAACCGCCGCCGGAGACCAGCTGTTCAGCTGGGGGCCTTAGATCGGAAGGGTGCTTCTGTGTATATTGTAAAAGCACAGAGTATTGTGTGTGTATATGTGTGTGTATGTGTGTATGTGTGAATGTGAGAAAGGAATGATGCTTCTGTGTGTGCGTGCATGTGTGTGTAAGTGTGTATGTGTGAATGTGAGAAAGGAATGGTGCTTCTGTGTGTGTGTGTGTGTTATGTATGTGAGAAAGGAATCTGCCAGTTTAAAAAAAATGAAATGTGATAATACATATACCTCAACTTTTGTGCTGGTAGCGCAACTTTTGAAAAGTTGGATGAAAGATGAAATTACTGAATTTTAAGCATCCCTCTTCTGGAAAATAAAATTTAGCAAAATGGTTAGAGATAAATACTAAAGCCATAAAAAAAAAAAATTAAACTTTTTAAAATGTTCATCTCAGCAAAATCACAAATTTAAGGTACTAATCCCAGGTGGGGTTTGGGGTTTTTTTTAAAGCATAATTTAAGCATGAAGACTAGAATAGTTCCAATATGAAATGGTTTTGCTATTTTTTTAAGCCTTTAGAAAATGTATATTTTTAAATGACTAAAACTGGAATCTTCCCATTTAAAAGGGAAGTTGACTAAGGATGTCTTTCGGTTCCATATCTCCCACATGAATAATCATATGACTGATAGTTTGAAGAAAGACACTTGCTTTATTGCCTGAAAGCGTAAAACAAGAGAAGCTGTACGGTGTGGGTGGCTGTCCCTTGGGAGGACAGAACCTGAAGGAAGGGTGTCATTTCGCCTTCTGATAGGAATGTGGTTTTCTTATTTAATGGTTGGGATCAATACTTTCACTTTTAGTAAAAGTGAAAAATGCTGCAAGTCTGAAAGCAAGGTGCTTCTGTGAGAGTGTAATGTGTTTGTGAGACAGGGAGAGTGCTTCTGTGTGTCAATGTGTGTGTGCAAGAGAGATGGAGCATGTTTTTGGCTGGCTTGTGGCTGTGAGAGAAGGCATGTGTGTGATTGAGCCTGTTTGTAAGTGAGATGGAACATGTGTGTGATTGAGAGCTTGTAAGTGAAATAGAGAGAGCATGTGTGTGATTGAAATCCTGTGTATAAGAGGGAGCGAGAGCATTGTGTGATTGAGAGAGACTGTCCAGAGAGGTGATGTGTTTTTGTGTGAGACTGATCAGGGAGATGACTGATATGTGTGTGCTTGTGTGTGTGTGTGTGAGAGAGAGACTGGTTGAGGAGATGATTGGTGTGTGAGAGACAGAAACTGGTCTTGAGGGTATGACTGGTGTGTGTGTGAGAGAGAGAGAGAGAGAGAGAAGAGATTGGTTGTGGTCCCTAAGGAAGAGGACTGAGAGGACAGCTTCAGCTACTGCTGCTTCTGGTGTGGTCTGCAAGGGAAAGGAGTAGGAGAACTGCTGGAGAGGGTAAGTAAAGGTGGCTTTTTAAGTTCATTTTTCTTGATTGACTACCATTTTAATTATTGGGTAGTATGTGATGTGTCTGCTGTTTGAAATATTTTATTGGTGTTTGGTAAAGGTTTCAAAATTTGCTTGAGTCTTTAGTTATTGGATATTCTATTCATCAGCTGTTTTGAAATTATTTTATTAGTATGATTTTATAATTATGATTCATGATTTATATATCTTGATTTTATTGATTGTTTCATGAGGAATGGTGACATTTTTGTTTTTCCATTGTTGCACTGTATACAGTCTGGCATGATACGTTTTACAGTTTGGTTTTTGTCTGCACATTTCTAGTTATACTTTATGTGGTGTTATTCTGTATTTGGTGAGAGTTTGTGTTCTGCATGCAAAAACTGAGATGAAGCATTCTTTTAGCATGTGGTTTCTCTGTAGGGATCTGTAGTAGCTTGGCCTGTTCTGTTTTCCTGATAGGAGGTGTATTGATATTTTAGATTCTGGTGTAATATTTGTGGTATTCTTTTTCATAGGTGAGGTTGTTATTCTTTGAGTTTTGGCAAATAGTACTGTGATACGGGAGGACCATGCTGAAATATAGGGGTGTGTACATATATATGTAAATTATATATATAAATTATATTGTATATGTAATTGGGTACCCATGGGCCAGTATGGAGAAAAATCCCCCAAGCCACTATTTTCCCTCAATCCGCCCCTGGCAGCATCAAATGAAATCTGTGTCCAAAATGAATGTGATATGCATTTTTTTTAAATTTTTTATTTCGCAAATTTTCACATACAATACATGAAATGAAACATAATAAGATTACAGTACAATTTCTGGAAACAAGGTTGAAACACCTTTCCTTACTAGAGCTATTTAACAGAAAAAGTGATACAGATAATTTGTACCTTAATATATTTCATTTATTTATTTATTTAAAAACTTTTATATACCGGTATTAGTATGCATACATCATACCGGTTTACAATGTAACTTTAAAGGTAGAAATTACAATGAACAGGGAGGGCGAACAAGGAGGAGTATACAAAGAGCAGGAGGTGGAGGAATTAAAGCAATAAATATAGGTAACTAGGGGGCAAGTGAACAAAAAGGAGCGAATAACATTACAATTTACTGAGGAAATAGATAGGAGAGTACCCTATTCTTTATAGTCGATTATGCTTCTGGAGTAATATAAGGATGTCCCACCAAGAAATCTCACAGTTGTTTGGGGTCAAAGAAGACATAATTATTATTTTGATATCTAACACATCCTTTACAGGGAAACTTTAATACAAATCGGGCCCCCATACTTGTAACCCTTTCTCTTAAGGCAAGAAATTCCTTCCTGTGAAGCTGTGTTGATCTAGTAAGGTCAGGATATAACCAAATCTTAGCCCCATAAAATAATACTTGTCTATTCCTCAAAAACATTTTCAGTATGTAATTACGTTCAGATAAGAACGCGAAAGATATTAGCATTGATTTCCTTTCCCTTATTTCAGTTTCTATCGAGAGTTCTAAAACTTGAGATATATCCAACGAAGGTAAATCTTCTCTCTCTGCCTGAGGTGTCGCTCCTGGTAGGTAGTAGGCTTTTGTACAAACTGGAAGAGCCGCCTCTGGAATCTTAAGTATTTCTTTCATGTATATTTTGAATAATTCAATAGGTGATATCATTCTAACCACCGGGAAGTTTAAGACACGAAGGTTTAATAATTTTAAACTATTCTCAAGTTTTTCTATTTTCCTTTCCATGGCTATTTCAGATGTTATAAAATTTTTCTGTAAAGTCTCCATTTTCTGCAGGCGTTCCTCGTGGCCCTGCAGTTTCACTTCAAAGCCTTTAACAGTTTCTTTGTTTTCCTTAATCTGATTTTTAACTTCAAACGTAGATTGTGCAATAGACTTCAATGCTGAATCAATAGCTTTTAAAACGTACCATACCTTCCCAAGTGTTATATCCTCAGGCTGTCCCAGATTGACATTAACCTCTGTGGTTTCTTGTCGTGGTTCTTCCTGCTCTCCAGAAGCTGCCGTTTGTTGTTTCCCTGGACTCCTTTTACGGATTGAATCTTGCTCTCCAGGTTTCTCTTCCAGCCCACCGCAGGGTCCTACATCTCTCGGGGCAGCAGATTCCACCTCTACAGTCCCGGCACTCGCCTGCACCTCCCCCGAAGTCTCAAGTTGCAAACCGCTTCGGGTCGAGTCAGAGAAAGAGAGGACACTCTGTGCTGGGGGCATCGGCCGTATCGGCTCGCCTGGGCTCAGCATGACGTCCAGGGTCAGGGGTGAGTGCGTTTGCTCCTCTAGCATACCCCCAGCGACCAGCCCGTATGGCGTCATTGATACTCCCGTCAGGAAGCCCTCAATCCGCGGCTCAGAAGGACTTAGCATCGGGGAACTGGTCAGTGCTCCCCGAACCTTTCCTTTTCTTTTAGTATGCGGCATTTCAATAGGTATTTTTCAAAAGGTAAATCGCTGTGGAGGAGCTCGCTTCCTGCACGTCCTATCAGGCAGCCATCTTGCCCTCCTCGGGAATCTTCTGTGATATGCATTAAAATCATGCACTATAGATGCTTCACTCATTGATTTCTGAAGAGAAAGCCATATTCATTTCAGGTCAATTGAGGGTTTTCTGCTGATATTTGTTTAGCTTTCTAAAACTCTGAACCAAAATGTATTGTTACCTCTTCCAAAATTTACATCATGGATATGTTATCTTTTCACAGAAGGTTTGCCCCCAATACACACATTTATTTCCCAGAACCAGATAGTTTCTGCACAAGTAAAGCAAACAAACCTCATTTCATTTAACTTATGCACCTGCTGAGTCTCTTCCCTCACCTGTTTAATAGCTTACAACTCTCTTCAATGGCGCTCTGTTGTATAAAGTTAAATATATACCCTCGTGAGACAGACAAATCTTATTCGGTCTGTACGAATCAATGCACTCCATCATAATAACAATGCTTCACCAACTTGCCCAGAAAGCTATTTTCTTATGAATTTCTTTCTTATGCTATGAGCAACTTTGGCACTTACACCTTCCCTGGTATCTCATGGGTTATTATATTGGATCAGACTATCATAACTAAGAAATAATGAACAAAAGAATACAGCACATTTTTCTTGATATTAGTAATGGAATTTATAACGTTTATTTTATCTCATTGCTAATATCTAAAAATGATCAGGTAGGTCTAGAATCTGAATAGAAGTTGCCATGTTCATACTATATTTCACAGCAACTGTCTCCATTCTGTCCTTATGTTAACTACTCACATTGTTAGGTCCTTGTACAAATAATTATAGAATTGCAAATAAAATGCTCAAAGTGTTGTTCGATTGCTCTTGTTTGTGCTTCAGTTTGAGCAATCAGATCAATACCATGTTTTTATTGCTATTATCACCAAGTCCTTATCTATCTCTAGCAAAGCAAATTTTTTTTATTATCTATTTATTAACATTTCAAAGTAACTGTTAAGTAAAACACTTTGACAGGAAATAAGTGTATCAAACACATAGAAAGAGACTGATGAAAGACAAAACCAAACAAATGAATCTCTATGTGTGTGTGTGGCAATCCTCTAGGGTTGACTGTTTTTTATTCTGGGATGATATGTATAAAATCATTTGGGTGGGGGAGACTCCACCCTCATCATGTTTTGTCTTGTAAAAATATGGTTACAAATATCATGTAGTACGATGAAATGACTACTAGGTAGCATTTTAAGAGAATGAGAGGTAAATTTGCTTAATTTAGTTTTGGGAAAGGTATGTATGTTTCCTTAAAGAATTGGGGTTCTTTCCTTGGTTTTGGTGAAGTTTTGGACTTTTCCTCCCCTGCCCTCTCCCATATAGGTTAGGGATTAGGGACCTTTAGCTATGTAATCATCTGGAACACCCTGACTGTGGGCTGAGAGTCCCAGGTACTGTCCAAGGTAAGTAGGATGCTACAGGGGCTCTTCCCCTCAAGGGAACGTTAAAGATCTGGGTTTCTGGCTAGATAACGAGCTAAATCTTAAAAAACACATCGCAGCAAAAACAAAAGAAGGCTTCTTCAAAATTCAAATACTCAAACACCTTAAACCGCTGCTTCACCCCCGGGATTTCAGAACCGTTCTTCAAACCCTCATCTTCTCCAGTATTGACTACTGCAACTCCCTTCTAATTGGCCTTCCCAATGCAACCTTAAGACCACTGCAGTTACTCCAAAATGCAGCTGCCAGAGTCCTGACTGGTAAAAGAAAATCCGACCATATATCCCCAGTACTCCACAACCTACAGTGGCTCCCTGTTAAAAAAAGAATAGAGTACAAAGTCATCACAATTCTACATAAGACAATTCACAAAGCAGACTTCACTGCCCTGGACAATATTATACATCTGCATAAACCATCACGTACAACAAGATCTACATATAAAATTCAGCTGGATGTCCCTTCATTACCACAAGCCAAACTTTCCTCCACCAGAAATAGAGCCATTTCTATAGTCGGCCCAAAATTATGGAACTCTTTACCTCTACACCTCAATTCACAAGAAAATCTTAAATCCTTTAAAAAGGAACTTAAAGAATGGCTACTCTCACAGTCTTACAATGACTGTTCACCCAATGATAACAGAGCATAAATCATTTTTCATATCCATCTCTCGCCCCCTTTTTATTCCAACAATCCTTCTGACTCTCGCCCGACTTGCAGAAACCTTCTTTATCTTTAATGGCTTCAACCGTCAACTTCAAGAACTGCATACATTCTTATCTATTGTTCAATGTACTTATTAACTTTTACTAAGTTAATACTCTGTTTCTATCTGTTTTAATGTTATGAATTTAAATGTAACTGGTTGTTGTAATGTAAACCGGAGTGAAGGCATTGTCAGCTGTACCTCGGTATATAAACAAATGCTAAATAAAATAAATAAATAAATAAGGGGAAAGGTCCAAGGCTGAGAAGAAGTGGAGTCCATTCCTTTTCATGGTTGGAAAGAATCAGAGAAGTACCAGAGTAGCAAGGAGTAGGTTCTTTCCTCCCAAGGAATTACCATACAACCAAAAGAGAAATGCAGGGGTGGGTGATACCCAACTGGGGAAATTCCCTAGAGCAGTGGTTCTCAACCCTGTCCTGGGGACCCCCCAGCCAGTCAGGTTTTCGGGATATCCACAATGAATATGCATGAGAGAAAATTTGCATGTTATGGAGGCAGTGTATGCAAATTTTCTCTCATGCATATTCATTGTGGATATCCCGAAAACCCGACTGGCTGGGGGGGTCCCCAGGACAGGGTTGAGAACCACTGCCCTAGAGTATTCTTGATAGAGTGGGGTCTGGGGAACTTAGCAAACATGAAAAGGAGAGGTTTTCTCCTTCCTCAGAAGAGTTTACTATAGGGGTGAAGTGGAGAGGCTAGTGACCAGAGTGTGAATTGATTTGCTCCTCCTCCTGACAGCAGGACGCTCAGAGAGGGGAAGAAACTGTGTTCAGGAATGGAGTGAGTTATACTGAGCTTTTGTCCCAAGATGTCCTTGCTGGTGCTCTGTCCAGAGAAATCAGCACAGAAGGGTGGTACTGTAGAGATTTAGGTAAATGGGTCCATGACATTCTGAGGTGTGAGCATGAGCAGTGCCCTGGGGAAAGTGATGGAGTAATGTACTGCCACGGAATTTTGTGATTATGTATTTGGTGTCCATTGCATAAGAATTTCAATATGGGTATATCTAAAAGGAAAAAAACAAACCCTCCCTTAGGGCTAAAGGAGAGAAAAGGCAGTGAATAGAATATCTGGTTTACTCTTATGGTCAGCTGTATTTGACCTGTGCTGATATAGAAGCCTATAACTGACTGATATGTTCAGTAATACAAAGTGTTAAGTTATTTTCATCCATGTAAATAATTCTTGGTTGGCTGGAAGTTATAGAAAATAAAGTTGCCATTTGTTTTTCAAATTGATATAATGTGTCAGTGTTTCTTATTCAGCCAGCCCAACCTATAGGTGGAGTCAGAAATCATGGAGGGGAGTGAGGGGACGGCCTCCCTATTCATACAATAAAGAGCAAACAATAGTTGTGATAAAAGTATACTGTACAGTCAGGTCAACTTCACCATCTGCCTGATCTAATTTGAAGAACCCAAGCAATAAAAATATGGAAGAGATGACCTTTAAATAATAGGTAATTCCCCCATCCTGTTATGTACCCCATGAGGGGGTTACATGTATATGTTACACTACAAGTCTCCAAAAAGGAGAAGGATAGGAGGAGTAAAGAATCAGATCCTTAAACAAAAACATTATTAAGGAAATCTAGGATGGCACTAACTCTCAGAAAAAAAATCATCCAGCCACTGTAACTGTATATTATAAACCCCAAATATTCCAAAGATGTTCCTCACCAACCGAATGGGCTGTAGAACTTTCCAAAAATATCTCAAGTTGAGTCTGTTGCGCTCCTGCTCGCAGGCTGTGACACGAGCAGGCGTTTACCTTCGTGGCTCGGAGGCCGCCGACGTTCACCTTCTCATCCGCAGTCAGGAGGTCGCGGTCCTTGCTCCCATGCAGTCCGGAGACCGCCAACGTGATCTTCAGTGGCAGAAGGCCACCCACTTCTTCCCTGTCTCAGTGGGGCCTCCATGGAATCTTCAGGCAGCTGGCGCCGCTCCCCACGGGACCTACAAGGCGGCTAGAGCTGCCCTCTGCTCACCTTTTCGTGGCATGGACACAGTCATCGCTCTGCCTTCCACATCGGGGTGTTCCCTGTGGCCCGTTCTTCCTTCTGCACTTAGCGGCAGCATGGCCGCTGTCCAGTGCCCTGGGGAAAGTGATGGAGTATTGTACTGCCCATTCCTCTTAGGGTCAAGGCCGCGTCTCTCTTGGATATTTAAAGGGCCCATGGCCGGATATGCTCCAGGCCCCACCTTCTGACTCCTCCCAGGGTGTCTCCTCATTCAGCCCTATTTAAGGGCCATGCAGTCATTCCAGCCTTGCATTCGCAAGGGGCTAGTCCTTCCTAGGACTTCTCTGCATCTTCGCTCCTGCCTGGCTTCCTTTGTCTTCGTGGGATCCCTCATTGTTGTATGTTCTTTGTCTCTGCTGATGTTCCGTGATCCTGTCCTGATGTTTTGTGATCTATCCTGATGTTCCAGGATCTAGTCCTGATGTCTCGTCTATTCTGATGTTCTATGGTCCAGTCTTGATGTCCTGATGTCTGTCTTGTCTTGCATCTTCCAAGGCTCCACTCTGACCCATACCTGCGTGGTCCTCGACCAGCCCGGCTCGGTTGAATAGGGTGTGCAGCAGGTCCAGTGGTCCACAACCATCCCCATTGGGGTGTGTATGGCTCTGGTGGGTCCTTTCATCCATTGGGGCCGAGGATTTTCTATGTCCCTTCCTGCCACCTCCAGGGTCTGGAGTCATCGATGTCCTACTTCACTCATCCTGGCTTCCCTTTGTTGAGTGACCTGGGAGTCTGTCCTGGATGTCCTGGATCTTCACCTTGGAGGACCTGACTTTTAAAACATTCCTCCAATGTCTTGGACTCCGGCTTCACCTAGCCTCCGGCAGATTGTGCTCAGTGGATAGCCCGAGGGCCTTCCTGGCCACTGGAGCCTCCTTTCCGGCTGATTGAGTTAGCGTGCTATCCGGATTCCACTCCATCCTGAGTTTTATTGATGATTTTAGCTTGCCTTGCCTTCCTTGCCTTGCCTTGCCATACCTTGTCTTGCCTTGCCAGAGTCCTTATCACAAAATACTCGGTGTTATATATTTCAATCAAATATTCACTGATAATCAATCCAAATTTTGAATCAAAATAGGATCTTTTTATTATTTTTTATTTTTTGAACATTTTTTGTAGAAGATGGGAATGGTTTCATACATTATATCCGGCAACCCCCTTGGTGCCTTTATCTCTTTAATCATAAACGCATCCACCAACCTCCATATTTCTTTTATTTTAATTTAAACCAATGATTAAAAAGAATTTTTTTGATTTGAATCTCAGTGAAAATCGCTTTTCTTATATCCATTTGTTGTTTATTGCATTTTTCATTAACTTCTCTCTGTACCACATACTACTGAATACTTGTTATGAGCCGTCAGCAATAACTAGTTTGTACTTAGCTTTGGATAGATTTCTGAATAAGTCCCGACTTGCGCAAGTTTCAACATACAAATGTCTTCATCAGGGTTCATTCATATCCTTTGTTCTTTCATTAAAGACTCTCCGTCCATTATATTCTTCAGTGCTCTGAACAAGCCTCCGTTCAACGCTCTTCCTGATGGCGTTCAACGCTACCCAACTTCCAGTCACAATTTAAATACCCTTTCCGGATACCAATGGGTTTTAAATCTTAAATTAAAGAGAACCAATCTAGCTGATCATTTAAACCTGCAGGCTGTTCCGATCTCAATCTAAAAATCCATGACTGCTCTTTGATGAAAGAACAAAGGATATGAATGAACCCTGATGAAGACATTTGTATGTCGAAACTTGCGGAAGTCGGGACTTATTCAGAAATCTATCCAAAGCTAAGTACAAACTAGTTATTGCTGACGGCTCATAACAAGTATTCAGTAGTACGTGGTACAGAGAGAAGTTAATGAAAAATGCAATAAACAACGAATGGATATAAGAAAAGCGATTTTCACTGAGATTCAAATCAAAAAAATTCTTTTTAATCATTGGTTTAAATTAAAATAAAAGAAATATGGAGGTTGGTGGATGCGTTTATGATTAAAGAGATAAAGGCACCAAGGGGGTTGCCGGATATAATGTATGAAACCATTCCCATCTTCTACAAAAATTTTTCAAAAAATAAAAAATAATAAAAAGATCCTTTTTGGATTCAAAATTTGGATTGATTATCAGTGAATATTTGATCGAAATATATAACACCGAGTATTTTGTGATAGGGTTGTAGTGTACACTTGGTGTAGAATCTCATTTTGGAAATTTATTGCCAGAGTCCTTGTCTTCGTCTGATCCAGAGCCCTTGTCTTCGTTTGTAACTTCATCAGAGTCTTCATCTTCAGTTCCAGTGTCTTCGTCTGCCCTTGTCTCCTGTCCAGCCTGCCGCCTCTGCTGTTACCCAGCAGCAGGCCTGAAAGGGCTTGGAGTGATCAGAGGACTACTCAGAGACCAACCTTGTGGTTGGCCTCACTGAGGCCGTGCAGGTCAGTGGGGGCTTTGGTTCCAGTCTCCACCCAGAGGAGCATCTGTCTCACTTGCCTCAGCGCTTCCTTGGAGTTTCTCTCCTGGTTTGCTGAGGTCCAAGGGCACACTTATCCGCAGAATCGAGAGTGCCCCTAGCGCTCATTCCTTCAATTCCGGAACAGAGTCAAGTCCAAAAAAACAAAAAATAAAATGCATTTCCTGGAACTTAACAATTTTAAGGAAAAAATCACTTCTCAATTTAAAAATTTGAGAATTTAATGTCAGAAATGTATTTCTCTTATCCTCAATTGTTTTACATAGGTGAGGAAAAATCCCTGACATTCTGATTGAAAAATAATACATCTTTATTTGTAAAATACAGCTTGAAAGTTTCTTTCTGGCACTAATATAAATGTTCTTGATAAGATAACTCTAGGCAACAGCTCTTCCTGTTTGTTTTAAATTCACTGTAAGATTGAATTCATTGTCCAACTCAGAGTTTTGCAGGTTAACATCATCTTTGCTTCCAGCCACATCTTCCCTGGGGACAGGCAAATATTGTGTTTTCATAGTAAGGGGTAGTGCCTTGAGTAGAAACTATAATACCTTGGTCAGATATTATGTTCAACATGTCCTTTGGTGTAGAAATAAATGTCTTAAGAAATGCAACCTTCCTTTCATAAATTCTCATATTGATATTCTTCAACATCTCTATTTTATAATGCAGACTAAGATTGTCTTAACTAGGGATAAATGCAATGCTTGTATAGATGTGATATTACTTTCACAATCATGTATCCGAGTAATATTTTCTTCAATATACTTTTCTTGATCTTGCAATTTTTTCACCTTTTCATCAGAGAAAGTGCATAATTGCTTTACAGACCCAGTCAAAGAGGCTTCAGTTTGGACCATTACAGGCCAAATGTTTTGCAGAGATACAGTTGTAGGTATTTACACAAAATGGGACAATGAGAAACCTGAATACAGATGCCAGTGAGAGCACTTAGATGAGAAGATCACCTTGCTGCTGGCTAAAAGGAATCAGTAAGTGCTGCTTGGGAATGTTTTTTAAAGTATTGGGGAGAAGTAAACTATTAGGGATATTATTTAGTGTGTATGTGCTTTAAATGGTCAGTAAGGCAGATAATAAGCAGAAGTTAGTGTGTTTGTATTTAAAACAAAAAAGAAAAAGGTAGCCAGAAGCTAGAAATAAGCTAGGAGCAGTGTATACCTAAGTAAAACGGTTGAAAGGTTCAGTTAGTCACCTTGTAAAGGTGTTAAGGTAGTGTGATTTGGTTTGATCAGGTACCAACATTTGTTAATCAGGACATCAGTGATTTACTCAGGACAACTAATTGTAGTGTAAAGAAATTGTTTTGTACTAATTTACCATAGAAGCACAAGATATATTACAAGGGAAGAGATTCATAACCCACAATCCAGTGGGAGCACTGAGAGGAGAGGATCACATTACTGGTGGCTGAAAGGAATCAGTAAGTTCTGCTTGGGAAATTTTTTCAAAGTATTGGAGAGAAGGAAACTATTGGGGTATATTATTTAGGGATTTTATGTGTTTGTGCTTTAGTCAGCAATCCAGAAGCAAGAGGAGGGCCTTCCAGTCTTTTGCATCGAGTGTCACATGTATGATATTTTACCCACCGGTGAGAAGTTGTACATGTGCATCCGATGCAAAGAGCTCCTGTCTCTCTGAGAATGAGTCCAATCTCTGGAGGCTAGAGTGGCAGACCTGGAGTAGCTGAGGCAGACAGAGAGTTATATAGATGAGACCTTCATGGACATAGTAGCCAAGTCCCAACTTCTGACTGGCAGCCCTGGTGCTGCCTTGGATGAAAAGATCCTCCTGATCTGAGAGCATCAACCTGGTGCAGTAGGAAAGGATCCTATAGCAAGGACCTGCTCGCCTGGTGGTGCACTGTCCTCTCGCACTGAGGATGTATTTCCCTGGGCTTCTGCCCAGGAGGGAATGGTTAGGTTGGCCGTCATAGTTGGTGATTTGATTCTAAGGAATGTAGACAGCTGGGTGGCTGGTGGGCAAGAGAATTGTCTGGTAACATACCTACCTGGTGCAAAGTTGGTGGACCTCATGCGTCACCTAGACAGAATTTTAGACAGTGCTGGGGAGGAGCCGGCTGTTGTGGTATATGTGGGCACCAACGACATAGGAAAATGTGGGAGGGAGGTTTTAGAAGCCAAATTTAGGCTCTTAGGTAGAAAGCTGAAATCCAGAACCTCCAGGGCAGCATTCTCTAAAATGAACCCTGTTCCATGCGCAGGTCCACAGTGGCAGGCAGAGCTCCAGAATCTCAATGCATGGATGAGACAATGGTGCAAGGAAGAGGGATTCAGTTTTGTAAAGAACTGGGGAACCTTTAGGGGAAGGGGGAGTCTTTTCCAAAGGGATAACCTCCACCTTAACCAGGGTGGAACCAGACTGCTAGCACTAACCTTTAAAAAGGAGAGAGAGCAGCTTTTAAACTAGAACAAAGGTAAAGCCAACAGTTGCTCAACAGCACATGGTTCGGAGGGAAGTATCATCAAAGGATGCTGACATAGTAGAATTAGGGCATCCCAACAGTGAGGTTCCAATAATAAGAAAAGTAGTCAAAGTGCCTGTAATTAAAAACTCACCTGAGCTAAAAGATTCCAATTTATCCCTGTCATTTAAAAAGCAGAATGAAAATAAAAACAAAAAACACACTTTGAAATGTTTGTATGCTAATGTTGGTAGTCTAAGAAGTAATATCAGAGAATTAGAATGTATAGCAGTGCATGATGACATAGACATAATTGGCATCTCAGAGACATGGGGAAAGGAGGATAACCAATGTGACAATGCTATACCGGGGAACAAATTATATCGCAAAGACGGTGAGGAGCATCTGGGAGGTGGGTGGTGCTTTATAGAGATATGAATCATAACCGGAATCATTTCTGGGTTAGGTTTCGGGGGCCATCATGAAATTTTTTTCCGTGGAGGGTCGGGTTTTTTTTTATCGGCTGCGCCCGAGCCGATAAACAAAAAACCTACCCCGACCCTTTAAATCTGATTCTTTAGCATCCCCCACCCTCCCGATCCCCCAAAAACCTTCTTAAAGTACCTGGTGGTCAAGCGAGGGTCCCGGGAGCGATCTCCCACTCTCAGGCCATCGGCTGTCAGTAAACAAACTGGTGCCAATGGTCCTGTGCCCTTACCATGTAACAGGGTCTAACTGTGCCATTAGCTGGCCCCTGTCACATGTTAGGAGCAATGGATAGCCGGTGCCATGGCACAGTTAGCCCCTGTGAAACTGTCATTTATTGCATCCAATGAGAGAGGGAACTATTTTAGATCTAATACTCAGTGGAGCACAGGATTTGGTGAGAGAAATAATGGTGGTGGGGCTGCTTGGCAATAGTGATCATAATATGATCAAATTTGAATAAATGACTGGAAAGGTGACAGTAAGCAAATCAACGGTTCCAGTGCTAAACTTTCAAAAGGTAAACTTTGATAAAATGAGAAAAATAGTTAGAAAAAAACTGAAAGGAGCAGCTACAAAGGTAAAATGTTTGCAAGAGACATGGACATTGTTAAAAAATACCATCCTAGAAGCACAATCCAGTTGCATTCCACACATTAAGAAAGGTGGAAGGAAGGCAACATGATTACCAGCATGCTTAAAAGGTGAGGTGAAAGAGGCTCAAAAATTGGAAGAAGTATCCAACAGAAGAAAATAGGATAAAGCATAAGCATTGGCAAGTTAAATGTAAGACATTGATAAGACTGGCTAAGAGAATTTAAAAAGTTGGTCATAGAGGCAAAAACTCAGAGTAAAAACTTTTCTAAATATATCCAAAGCAGAAAGCCTGCGAGGGAATCAGTTGAACCGTTAGATGATTGAGGGATTAAAGGGGTACTTAGAAAAGATAAGTCCATTTTGGAAAGATTAAATGTTTTATTTGCTTCACTGTTTACTGAAGAGGATGTTGGGTAGATACCTAATAGATAGACAATCGGCTGAATTTAAAAAAGTTCGTCAATAATACTACAAAGGAATGTTTTTACAAATTACATATATTAAAAAATTTGAAACCTCTTCTCCACTTCCAGGACTTCCGTACAGTCCTCCAAGCTATCCTTTTTGCAAAAATTGACTACTGTAACTCCATTCTAATCGGCCTTCCAGCAATCACGACAAAACCATTACAAATGCTACAGAACTCTGCAGCCAGGATCCTTACCAATACCGGCAGAGCTGAACACGTCACTCCTATACTTAAGAGTCTTCACTGGCTCCCCATTAAATTCAGAATTATATACAAAGTGCTAACTATAATACACAAAACCATCCACTCACAAGCCACACTCGAATTAACCTGCCCTCTCCGATCTCAATCTACGTCCAGACCCACTAGAACAATGTATTTAGGCACCCTTTATATACCCCCTGCTAAGTCCTCAATGAAGAAACGTGCCTTCTCGATTGCTGGTCCCTATCACTGGAACAATCTGCCTTCGGACTTGCGCCTAGAACCATGCCTGTGGACATTCAAGAAGAATCTGAAAACCTGGCTCTTCACCAAAGCCTTCACTTAAATTCCCATGCTAATTATAAATGTTCTCTCCACCTAGCTTGATGGAATCTCTACCTGGGTAACAACAAGCTAGGTTGAGAGAACATTGCACAAATCTCATCTTGGAGTGAGTTTCCTCACTCCGTACGTCATCAAATCTTCACAAGAGACCACTGTTCTGTTCGTACGTCTCACGTTGAATGTGAAAGTGGCCCCTAACCCCCTACACTAATACTTAAACCTCACCTCGAGTTACAAGGTGGGCCTCCCATAGGGATACAAATACCTGTCTAGGGAGGAGGCACTATGGCAAGGTTCTCTCTCCCTCTCCCCCTGCATCATACTGAAACAAGCCTATCAGGAGATATCATGAACCACAATATACTGGCAATGTAGCCCAAATTGGGCTAATAGCACAACTTGCAATAACAGCCTTTCACATGGCTGATAGTGCAATTTGCAATACACATGCTTATTAGCATAAGGTACACCCCTTTTTGGTATCGCATGTGATACCAATACAATATTGGAAAATGAGGCCCAATGTTCCTAATGATAAGGATAATCATTCTTTTCTAGTTAGACTTTTTACAGTGACCCTTAAGAATGGGGAAAAATATAAAAGAGATTGGCTGTGTTGGAGTAAAGAAAATATTTCTTTGTATTGTGCTCCTTGTTTTTTGTTCAACAAAGGAGAAGTTTCTTCAAATGTAAGCACATTAGCTGTACATCCAGGTTGGGATATTGCAAAATGATGGCGAAGATTGAAAGACATTTTACCAAATCATGAAAATTCCAATATACATAAAGGAAATTATATCACTTGGAAGGAAGCAATGAAAGCAGTTACATGTAATTCTATGATTAATAATTTTGTTGTTAATCAGCTTAAGGCAAAAAGTGAAAAATGGAAGATGATCCTTCGTCAAATTTTAGATATTATTATTTTTTTGGCTGAAAGAGGACTTGCATGCCAATTTGGGGATCTTCCGAACAAATAGGAGAGAGTACTAATGGTAAATATTTGGGCCTAGTTGAGCTTTTCAGCAAGTATGACCAGGTACTGAGTAATCATGTTGTACAAGTTCATAATTCACAAGAAAATAACTCCCATCTTCAGGTGCATTATCTCACTCATCATATCCAAAATGAATTTATTGAAATCTGTGGCTCTTTTGTTCAGAAAAAAATTATAGAAGAAGTTAAAGCAGCAAAATATTTTGCTATTTCTGTGGATGGAACATATGACTACGCTAATCAAGAGCAGCTGTCATTTATCTTGAGAAATGCTAAAGTTACAGATACAAGCTTTTCTATTGAAGAACACTTTATTATGTTTTGTGATTTCCCTAAAAAGGCTGATGAAGAAATTGCTGAAAACATTTTTGAAGTCCTTGATAGTTTTGACCTTAAATTTGATGACTGTGTAAGTCAATTGTATGACAATGGTGCCAATATGGCTGGCACGTACAATGTTATTCAAGCTAAACTGAAAGAAAGACATAAGAATTGCTTGTTTTCAAGCTGTATAAACCATAAATTAAATTTAGTCAGAGCAGATAGTGCCAAGGCATGTAAAGAAGTGATTACATTTTTTGGAACGATTCAAAAAATGTATAATATCTTCAGCTCTTGTTCACAAAGATGGGAAATACTGAAAAAAATATGTTCCTGTATCCCTCCATCAAATGTCCAAAACGAGGTGGTCAGCTAGGATAGATTGTGTTCGACCTATTGCTCGACATTTGGGAAGTAGTAGAAACACTATAAAAGAGGTGAGCAAGCTTACAAACTTAACAGCAGAATGTAAGGCTGACCTTGGTGATATTGAAAAATATTTGGACAGTTTTGAATGTGTTTTAATGGATTCAATTTGGATTAAAGTGCTAACAATGATATATCAGGTAAATCTACTATTGGAATGTCGTGATGCAACATTGGACACAGAAAGAGACAATATCAATCAATTACAAGAAGATCTTCTGAAGCTTAGAGACAAGTGGGATGAAATACTTCAAGAAGCCCGAACAGTGTCATGTAAAATAGGTATATTGACTAACTTTAATTTGCGTCATGGTTCCACACACTCAACTCAACAGCATGCAGAAAATTACTTCATGGTGAATGTCTTCCATATCATAATAGACTTTGTACTTAATGGGCTTAAGCGTCGATTTTCTGTAGTTAAAGAAATATACAACCATTTTGATTTCTTATGGGACTTTAAGAACTTGAGTGAAGACAAATTATTTCAAAAAGTTAACAGATTTCTGAGCCAATATGTGAATCAAGTTTAGGTTGAACTCCTCGATGAAATAGCTTTGCTTAAGAGAGTGTTTGACGTAAATTTTAAAATTGATATGTCACCGAAAACATTTACAGACAAATATTGAGTTTGAAGTTATCTAATATTTTTCTGAATTTCCTTATTGCACTGAGAATTTTCTTGACACTTCCAGCAAAGGTGGCATCAAATGTGGTGATAAACTGTAAAACAGAATAGCTACTTGAGAGTCTTCTTTTCATTTTATAACATTATCTGTCAGTAGGGATGTGAATCGTTTTTTGACGATTTAAAATATCGTCCGATATATTTTAAATCGTCAAAAATCGTTAGGGCCATGATATAATACCAATTCCCCCGATTTATCGTCAAAAAATCGTAAATCGGGGGAAGGGGGAGGGCAGGAAAACCGGCACACTAAAACCCCCTAAAACCCACCCCCGACCCTTTAAATTAAATCCCCCACCCTCCCGAACCCCCCCCCATATGCCTTAAATTACCTGGGGGTCCAGCGGCGGTCTGGAACAGTCTCCTGCAATTGAATCGTGTTGTCTTCAGCCGGCGCCATTCTGCACCGCCATTTTGCAAAATGGCGGCGCAAAATGGCGGCGGCCATAGACCAACACGATTTGACTGCAGGAGGTCGTTCCAGACCCCCGCTGGACTTTTGGCAAGTCTTGTGGGGGTCAGGAGGCCCCCCCAAGCTGGCCAAAAGTCCCTGGGGGTCCAGCGGGGGTCCGGGAGCGATCTCCTGCCACAAATCGTTTTCCATACGGAAAATGGCGCCGGCAGGAGATCGACTGCAGGAGGTCGTTCAGCCGGGGTTCCGGACCCCGGCTGAACGACCTCCTGCAGTCAATCTCCTGCCGGCGCCATTTTCCGTACGGAAAACGATTCGCGGCAGGAGATCGCTCCCGGACCCCCGCTGGACCCCCAGGGACTTTTGGCCAGCTTGGGGGGGCCTCCTGACCCCCACAAGACTTGCCAAAAGTCCAGCGGGGGTCCGGAACAACCTCCTGCAGTCGAATCGTGTTGGTCTATGGCCGCCGCCATTTTGCGCCGCCATTTTGCAAAATGGTGGCGCAGAATGGCGCCGGCTGAAGACAACACGATTCAATTGCAGGAGGCCGTTCTGGACCGCCGCTAGACCCCAGGTAATTTAAGGCATTTGGGGGGGAGGGTTTCAGGAGGCTGGGGGATTTAATTTAAAGGGTCGGGTGGGTTTTAGGGTGTTTTAGTGTGCCGGTTTTCCTGCCCTCCCCCTTCCCCCGATTTAGCTATGGACCGCCGCTGGACCCCCAGGTAATTTAAGGCATTTGGGGGGGTTCGGGAGGGTGGGGGATTTAATTTAAAGGGTCTTTGGTGGGTTTTAGGGTGTTTTAGTGTGCCGGTTTTCCTGCCCTCCCCCTTCCCCCGATTTAGCTACGGACCGCCGCTGGACCCCCAGGTAATTTAAGGTGTTTGAGGGGGTTTCGGGAGGGTGGGGGATTTAATTTAAAGGGTCGGGGGTGGGTTTTAGGGGGTTTTAGTGTGCCGGTTCACGATTTTAACGATTTTCACGATACACTAAACACCCAAACGGCGACGATACGATTCCCTCCCCCTCCCAGCCGAAATCGATCGTTAAGACGATCGAGGACACGATTCACATCTCTATCTGTCAGAGCAATTTTTCCTCCTTTGTAATTTGATTTTTTTTCTATTGGATATGCCAATTGTTAAATAATCTAAATTAGTTTTACAGCATTGGGAATATATAAACAAGAGTGATCAATGAAATATTTTGAGGCTAATATTCAAAGACATTTAGCAGATAATGTGCCAGTTGTCCAGCAAAAGGCTGAGTTTGGAGTATCCCCTGAGCTTAAAAAATACACTTAAAGCAACTCTGGAAGGTGATGCTTCCAGGTTTGCCATTGAAAGCAACACTGAAAGCATCTTGATACACTATTGAAATCAAATAAAATCCCCAAATTGGCATGATTAAAGTCACTAAAAGAGAGAACACCTTTACTTTCCCCCCCAACTCTCTAATGTTAATGGTCTTTTTTAATGGAATTCGTCAGTTTCCCTCTACTCATTTGGGCTTCAAGATCAATCAGACCTGACCTTCTGCTATTGTACCCTGAGCTTTCATTCCCATCCATGCAGACATTTTCTCTGTATTTTATATCCCCTCCAATCTCATTTAGCCCAATCATTTCAGGAACCCTGCAATTGCAGGCTCTATATATATGGCCACTGAATATCCCTATGCTTTTGACTTTCCTGCCAGGGACTGTCAAGGCTGCCCTTGCAATAACCCCATCCCCAGCCAACCTGAAGGGTAAAAAATCTCTCCCAGGAATCCAACCCAGGCGGACCTCCTGATAATGCACAGCACTAGGGATGTGAATCGTGTCCTCGATCGTCTTAACGATCGATTTCGGCTGGGAGGGGGAGGGAATCGTATTGTTGTCGTTTGGGGGGGTAAAATATCGTGAAAAATTGTGAAAAATCGTGAAAAATCTAAAAATCTAAAAATCGGCACATTAAAACCCCCTAAAACCCACCCCCGACCCTTTAAATTAAATCCCCCACCCTCCCGAACCCCCCCCAAATGAGTTAAATAACCTGCGGGTCCAGCGGCAGTCCGGAACGGCAGCGGTCCGGAACGGGCTCCTGCTCCTGAATCTTGTTGTCTTCAGCCGGCGCCATTTTCCAAAATGGCGCCGAAAAATGGCGGCGGCCATAGACGAACACGATTGGACGGCAGGAGGTCCTTCCGGACCCCCGCTGGACTTTTGGCAAGTCTCGTGGGGGTCAGGAGGCCCCCCACAAGCTGGCCAAAAGTTCCTGGAGGTCCAGCGGGGGTCAGGGAGCGATTTCCCGCCGTGAATCGTTTTCGTACAGAAAATGGCGCCGGCAGGAGATCGACTGCAGGAGGTCGTTCAGCGAGGGTTCTGGCGCCTCGCTGAACGACCTCCTGCAGTCGATCTCCTGCCGGCGCCATTTTCCGTACGAAAACGATTCGCGGCGGGAAATCGCTCCCTGACCCCCGCTGGACCTCCAGGAACTTTTGGCCAGCTTGTGGGGGGCCTCCTGACCCCCACGAGACTTGCCAAAAGTCCAGCGGGGGTCCGGAAGGACCTCCTGCCGTCCAATCGTGTTCGTCTATGGCCGCCGCCATTTTTCGGCGCCATTTTGGAAAATGGCGCCGGCTGAAGACAACAAGATTCAGGAGCAGGAGCCCGTTCCGGACCGCTGCCGTTCCGGACCGCCGCTGGACCCGCAGGTTATTTAACTCATTTGGGGAGGGTTCGGGAGGGTGGGGGATTTAATTTAAAGGGTCGGGGGTGGGTTTTAGGGGGTTTTAGTGTGCCGGCTCACGATTCTAACGATTTATAACGATAAATTGTTAGAATCTCTATTGTATTGTGTTCCATAACGGTTTAAGACGATATTAAAATTATCGGACGATAATTTTAATCGTCCTAAAACGATTCACATCCCTACACAGCACTGCCGCTGAACCACGGGACCATTGATGGTTTCAATGGGTATTTTTACTCCAATTTCCATACAGAATTGATTACTTATTCCACGTTTTCAAGTTAAAGAATTCAAAGACTCTAGTATAATATATTATACTCTTTCATAGTATTATGAATTGAATATGTGCTATGCTTATGTCATTTAGATGTAATGCATCTGCAATTAAATGATTTAAGACAAATTATCCTTCTCTCATTAAAGCATTTCACAAAACATTCCTTGTACTTTTGACTCCGATGTCTCTTTTGAAAGAGCAAGATAACAGTAAAAAACTTGCTTTCAAGTTTTTGACTGGCATAATGGTTGCTTAATCAGATGCTTATATTTTATTTTCTTTTATTTGCAGATCAAGTCAAACTTTTCCATAGTCTCCACAATTTAAAGATTGTGTTTCAACTGGTGTTTTTGTGTAGCATTTGTTGAAATACATAAAGATCAAGCTGGAAAGCTTCTGTTATATGTAAGTTTATTTTAAGGGCTATTCCTTGCATTTTTGCTGTACAATAGCAGGTCCTGACTTCATTGTCTCTTTTCAGAAAGCAACAGAGGGTAAAAAAAATCAAGTGTTTTGAAGCTTTTTTTTTTTTTTTTTGCAATTTATAGTCCCTCTCAGCTTTTTCATTTCCGATTTCTCTTGTATATGCTACCCTGATTTAGGTAAGACTAAATTCCCCTGCATTCTGACAGGTTTGAAATGCAATTTCTGCTTAGAATTCATGACAAGACTATCAGAAATTTAAATAGCTGAAATTTATTGCATTTTTCCCCTCAATATTTAAACAGTTGTTTCTTAGGGGTGTGCACAGCAAAACTATACTTTACTGATTTCCTTAAAAATTGAATCAATGTCCCATTGGTAAATAAACTGAAATTACAGATGAAATTTGCATCTTCTCTCTGTGTGCGTAGTGATGACTCAGGGTCCTGAGGTGATTCACAACACTCTTGCACTGACAAGGTCATTTATCATTTCGCAATAAGGTCCTTAACGCATGCAATAACAGCCTAACGCAAGTGATAAAGCCCTAATGCCTGCGATGGATACCACACACAATTGCATATGTAAATATACACTTGAATATGCAAGTGGGAGGAGAGTGGGAGACGTAAATGCCAAAGAAGGTCTTCTCCCACTTCCCGCATCCGAATAATGCACAGTTACGCAGGAATTAACGTCAGAAATAACTACACCTATTTCTTTGGGCAGTAGGGGGCAAAAGGTTTTGGCTGTTCCTGCAGTTCGCAGCTATCACTGCATGCAATAATTTGGGGGCCTTATTGCAAACACACCTATCAGGTCCTCCTGGGCTAATAAAAACAGCTGTTCCCACCTGGCCTGAATTCCTACATCCATTATATTTGTGGCATGTGTACTTGTGAGGAGATACTGGATCCTTGAGGGGGATTGCCACAGACAACAATAACAAGAGGAAAAAAGAAGAAGACCAACCACAACATGCTGAACATGAAAGGGAATACCCAGTCTCTCCTTGGGAAGTCCCAGCACCCAAGCATGTGCCAGTGGCCCCACAGAAAGAGCATCTGGCCCCAGAACAGGCTTTGCCATGCAGGCGTCTACTGCACAGGAGATACAGAGAGTGCATCTTTCCTCCATGAACCTCTTTGCTGGGCATGCCAGAAGATTATAAGAACATAAGAAAATGCCATACTGGGTCAGTCCAATGATCCATCAAGCCCAGCTTCCTGTTTCCCACATTGGCCAATCCAGGCTACAAGTACCTGGCAAGAACCCAAAAGCTAAGTATATCCCATGCTACTGATGCTAGTAAAAGCAGTGGCTATTTTCTAAGGGGTAGATTTTCTAAAAGTGCGCCCGCGCGTACTTTTGTTTGCACACCAGGCACAAAGTATGCCGGATTTTATAAGATACGTGCATAGCCACGCGTATCTTATAAAATCCGCAAGGGGGTGCACATTTGTACAATTTGCGTGGCCTCGGAGGGAATTTTCCTTCCACTCCCCCACACCTTCCCCTCCCTTCCCCTACCTAACCCACCCCCCAGCCTTATCTAACCCCCCCCCCACCTGTGTTTTAAAAGTTACGCCTGCCAGAAGCAGGTGTAACTCGCGCACGCCAGCAGCCTGCTGGTGCGCAATTCCCCGGCCTGGGACCCATTTCAGAGGCCTCGGCCATGCCCCCGAAATGCCCCCGGGCCAGCACCATGCCCCAAACATGCCCTCCGGAATGCCACAAATGTCGTGTTGGCCCCGACACGCCCCCCCCCTCGGAAAGCCCCAGGATTTACGCACATCCCGGGGCTTTCAGGGGCATGGCGATCGGCGCCATTTTGAGACTCAAAATCGCAGTCCGATGCCAATACTCAAAATGGCGCTGATCGCCGTCATAGTGAGGGCAAAGGCAATCGGCGCCATTTTGAGTATTGGCATCAGACGGCCGGCATTCAAGGAGGTCGCTCCTGGACCCCCGCTGGACTTTTGGCAAGCCTTGTGGGGGTCAGGAGGCCCCCCCAGCTGGCCAAAAGTCCCTGTGGGTCCAACAGGGGTCCCGGAGCGACCTGACGTCCGATGCCAGGACTCAAAATGGCGCCGATAGCCTTTGCCCATACTATGTCACAGGGGCTACCGGTGCCATTGGTCAGCCCCTGTTACATGGTAGGAGCACAAGATGGCGCCGATGACCATGTGACAGGGGCTGACCAATGGCACCAGTAGCCCCTGTGACAAAGGCTATCGGCGCCATGATGAAACTAGCACCGAGGGTGTGAATGAGTTCCCGGACCCCACCGCTGGACCACCCGGGAGTTTTGGTAAGTCTTGGGGGGGTCAGGAGGGTGGGGGGGTTAAATTTTTATTTAGGCCGAATAAAACAGAAATCTGTTTAATACGTGGGGAGTCGCGATGCGTTTTGCCTCCCCACGTATTTAACAGATAGCAAAAAATAAGTTGCGGATTACAAATCCGTGGAAAACAGATGCACATCCCTAGCATCTTATCCTTTTTGCGCAATGATTACAGCAAGAACAGAGAAAGCAGAAGTGGCACTCCATTAGCTACAGTACAGCTCTAATGTTAGATCTAATAGAAGCACAACTATGTGCTATTAACCCAAAGGACCCAGATAGTCCATGTTGAAAGAGTGCACTCAAGGGGACAGCCTAAGGGCCAAGGCAGCAGAGTTCAACTTGGAGGCAAACAGGACCAAAGAGCACAGCATGGTGGCAGACAACCAGGACCAAAGAGCACAACATTGAAGCAGGTGACCAGGACCAAAGAGCATAGCAGCATGGAAGCAGGAACCCCAGGAGAAGACACAGCAGCATGGAAGCAGGAACCCTAGAAGACATAGCAACATGGAGGAATGAGCCTCAGGAGAAGACATAGCAGCATGGATGCATGAGATCCAGGAGAAGACACAGCAGCATGAAGGTGGCAGCAGGCTGAGATGAGATGAGACATCAGCATCAGGAGCAGCAGATGAGACATGATGAGATATGACAGCAACTGTAGCGTGATTGGAAATGGACTCAAGGAGGCTGGAGTATGGGCAGAGCATAGAGGAGGGCATTACAAGTAGACTGCAGGACTACAGTTTCATGCATTAGACCATCACCATCATCAAGTGGGCCAATTCAGGTCACAAGTACCTGGCAAGATCCTAAACAGTAAATATATCCCAATCTGCTATTGCACAGTGATAAGTAGTGATTATTTCTTAAGTCGACTTGGTTAATAACAATTTATTGACTTCTCCTTCAAGAATTTGTCCAAACATGTTTTAAACCAAGCTAGCTAACTGCCTTAACCACATTCTCTGGTAATGAATTCCGAGCTTAATTGTGCATTGAGTTAAAAAGAATTTTCTCCTATTTGTTTTTACTAACTTCATAGAGTGTCCCTAGTCTTTGTATTTTTTGAAAGAATAAATAACCGATTTAATGTTATCTGTCCTATTCCAATCAGGATTTTAAAGACCTTTATCATATCCCCTCTGAGATGTCTCCTCTCCAAGCTGAACAGACCCAACCTCTTTTGCCTATCCTCATAGAGGAGCTGTTCTATCCCCTTTATCATTTATGTCACCCTTCTCTGTCCCTTTTCCAAAGCAACCATATCTTTTATGAGATGTGGCGACCAGAATTTCCCACAGTATTCTAAGTGCGGACTCACCATGGAGCGATACATAGGCATTATGATACTTACCATTTTAATCACCATTTGTTTCCCAATTATTCCTAACATTCTGTTTGCGTTTTTAATAAACTCTGTACACTGAACCTAGAATTTCAAAGTATTGTCCACTATGATACCCAGGTCCTTTTCTGGGTGGTAACTCCTAGAATGGAACATGACATCACATATCTACAGTGTGGGATACTTTACCCCATGTGTATCACTTTCACTTGTCCACATTAAATTTCATCTATCATTAAAATGCCCAATCTTCTAATCTCACAAGATCCTCCTTCAATTTTTCATAATTCACTTGTGATTTAAAAACTCAGAATAATTATATATCATCTGCAAATTTGATCACTTCACTCGTTCCCTTTTTTTCAACTTGTCCTTTAAAACAGGGGAGAGTCTGAGGAACTGAAGGAGAGTATATGTAGTCCTGTTACTTAAAAGTGGGAACAAAGAGGAAGGGGGCAACTATAGTTAAACTATATTTAGTAGTGGACAAACAAAGGAAATATTACTTGGAATGATAGATTACAGTGCTAGAGGAAACATGGTTTCATAAAAAAGAAAAATCCTGTCAGACATACTTGATTGAGTTCTTTAATGAGGTGAATAAAAGTAGGAGATCAGAGAGATACAATAGATGCTACCTAGTTGAACTTCAGCAAAGCATTTGACATTGCTCTGCCTAGAAAACTGATAAACAAGCTGTACAATATGGAAGTAGGAAGAAAGTTGTAAATTGAGTGAGGAACTGGTTGAGTGACAGAAAACAAAACAGTGGTCAATGGAGTCCACTTGGATGAAGTTAAAGAGGCCAGTGGGGTACCCCAGGTCTCAATGACAATAAGGCTAAAATGATATCTTTGAATGTATTTTATTGTTAGGTTTGTATATCAGATGGCTTGTTCAATATTTTTAAAAAAATCACTATTTTACCCATCAGCATACATTCAGTTTGCAAACTGTTTTCTAGAAGTTGGTGTCCTTTGTATGTCTCCTGAATATTCAATAAAATCTAAGGGCCTGATTTACTAAGGCCTTTTCCCATTCTGTGTCTACAGAAGAAATGCTTAGTAAATCAGGACCTAAGATGGAATATCAAATTGAAGAAAAGAACATGGAACAAAAAAGAGGATATACCATCAATTTGTAAATCCCGGGGAGAGCAAAGACAAAAAGTTCAAAGTTGTATTTTTAAGGCATTTTTCCCCATAAGAAAGTCCAAGTCACCCAATGCAATTGACTTGATTAATGTTTTTCCAATGAACATCCACCAACACCTCTATGCGGAATAATAATTTTGAATTTTAATTAAATTTAGTGTTGTAGCTATGAAGCATTTTCAATGGACACTATCACATTGCTTTACATTTTTGGCTATATCATTTGTTGGGAAGGATTTTTACAGGGCATATGAGATTTCTCATAATAATCAATCTCCTGAGATCAGGTAAAGTTGGTAAGTTCCAAGGTACCACGTAGCTTACAATGTGAGCAGTCATGCTGAATATATGACCAGCAAATCTTATCACTGACAGTAACAGCCTTTGACAAATGGTCTAATCACTACCTTATAGATCAAGACATTTGTCTTTTCTCAGCAAAGTGTCTGTGTCAAGAGTACATGTATAGATTTTAACTTATTTGTGCAGAATTTTTATATAATTTTAGACAGAAATAAACATTATACTACATAAAAGAAGCTGCTTAACATTGCAATTATGTTATTTTTACTTGTAGCTTCACACAGACATTGATCTGTATAATGATGGAATGCCCTTCACTTGTGAGGGAAGGTGTCCCTAAAATGAATATTCTAGTATTGCACTCAACCCCCTCTACCAGTGAGCCAGTAAATACACCCAGGTTAAAGCACTTTTCAAGAACCAGAGCTTCTATAAGAGAAATTCACATAGAGTTCCTTATTCATTAGGGCAAGTAGTGGACAAGCTATCCAGCTAAAGTTAACTGGATAACTTGTCCCGTATATTCAGCAAGATAAATGCCCCACTGAATATACTTGACTAAAGTTATCCGGCTACATATAGCCAGATAACTAAGAAACCAAACTGTCTATGTTTGAATAGAGTAATATCACACAACAGAGAGATCACACATTCACAATGTGTATAAACTTTTATTAAACATCATAACACACTCACCTGTGTAGACACTTTAAAAACTAAACTAGTGCATTCATACCACCATTCATACCCATTACTTATTTAAAAACGTCTTGCACAAACAATGTACATAAATTACAATTCATTTATTACCAAAAACTAAAATTGCACATTCCCAAAAGATAAATCCAGATCATAAATTTCTTGACATAGATCCTAATATTTAATACAATTCAACAAATAAATCCAAAATCCAGGTGTTTAACTACTTCTCAACTGAAGCCCACTAGACTACCTTTTGACCGGTGTGTATTTAAAAGCAGATTGCTTTTTTCGTTACAATTGTAATGGATTGATGTGAGATACTTTGTATCTATATGAGTGAATGAACATGAATGTCAAACAAGCTTTACATATATTTAATCTGTGAGGAAGTCTTTTTTAAGGTGAATACGGACATGAAAGCTCAACTACTTTGATAAATACTAAACTTCGGTATAAAAAAGCCCCGAAATAAATAAATAAATAATCCCTGAGGAAGCCTTCTTATAAGGTGAAATGAAGATATCTTTTGTTGGACTGATGTTGAGAAGACCCACACTGAGAGGTTGTCTAGTGGGCTTCAGTTGAGAAGTAGTTAGCGGGTAACATCATATTTAAAGTAAACATAATACTTCTCTTTTCCCTCTCTCCTCTCCCTTCTCTTCTCTCATTCTGTCTCACCTCTTAGACCCACTCTCCCATACTCTTTCCCATTCAATCTCCTGCTTCCACTCTCCAGTTTTGTCACTCATCCACCAAAACACAGACCACTAACAGATAAACAAAAAAAAAATTAAACTAACATCTAGAACCAATTATGCTCATTTTAATACCCACAGCAACAAGTAAGCCAAAAGAATGGAAACCAAGAAGGAACAAAAGATAGAACATAATACTTGCTAAATATTTACTGAAAGCAACCACATCTTTAATTATCTAGGTCTAGTGTTACCATCCACCTCACAGTACCAACAAAATGTGTTCTGCAGTGGCCTGCCTTTTATATATTTCAAAGATGTGTATGTGTGTCAGATGACAAAATGTTTTACATTTGGCATGATCATATGAATCCAGGGATCCTTATTGTGCCTAAATACCACATTTGCAATAAATACCTACTACATCTTCTGTAAGGACTTTAATATTTACCTTGCTACTTCATTAATTTAGTATATGCTGTGCCAAATATGCATCTCACCTTGTATTTTTAAGATAAGATACATATTTCAAATCTTTTAAAGAAATAAACCATCCCTAATACACCATAGTGTATTTTTATAAACAAAAGTAGTACAATTACTATCCTTGCTTTCAACAGAACTTCAAAATATAAAGGGTATTGAAATATTGATGAGAGATGGTAATCCTGATTAGGCTTCATAAGAATCCGATCAGAATATTTGTTTAAAATTTACATCCAAACTGATGAAATGTGTTGTCTGTAAAGTCAGGAGTGACTGACAAGCAGTTAGATTGTTTGCGCATTCCAGGTAGCTCTTAAGTGCTGTTGAACAGAGTTAAAACAGTGTGACCTAAATAAGTTAATATTGTAGTAAATACTGTCAGGATAGCAGTGTACAGGTTATCCTTGAAAATATTGAGATGCTTTGTAGTTTAGTGTGCTGTTTCATTGTATTTCTTCCTGAGATTTACAGTCTTGTCTGTTTTCATTTTCTTCTATATTGGGTATTTTTATTAACAAAAACCTGTGCCTTTATCATTTAAGCTCAGGATCAACTGAGGTCAACTTCACCTTAAAGGAGTTATAGTGAAAGACTGATTTGACTTTGTGATATTTTAATGTCAATTTTCAAGATATCTTTTGTTTTGGAACTGGTAAACTGAATCTTAAATTGCAGTAATATAAAAATAATTTTATACATTAATTTCTAGAATATAATTTGCATTTCAGCTTACAAACAAATGCATCTGACAGAGCTAATACTGTATATCTGAAAGGTTAAGCCCAGTAATAGAGATGTGCAGAGGATAAAAAATTATTGTGGATTTTTTTTTTCAATTTTTATTTTCAGTTTTTTTTTTTGTTTTTTTTTCAGGTTTTCATTGTTTTTATCTTTTCATTTAAATTTGTTTTTGAGAAATAGCGCATGCTATTTGAAAGTAGCACACTATTTATCAAAATCACATTTAAATTAAAATTTTCATTTTTTTTATTTGGTTCATTTGAAATGATCCAAAAAAAGGCTAACTTGCTGCTGTTTGCGAATTTGTTTCAAACAAATGCACATCCCTATCCAGAAAATGTATGTTTATAATTCTAAAATCATCAGTTTTCTAGACATATACTTTTGTGGAATGTAAAGCAATTTTTTCGTAGTAAAATTCCTTGAGGCTGATGGCTAAAAAGCTGAAATTTGCAGGTTGCAATTTTATGCACATACTTTTTCTACCAGACTTGTACACATATAAGCATAGAAGAAAACTTTAGGGATGTGCAGCAGGGACGGATTTGTCCCATTTGGTATTCGTATTCGTCGGAACCCAAATCCGTTGCATCCATTCTCGGGGGACCCCGATCCATTCATTAATTACATATGTATTCGTTTCCCAAAAAAACCCCGATCCCAACCCTTTAAATTTAATTTACTACAACCCCTACCCTCCTGACCCCCCCAAGACTTGCCAAATGTGCCTGGTGGTCCAGCGGGGGTCCTGGAGCGATTTCCTTCACTCGGGCCGTCGGCTGCCAGTATTCAAAATGGCGCCAATAGCCTTTGCCCTTACTATGTCACAGAGGCTATCGGCGCCATTTTGAATACTGGCAGACGACGGCCCGAGTGAAGAAGATCGCTCCAGGACCCCCGCTGGACCACCAGGGACTTTTGGCAAGTCTTGAGGGGGTCAGGAGGGTGGGGGTTTATTCAATAGTGATATGTTGTATTCGTGGGGGTTCGCCATACGTTTCGTGACCCCCATGAATACAACAAATATGGCATATAAGTTGTGGATTGCCAATACGTTGCAAACAAATGCACACCCCTAGAAAACTTACACAGAGAAGTTTTCTATGGACAGCTATGCCACAAGTACAACTTTTATCTCAATGAGGTGTAGATTTTTTTTATTTTCTGAAGCTTGCCTTTTGCACATATTTTAGCACTGCATACATGATTAATGAGCTGCTTTGCATACATTTACTTCACAACAGCTCAATAACTGAATTTGCTTAAAATTTCACAAAAGTAAATTACTTTCATAAGTTTACTACATGCAAAGCCAAAAGATTTTGCAAAATCTTCTTCCTGCATAAAAAGGAAAATGTGCACCTAAGACAAACTTACTTGTCAATTTGCCATTTTCACATGCACTGGGGACTTTACACAATTTAGAGCATTTTAGTACATCAGCCTCCTTGTGACGAATAAGTTTTCACTCTCAGTCAACTCAAATTCAAACAGATAATCCTTATTAATGAAGACATTTTCCAAGCAAAAATGCATATTTCTTGAAATAGCAATATTCTGATACTAATAAAAAAAAACCAGATATATGAACTTTAAATGAGACAGAAGTGCTTTGTTCATCTAGATAGCTTAATATTCAACATTTTCATGAATTGTTTCCAGTTGTAAAATGCAGATAGTAATAGATATGTTATAGCAATGATGTTGCATTACTGGAAACATGATGTGATGACTAACAGTGCTGGATAGACTGACTAAAGATGGATCTTTAGAGCTTTGAAACTTTATTGATGTTATATGGATTGAAAAGGGCCAGAAAGATGCTCATTTGGGTCTTTGGGCATATTACACCAAAGAAAACTACGGTTCCCTTTTCTTGTTAGTAATGTAGACTCATCTCTAGTTTAGTGAACAGAAAAGATCTTTTTTTTATCTTTTCACTTGAATCTAAGTAGCAGACAATCTTTCACAGATGTTTCTGAGGCAATCATTCTTAAAATATTTTCTTTCTTTCATTTTTTGTATGTGAATTCATGCTCTTGCAAAGGAGGTACTTATGCTAAGACCTTATTTTCTGCACTACGTTTGAGTTCTGTGCACTTGCTTGATGTGAAATTGACAAAAAATATATTAGAGATGATAAGAGGTAAGTGTGGATGGCCATTCAGTTCAAAATTATGGCCTTTAGAATAGGATATATACAGGAGTGAAAAACATACACTTAGACATTTAGCAAGACATATATGAATAAAACATTTAGCAAGATCTTATACACTGAAATGTAAAATATATCAAGGTAAACAATGAAAAAGTATGCTAGGTAAAACTTCTTGCAAATATTATAAAGCACAGAAAGCTGTAAGATGTAAGACAAAATGAACACTATACACAGTGAAATGGATACTATGGAAAGCAAGGTTTCTAAATATAACACTCAATTACATATTAAGCAAGATACTAAATAAAAATAAAAGGTTCAAAGCCTTAAACTTTATTATGTATGTGTGAGGAAGTATACCAAAAACGCCCTCAAATCACCTTAAGGGACTGGCCACAACTGTCTGGCCGGTCCTCTTTCAGGATCAGCCCCACAAGGGATTCTAGGTGAACAGATGCTCCCCTCACTATATTATAAGGAGACAGGGCCAAGAAGTGTTAGACAAGCCCCAGGGAGCAGGCAGGAAGCCTCTCTATGAGAAAACGTTCTATGTGTGATGTCTTTGTGCTACCTGAACTTTAAGGTGAGCTGCATCATTTATTTGTTTTGCTTTGTACTTCATTTTTTCCACTGCAAATAAATTACACCAAAGAGAACAGTCATAGTTTACCTCTTGATTCCTTCTGGCTGTTTCCCAAACCAGTCTCTACAGAGGTTTTTTTTCTTTATCCTGAGGCCTCACAGTTCAACTCTATCATCTGAAGCTACAAAAGGCCAAGGGGATGGCCCACCTGTGCAGTCAGGGTTCAAGCAATGAGTCAGAGCTGGTCAGGCCAACAGGTTTTTTTTCACCTCTTCTTTTCCTGGAAAATTACCCAGTTTAGAAGCAGCTCAGTAAGCAGAGGAAATGGAGCAAGTGATCCAGGTCCTTGCTACAGGGCAGCAGCAGTTGCAGAAAGCCCTATAATTGCAAACTGACCAGCAGAAGGAGCTGCAAGAACAACCTGTGCAGCAAAATACAGTGCTATCTCAGGTAGCACAGTGTTAACTCAGGCTGTGCAGACTGCTGTGATTAGGCCACTTTCCTTGTCGCTAGTCATACTTAAGATGGCCCAGGAGAAGACTCCAAATGTTTTCTGAAGAACTTTTACTGGACCATTCAATTAACAGGCTGGCCAGAAGAGATTTGGACTACTTATCTGAGGAATCTACTCACCGGGAGTAGTTAAAAGGTTTTCCCAGCTGTCAATCTGTAAGGAAAGGCCACATATCAAGAAGTCAAGGCTGCCATCTTAGAAAGAGAGGGACTCAACCCAGGAACCTACCAACAGCAATTTTGGCAAAGAGTTCTTCAACCAGAGGAAAACTTGTAGAACCTTTTCCACTGACTTAAGTATGGCTTGGATGTGGTTGTATCTAGAAGGGAGACCAGGGTAAAGGTAGCCAATGTGGTTTTGCTGGAGCAATTCTTAGCTGGCCTGGAATGCCCTATGCAGCAGTGGGTATGTAAAGATGGAGTTGGACATGGTGGAGGCTTATTACTGAGCTCAGTCCATCCCTGAATCACCACGTGTTCAGGTGAGTCCACCTGACCCAGGTAGAGGTCACAGAGTCCCAAGGATAAAAGACCCTGACAGCTGGTGGAGCCAGATAGACTGGACTTTTTACCTCAACCACAAAAACCCATGGAACTGCCATGTTACAGCTGTGGTGAGAGAGGCCATTTTGTAAGGGATGGTTTCATACAATGTATACGGCTACCTCCTCGGTGTCTTTAACTCTTTAATCATAAACACATCCTCCAACCTCCATATTTTTAATTTAATTTAACAAATTGTGTTTTTAAAAAATATTTTTTGGAATTGAATTTCAGTGAAAATCACTTTTTATATACATGTATTTTTAATTATTACTGATTTTTTCGTTTTCTTCTCTCTGTACAATGTACTATTGAATGCTTGTTACTAGCCGTCAGAAGTAACTATATTGTACTTAGCTTTAGAAAAGTTTGTTAAATTAAATTAAAAATATGGAGGTTGGAGGATGTGTTTATGATTAAAGAGTTAAAGGCACCGAGGGGGTAGCCGTATACATTGTATGAAACCATTCCCATCTCCTACAAAAAATTTTTTATTTAAAATAAAAATATATATGAAAAAATTGAATTGATTATCAGTGAACATCTATTTGAAATATTGATCACCAAGTATTTATTGTAGGGTTGAAGTGTTCACTTGGTGTTGTATCTCTTTTGTGGATATAGGATAAAGATAAGCATATTTTATAATATGCATGCATGTGATATACATGGGTTATCTTCCCATTGTGCATGTTAATATAAATGTTAAAATGGTGTAGAAAGTCATTGGAGTCAACATGCTTAAATTAGCATACTATGCACATAAATAAAGGAACGCTATATGCACATAAGGGTCTAGTGTGAACATGGTAAATAACATGGTAGGATGCTTGCTAGTGCCTTGTTATTTAAAGCCTGTCCCAGCCCAGGCAATAACTTAATAGTTTGCATACTATTGGAATGATCAGCTAACTGCAAAGAGCCTGAATAATGAAGGCCATAGACAGTAGATGATATTGTAAAACTGTACCCATAAGCCCATACAGATGAACATATTTGACCACATTTCTCTTTGTTAAACAAAACACAGCCAATATGCATGTTTTTCAGGAATTCTTATACACCACATATATGTCTTCTCAAACAAAACAGAGATGTATCACAGAATATCTTTAAGCATTATTCCACACTTTATAATGTGAAAGGCACAGAGGTTTCATAGTCTCCAAGGTACTAGCATGATTTTCAGGATCATTGCTGTCTTAATTGTAGTTAATCTGGCCAATGAGTGCTGCCTCCTGAACAACACTTTTTTTTATGAGAGGTCCAGCTCCATTCCCTGGCCAATCAAAAATGTAGAGGGGTCTCCTTCCAGAGGCAAGTAACTAGCCAGTGGGACATCAGTCTTTACCCCCTTTTCAAAATAAAAGTTACATTTTCACAAGCTACTAGAAGAACAGGGGAAACATGGAGGAAGGCCAGAATAACAGAGAGGGAGGTGACAGAAGACACACACTGACATACATTTGAGCATTTCAAAATTCACCTCTATTTGTACAAGGCAAATGTATTTCCAAAAAAATAAGCTACCAAGGGTCATTAACATTTTTTTCTGTGAGTTTCTTTTCATAACCACCAAGCAAGGTATGTAAACGTGAAACATAGGGATGTGCTGTCAATAGGACTGATGTAATAAGGTGCACTGAAGCTGGCACAGGTTCGTGAATGCCTATATGCACGTTTGTATGCACATTTTCCTAAGCATACATATGGGGATGTAATAAGGGTTTTGTGCAAGGGAAAAAAGCACGAACGAATGCACAAACAAATGCCCTGCGATTTTTCCTGTGTGAATTCATGCTAACAGTATGCAAAGGAGGTGATAAGCTAATCAATGGCAATGCAGGGAGCCGTGCTAATGCTAGTGCATGGTTTTTAATGCAGGTTTTTTATCGCTATGATTAGGGAACGAGTTAAGTGTCAGTACACTCAGACACTCGGTGTCTGAGTGTACTGAAACCATCTAGCTGAGCGCTATCTCAGCGTCAGAGTGGCCAGCATCGCTAGCCGCTTTTCTCGGTGTTGGAGTGGCCAGCTCAGGTAGATGATTCCCTAGGTGCTTTCCTGAGCACCCGATCAAATACAATCACGACCAAGTAAGCACAAAGCTCAGCGCCTGAGTGGTACATTTGCTAGGTGCCTTTCTGGGTGCCAGAGCATCCATATTCACTCCCGGCTGAATGTCTATGTGGCACCTGAGCATCCAGATTGGTGCCCAACTCAGCACCTATCTTGCTGCTATGCCAGTGTCAATTAGCATCCATCAAAATATTTGCCATGTTTTCTGCAGCACAGTTATTTGAAATATTAAAAATACTTTTCGGGGTCATACTTTCACTTAATAGGGAGACCCATTAGCTCACTTGCTTTTATGCGGATTATAGGCGCAGGTTTTGAGCGCAGATGCAGCCACTTATTACATAGGCCCTTACCGTGCTTAGATATGCACATTTCTCTGTATGTGTACGCATTTCTGCACGCAAATCATTTGCTTTTTTTTTTTTTTTTTTTTACATCCTGAGGAAGCAGCATTTTTAGCCGCCTCAGTGATCAAAACCCACTCTTATAACTAGTGCCTGTTTTGCAGTGGGTCTTATTACATCGGTCCCAGTTTGACTATAAAATTTAGTGCACATTAAACCAAAAGGAAAACAAAAGGAAAATAAAAAGAGGACAATTTTCAAAGGCATTTATCAGGATAATTTGAGTTATCCAGAAAAATGCTAAATTTTGAATATCATCACCACTAAACCAGATAAACTGTAATGGCTTACCTGGAAAAGTGGGAGGCATTTGGGTGGCATTCAATGTGCAGGAAATTTGAAATCCCACCATTTGTCTGGATAAGTCCTGAGATTAACTCGGCAAATGAGCTTAATATTGACCACACATTTCCTTTAATTAGACTGCATTGCTACACAGATGTACAGTTGGTATTCATGTAAAATGTTTTTGTATAAAAGAATGCTTTTTTGATATACCCAAACAAATTTTAGATTCCCAAATCTAAATTTCATTAAATTTACTCACACTTATCTCTGTTAGCCCTAGATTCATCAACATGCTATAATATTGCATGCATAACACCCATGGTAAGAGAAAGGGATGTGTTTAGGGTAATTTTTAGAATTACCACAGCACTTCAGATAAGTAGTATGAGAAGGAGAGAGAGAGAAGGAGAGAGCGAATCTACTTATAAGGCCCTCAAAGTAGTCAACTATTTATATCTCTATCAGAGGGCCAGCTAATAACTCTCTGTCTCTGTCTGTCTCTCTCTCTTTCCCTCCCAAGCCCCAAAATTGCATTTTGGGCATATATAGCACAGTTTAATGCCAGGAAAAAAGGTGTAGTTATTTCTGGCATTAAAAACGTGTAATAGCATTAGGGATGTGCATTTGTTTTTGCCGAGTTGGAAAATTTCAAAGAAATTGTCCAATTCAGCATGGGTCAGAGGGCCCGAATCCCGAGACGGATTTTCCCTGATCTTCGGGGAAAATTCGTTGTCTGGTAAAAAACCACCCTAACCCTACAAATTTAGTTAATTATAAACCCCCACCCTCCCAAACCCCCCAAACTTGCCTAAAGTCCCTGGTGGTCCACTGGGGGTCCCAGGAGTGATCTCCCACTCTCGGGCTGTTAGCTGCTGGTAAACAAAAAGGCACCGGTGGCCCTTTGCCCTTACCATGTGACAGGGGCTTCCGGTGCCATTGATCGGCCCCTGTTACATGGTAGGAGCAATGGACGGCCGGCGCCATCTTAGAAAATGGTGCGGGCCATCCATTGCTCCTTCCATGTGACAGGGGCTGACCAATGGCAGTGGTAGCCCCTGTCACATGTAAGGGCAAAGGGCCACCGTCACCATTTTGTTTACCGGCAGCCGACCACCCGAGAGTGGGAGATCGCTCTCAGGACCCCCGCTGGACCACCAGGGACTTTAAGCAAGTTTTTTTTGGGGGGGTTATAATTAACTAAATGTGAAGGGTTGGGGTGGGAGGGTTCCATTTTTTTTCGGCGGAAATTGCCGAGAAAAAAAAAAACGACCAGTTGGAAAACGAAGTTTTCCATGGGTCGCCCGACCCAGCAGATAAAAACAAAGCACATCCCTAAATAGCATGTGTTGTGATATTGCCCCTCATTTTAATTAATCCCACCCAACCCCCTCCCTAATCTCACCTCTTCCAAAAATTTGCATTCACGCCATGCTATAGTAATATTATTATGTGCGTTAACATCATAATGCATTTTGATGAATGACCCAGTTACAATGAAGTTATGAGGTAATACATTTAAAACTATTAAGAGAAAATATTTTTTTACTCAATGCATAATTAAGCTCTAGAATTCATTGCCCCAGAATGTGGTAAAAGCTATCAGTGTAACAGTGTTTAAAAATGGTTGGATAAGTTCCTGGAGGAAAAGTCCATAAACCATTATTAAAGTGGAGATGCAGATTTTCACTGCTTATTCGTGGGATAAGCAACTTGGAATCTATCTACACCTTGGGATCCTGCCAGGTACTTATGACCTGCATTGGCCACTTATAGAAACAGGATGTAGTGTTTGATGGACCCTTGGTCTGACACAGTATGGCAACTTCTTATGTTCTTATGTTTATTTATTTATTCTTACCCTTTTGGATTTAGTGACATCACTTTTTTCTTCCTTTCATTTTCTTCTTTGCAATGTCCTCTGCTTCCTTGGAAGGCTAGCCACACAGTCTATTCTCAGCTTGGTGGAATCATAACTCTATTACAGACTTCAACCATTAAAAGCCTCTTTCTTAAAGCCACATTCCTTCTTTCTCATCTGTTTTTCTTTTTTAAATGCTTTTTATGTCATTGATTACCAACCCATTCCACACTACTAGACTGCTTTCAAGTGTGTGGAGTCTTGGTTCAACCAAAGCAGTACAAAAATTTTAAAAACGGGATATCATACATCATATTTAATTATATGTTTTGCATTAGCCCACGCTTAATGCAATAGCTTAGCTACACTTCACTGAGCCTTAGTTAAAATTTTTAATTTCTCAACAAGGGCTAACATTAGACTCAATGTGAGCCAAAATCAACCCTGCACACCCCCCCCCCTGCCTAACATTCAGACTGATGCCCCCTCCCCTCCCCTATCCCCACCCATTATCTTGAGCCACCTAATGTCTGGAACCCCACAGGCATCCAAGCCCCCAAAATTAGCACCTGGACTGGCAGATCAGAGATAGGCTCACTCCTGCTGGCAAAAAGTTTGAGGATACTGATTCTGTTATCTAAAGTTTTTAGAGTATGGTGGGAATCATGTGGGGGGCATCCATGGGAAGGTGGGACTGTCAATGATACTCTGAGATTGTCTTCTACTTTGGGATACATTGATTGACAAGGAAGTTTTTATTCTGCCTGGGGCGAGACTTTGACTACTGGGGGTTGGGGGCATTCTTGTTCTGCCACCACGGGGGAAAGGGGTATTTTTCTGCTAGGGCCCTTTTTTAATATGCCAGGAGGCTTCAACTATTGGAGAGGTTCTTGTTCTGCCAGAGGAGAGTTTTTTTGTTTTGTTGGGGAGGAGTTTCCTGCTCTGCAGAGAAGTGAGGGTATTGTTGCCAGGATATTATTGGTCTGCTGTGGGGTGCTCTCTACTTTGGTGGGGGTTTATTGTGTGATGAGAAAGGGGGTGTATTATCCCTGGGGAATTAAATCTGTATGTCTGTGAGTAGAGGGAAGTTTAACTTCACTAACTGGTCATTTCACTTTGGGTCTAATAGTATGGGAAAAACAGAGCTGATGAATATGGCGGCTTTACTATGCTATAGTTATACAAAAAAAAAACCCTTCTCAAATATCCCACCTTTTTGGCGACCTACTCCTTACAAGACCTTCATAATAGGCATCATTGTGCGGCAACTTGTACGATTGTTCACTCTGCCTTATTTTTAATCATCGGTCAGTCCATATTTTTTTGAAATTTTTGTGCTTGAAAATTAAAGTGCTCCGTGCTTTTAAAAACTATTTCTCCGATTTTATGTTTTATAAATTGTGCAACATCAAATAAATAGAATCACTTAGCTTATAAATCCTGTCCGTTATCAATGTTGTAGCCCCTTATCTTCACATCCGATGAATTTTAGCAACGTGATCCATCTCCACATTGCTATCTTGTGTCCGTGCCCGACACTGTACAATGTTTCGGACGTGGTCGTCCTTCTTCAAGGGCAATATTCTACGCCATGAAAAACGTTTGTTAAAGCCCAATTCAATACATCACTCATTCCTCCACTGTCAAACGTGCATAGCTACTCACTCAATTTTCCACCATTGTGTCTCTCAGCGTTTTTTCAACCATTCTCTTCCGGTCTAACCACTTCCCGCCTCCATTTTAAACTCCCTTACGTATATGACGTAAGCAACACGTCACTTCGGTCTTTACTATGCTTACATTGCCTTTGGCACATTACCATTGTCACATTTAAACATATAGTTCTCTTTGTATGAAGTCATTAAGGCCTGATTGAATATGCATGTCAAACTGACTGGTAAACCATGTTACTGTGTAAGTTATTATATGGCTTAGCACATAGACCCCTAAAACCATCATCCTCATGTAGAAGATACATCAGGGATAGTCAGCTTTGATCCTGCAGTGCCATAAATAGGTCTAGTTTTCAGGATATTCATAATGAATATACATGAGATATATTTTTATGCAATGGTGGCAGGGCATTTAAATATAACTCTTAATATTATTATTATTTTGACATTTATTATTCACAATACCCAATATTCTAAGAGGAGCACAGTAAAAACAGTCATACATATTAGGTATGTGAATCATTTTTCTGACGATTGAAAATATCAGATGATATTTTCAAACTCATCAGAATTCGGGGGGCCCCCGAACCCGATAGGAAAACACCACAAAATTTTTTGTGGGGGTTCTCTCATCGTTTATTTTGGGGGCGAAGAAAGGGTACTTAAAAATAACCCCCAAACCCACCCCAACCCTTTAAATATAATTCTTTCAATTCCCCCACCCTCCTGACCCCCCCCCCCCCCAAAATGGCGCCGGCCGTCCATTACTCCTACCATGTGACAGGGGCCGGCCAATGGCACAGATACCCTGTCACATGCTAAGGGCCGTCGGCGCCATTTTGTTTATTGGCAGCCGATGGCCCGAGAGCGGGAGATCGCTCCCGGGACCCCCTGCTGGACCACCAGGTACTTTAAAAAAGTTTTGAGGGGGGTTGGAAGGGTGGAGGATTAGAAAGAATTAAATTTAAACGGTCAAGGTGTTGTTTTTTTTTTCAACATGACACAGCCGATTTAAACAGGTAAAAACCACGGGAACGAAGATTTCCCACGGTTTTTACCCGAACCCGATACCAGAAACGAGTCCGGTACTGATTCACATCCCTAATACATATTCATTGTGGATATCCTGAAAACCAGACCTGATTATTATACTCCAGGATCGGATTTGCCTACTCTTGATATATATGATGGGGATATTTTTAAATTCAACAGGTAGTTTCCAGGCTCAAAGATACTTTTTAACCTTTGAAAATTCAGTCTGCTGGAGCCATGGGTACAAAATGTACCAGCAGAACTTGCACCTGCTTTACAGCTGAAGGAGCAAAGTATGTAGTTAAAGTACAAGTAGAGATTTCAAAACTGATTTCCTCGCATGCACATTGGATCGCCAACTCCGCTCTCCCAACCCCACAATTTTTCCCCACAGCTAGATCAATCTGCCTTATGGAATTCAGCAGCCTGATTTACCCACCTAGTGGAGGACAATTTTCATCCTAAGGAATTTCCCTGAGTAATTGTTTAGTTACCTGTAGGGATGTGAATCGTTTTAGGACGATTAAAATTATCGTCCGATAATTTTAATATCGTCTTAAACCGTTATGGAACACAATACAATAGAGATTCTAACGATTTATCGTTATAAATCGTTAGAATCGTGAGCCGGCACACTAAAACCCCCTAAAACCCACCCCGACCCTTTAAATTAAATCCCCCACCCTCCCGAACCCCCCCCCCCCAATGACTTAAATAACCTGCGGGTCCAGCGGCGGTCCGGAACGGCAGCGGTCCGGAACGGGCTCCTGCTACTAAATCTTGTTGTCTTCAGCCGGCGCCATTTTCCAAAATGGCGCCGAAAAATGGTGGCGGCCATAGACGAACACGATTGGACGGCAGGAGGTCCTTCCGGACCCCCGCTGGACTTTTGGCAAGTCTTGTGGGGGTCAGGAGGCCCCCCCCAAGCTGGCCAAAAGTTCCTGGAGGTCCAGCGGGGGTCAGGGAGCGATTTCCCACCGCGAATCGTTTTCGTACGGAAAATGGCGCCGGCAGGAGATCGACTGCAGGAGGTCGTTCAGCGAGGGTTCCGGCGCCTCGCTGAACGACCTCCTGCAGTCGATCTCCTGCCGGCGCCATTTTCCGTACGAAAACGATTCACGGCGGGAAATCGCTCCCTGACCCCCGCTGGACCTCCAGGAACTTTTGGCCAGCTTGGGGGGGGGCCTCCTGACCCCCACAAGACTTGCCAAAAGTCCAGCGGGGGTCCGGAAGGACCTCCTGCCGTCCAATCGTGTTCGTCTATGGCCGCCGCCATTTTTCAGCGCCATTTTGGAAAATGGCGCCGGCTGAAGACAACAAGATTCAGTAGCAGGAGCCCGTTCCGGACCTCTGCCGTTCCGGACCGCCGCTGGACCCGCAGGTTATTTAAGTCATTTGGGGGGGGGGTTCGGGGGGGTGGGGGATTTAATTTAAAGGGTCGGGGGTGGGTTTTAGGGGGTTTTAATGTGCCGGTTTTGCGATTTTACGTTTTTTTGATTTTTCACGATTTTTCACGATTTTTCACGATATTTTACCCCCCCAAACGGCAACAATACGATTTCCTCCCCCTCCCAGCCGAAATCGATCGTTAAGACGATCGAGGACACGATTCACATCCCTAGTTACCTGTGCAATCTTCTTTGAAAATGAACCTCAGTATGAACCCACCTAAAACATCACTTTTGTTGTATTCCCTGGTAGCGTAATATGCCAGCCAAACTAGTCAAGAATATTATCTCTGCCATACTTTATATGAAAAACTAATTTCACACCTCCAGCAAAGTATAATGCTACTGCTCCATTATATTGGTATTAATTCCTCTAAAATGAGCTCTAATAAACTCCCTGCCCAACAGACACACACACTGCTTTTTTTCTTTTTAAAATATTGATGGAAATCTTATTGCTGGAAATTGTATTGCCATTGGGAATGAGTGAGATGGGTAACTTTTTATTTTTTTCTCTCTCTCTCTTTATCTTTCTCACATTCTAATTATATTTATTCATTTTCCGAAAAACTCAGTAATCACATGTAGGAATTACTATGGGCAAAATATTCAATATCTAAGAAACAGAAAGAAAAAAAAAGCATTTATGTACTTACTTATCTGAGAAATCAAGCTAAACTTATTTTAATAAGCCCAGTGCTTTGAATGGGAATCACCACAGCACCAGTTGGTCAAATAAAAAGGAGTTATATACTAATGGCAACAAATCTATCAGGAGAATTTTCAAAATGATTTACACATGTAAAGTGCACTTATGTTAGTAAATCCTATGGACAATTCAATGTCATATATTGTAGAAATTTTCAAAAGCCCAATTACATGGGTAACGTGCATTTAATAAGTAAACTCAGTTTTATGCATAAAATCAGGCCCTTTATGTAAGAAAAGTAAATCAATATTGTTTTCCAAAAAGGTTGTAGTTAAAATAAAGTGAAAAATAAGCACTGAAAAAATACAAAGGAACTCGAAAACAGGAACACAAGGAATGTTATCTAGTAAAGCTGAAGGAGACGAGGAAAAAATCAGATTATCAAAAGCTCAAGTGGAAGAAAGGATCGCCAAAGAAGTAAGGGGTGGCGACAAAATGTTTTTCAGATATATCAGCACAAAGGTGATAGCAGGGAGAGGCTGGAAACTATAGACCACTTAGCATTTACTCAGAGGTATGGCTGAAGGAAAGGAAAGTGAACGAGCTACAATCCAATGGGTTGCAAGTTCTGAAATAACATGGATTTAACAGAGGAAGTTCCTGTCAAATTAATCTGCTTGATTTTTTTTTGTCTGGGTGACTAGAGAATTAGATCAAGAAAGAGCACTTGATGTAGTTTACTTGGATTTCAGCAAGGCTTTTGATATAGTCCCACATAGGAGGCTCATGAATAAAATGAGACACCTAGGAGTGGGTTCCAAAGTGGTGGAATGGATTACAAATTGGCTGACTGACAGACACCAATGAGTCTGTTAGAAACCAGTGAGTAGTAATAAATGGAATCTACTCTGAATGGAGAAGGATGGTAAGTGGAGTTCTTAAGGATCAGTTCTGGGACCAGTTCTGTTCAATATCTTTGTGAGCAATATTATGGAGAGGATAGAAGGTACATTTTGTCTTTTTGTGGATGATACCAGGATCTGCAAGAGTAGACACACTTGAAGGAGTAGAGAGAATGAGAAGTGATCTAAGAAAGCTCAAAGAATGGTCAACAGTTTGGCAGCTGGAATTAATTGCCAAGATGTGCAGAGTCATGCATTTGGGGCGTGGTAATGCTAAGGAGCTCTACATGATAGGGGGTGAAAAAGGATAATTAGGTCTTACCTTCGATAATTTTCGTTCCTGTAGTACCAAGGATCAGTCCAGACTGCTGGGTTATGCCTCCCTTCCAGCAGATGGAGTCAGAGAGAAACTGAAAAACACCTCCCACATAACCCGGGGTGCCACCTGCGATCCCTCAGTATCATCGATATCAAAGCAGAGTGAATGGCTATTGTGACCAAAAAATATATTGTACTCTAGACCATGATGCATAAACACGCTTTGCAAACCAATGACTAGATCAAGTTAAAAACTAAATCTGTGCAACATGAAAGAACAAACAACAAAAACTGGAATGAAAAACAACGTGACCTAGAAAGGTTCTGTTAAGAAGGCACTTGCGTTACCACCTGTTAAAGAAAGAATATGAACAGCTGAGTGGACTCTCCTATGTACGGGCGGGTGTCTGGTCTGATCCTTGGTACTACAGGAAAGAAAATTATTGAAGGTAAGACCTAATTTTCCTTTCCTTGTATGTACCAGGATCAGTCCAGACTGCTGGGATGTACCCGAGCTGTCCTAAATGGGGTGGGACCTGGAGAGTCCCGCACGAAGCACACTGACACCAAAGGAATCCACAGCCGGATCCCTTACATCCAACCGGTAATGCTTAGCAAACATGTGCAAGGACTTCCACGTGGCTGCCCGACAAATCTCGTGGGGAGACACTCTGGCTTTCTGCCCAAGAAGCCGCCTGAGAATGAAGAGAATGTGCTTTAATACCATCCGGTACTGGACGCCCGCAACATATATAGGCAGAAGCGATTGCGCTCTTCAACCAGTGGGCAATAGTAGCTTTGGAAGCCTGGGCCCCCGACATACAAAAGGGATTAGTAATTAGGGATGTGAGAGAGAGAGAGGGAGGGACTGAGTGAGAGGGAGGGAGGAGAGAGAGAGACTGAGTGAGAGGGAGGGAGGGAGGAGAGAGAGAGGGAGGGACTGAGTGGGAGGGGGCGTGAGAGGGAGGGGTGAGGGAGAGAGAGGGAGGGAGTGGGAGGGGGCGTGAGAGGGAGGGGTGAGGGAGAGAGAGGGAGGGAGTGAGAGGGGGGGAGGGACTGAGGGAGAGGGAGTGAGTGAGAGGGAGGGGGAGTGAGAGGGAGTGAGAACGACTGAGGGAGGGAGGGAGGGGGAGGAGTGAGTGTGTGGGAGGGAGGGAGGAGGAGTGAGTGGGTGGGAGCGGGTGGGGAAGAGTGAGGGGAGAGAGAGAATGAAGGGGAGGTGAGAGACAGAGGGATGTGAGTAAGTGGAAGGGTAAGAAGTTGTGGAGCAGAGAAAAAGGGAGTGGAGGAGGGCTGAGGGAGAGGGGATGGGATTGAGAGAGGGTGGGGAGTGACTGAGGGAAGGGGAGAGAGGTGGGAGTGACTGAGGGAAGGGGAGGGAGGTGAGAGTGAGAGTGAGGGGAAGGAGGTGAGAGTGAGAGTGAGGGGAAGGAGGCAGTGGGAGACAGAGGGTGAGTAAGACTGAGTGGAGGGAAGGGGGTGAGTGAACGAGGGGAAGGGGGAGTGAGGGAGAAAAAGTGTAGAAGGGTGCTGTGTTCGAAAATGGACTGAAAAAAAAATTTAATGTAGCCCGTTTTAACGGGCTTAACGGCTTGTACATTTATATTGTATAATAACGGAAGGCTTAGATGTTCCCCCACCCGCCCCCTTCATTAATTTTTACCACAATGGAAGGATGAGGGGGCTGACAGCACATGAATGCAGAGGGTGCTGGGAGGCAGCAAAGGAGAACTCTGTGACTGCTTTCCACTGGCAGAGGCAAGTTGGTATAAGGGGAGGCTGTTGGGGTGATGAGGATGGAGAAGTGAGCCAGGAAACAGGTCCCAAGGCTTCTGCTTTTAAGAAAAAAATGCTTTTAAGAAAAAATGGAGTTGGTATTATTTACAGCAACTTTGCAAGCATGGGGCCACTGCAATCACATGTTTGGCCTTACTGTACCACTAGGGTTTGCCCAAAGGGCCAATATGCCAATCTACTCCTGTCTGGCCAGCATCAATTTTAAAAATGAAAATATATAAAAAAAAATGCATTACTTAATTTCCAATTTCCAGGAAGTTTAGAAGCAACTACAGCAACACCGAAGTTTAGTTGTGACTCCGGGCTGCAGCAGAAAGTGTTACGGCTGTGGCTGCTGTGCTACCGCCTCACCACCAGGGGTCCCTCTAGTGCTGGCTTTCCTGACAGGCCCAGTCCATCTCCTATGTCCACTCTATGCTCTGGGTGTGCCCTCTTAACCCTGCCTGACAGTTGCCTCGGTGCTTCGGCATCGAGCTCACCTGGGCTCCCTGCTCTAGCCTGCCTTGCGTGGCCTTCTGGCCTATCCTTGCCTTGCGCGGCCTTCGGGCCTATCCTTGCCTTGCCTTGCCTTGCGCGGCCTTCGGGCCTATCCTTGCCTTGCCTTGCCTTGCGTGGCCTTCGGGCCTATCCTTGCCTTGCCTTGCCTTACGTGGCCTTCGGGCCTATCCTTGCCTTGCCTTGCCTTGCGCGGCCTTCGGGCCTATCCTTGCCTTGCCTTGCCTTACGTGGCCTTCGGGCCTATCCTTGCCTTGCCTTGCCTTGCGCGGCCTTCGGGCCTATCCTTGCCTTGCCTTGCCTTGCGCGGCCTTCGGGCCTATCCTTGCCTTGCCTTGCGTGGCCTTCGGGCCTATCCTTGCCTTGCCTTGCCTTACGTGGCCTTCGGGCCTATCCTTGCCTTGCCTTGCCTTGCGCGGCCTTCGGGCCTATCCTTGCCTTGCCTTGCCTTGCGTGGCCTTCGGGCCTTTCCTTTCCTTGCCTTGCCTTGTGCGGCCTTTTGGCCTTCTTCCTTGATTTCCATACCTGGCCTACGGGCCTTCCGTGTGTGTGTGTGTGGCCTACGGGCCTTCTGACCTGCCTTGCCCCGCTATTGGTGTGTGGCCTACGGGCCTTCCGTGTGTGTGTGTGTGGCCTACGGGCCTTCTGACCTGCCTTGCCCCGCTATTGGTGTGTGGCCTACGGGCCTTCCGTGTGTGTGTGTGTGTGGCCTACGGGCCTTCTGACCTGCCCTGCCCTGCTTACTGTGCCCTGACCCAGCCTGGATCCAGACACTGCTGACTGCCGCCTGCCCTGACCCAGCCTGTACTTGACACTGCCACTTGCCGCCTGCCCTGACCCAGCCTGTACTTAGACACTGCCACTTGCCGCCTGCCCTGACCCAGCCTGAACCCAGACTCTGATTCTTGCTGCCTGCCCTGACCCAGCCTGGTACCTGACTCTGTTCGAGCTTCCTGTCTCTCTCCACCTGGAGCCACCCTGCTGGGTGGTGTGCACGACTCCTGTCCGGAGCCCAAGCGTAACAGTATGCCGAAGCCATCACATTTTCCAGGGGAAGAGATAGGTCTGTGTCCTGCCGGTGAGTCAACTTTTCACTAATTCAAGATGCCTCCTTCTTTAAAGTTTTATACCTGCCATTCCTGTCAGACTTTGAATTATCCAAGCTATCAGAACTGTCTTGCCTGTGAACTTGTTGGTCAGGAACACTGGTCATGCAATAACTGCAACAAGAAAAATGTCTCTGTCTATCAGGAGTGTTTGAACTGTCTGGCTCCTAAACCAGGGTGGTGGAAATGCTCCTGTCTCCCGTGTTTGTTACCTCCAGGCAAACCCTGCCCCTGTTGTTCTGCTCTAGGACCAGCTGTGCAATTAGAAAAAGCTATCAGCTCTCCTAACCAGTTTTCTGTTTCTGGCTCGACTAAAACAGACATTTTTGCTGGCAGTTTGTGGGTAGAAAAACCCAGGACTTACCTGGCCAAGAAGGCTTCTGTGAGACCAGTGCTAGAGCCTCGGGAACAGGTTTCTCTACAACGGAGAGAGCTGATTAACTCTAGCAGGGCTCAGCTTCCCACAGCTGCCAAGTGGACACTAACGAGCACCTTCCCTAGACGTCCTAGAACTGCCTGTGCCTTCTCTAAACTGCTCCTCCAGAAACAAAATCAGGAGCATCAGACTTTGGCTCGAGGTATCAAGCCCACGGCAGTACAATCTGTGTCTTCCATGCACACCACCTTTAACCATGCTACTCTGCCATCTGAACCTGCTGCACTACCCCGAGAAGAGCCTGAGTCTGCTGAACCGGCCCTGCTGCCGTCCTCGGAGGGGTCCGCACCAGCCCTGCTGACAGACTTTCTACCTCTGCCATCTGAGCCTGCCGAACCGGCCCTGCTGCCGTCTTCAGAGGGGTCCGAACCAGTCCTACTGACAGACTTCCTGAGTCAGCCATCGGAGTCTGCTGAACTGGCCCTGCTGCCACCCCGGGAGGGGTCCATACCGGTCCTGCTGCCACCCCTGGAGGGGTCCATACCGGTCCTGCTGACGCCCCGAGAGGGGTCCGAGCCTGCTTCATCGCCCCGAGAGGGGTCCGAGCCTGCTACAACGCCCCGAGAGGGGTTCGAGCCTGCTTCATCGCTCCGAGAGGGGTCCGAGCCTGCTTCATCGCCCCGAGAGGGGTCCGAGCCTGCTACAATGCCCCGAGAGGGGTCCGAGCCTGCTTCATCGCCCCGAGAGGGGTCCGAGCCTGCTACAACGCCCCGAGAGGGGTCCGAGCCTGCTTCATCGCCCCGAGAGGGGTCCGAGCCTGCTACAACGCCCCGAGAGGGGTCCGAGCCTGCTACAATGCCCCGAGAGGGGTCCGAGCCTGCTTCATCGCCCCGAGAGGGGTCCGAGCCTGCTACAATGACCCGAGAGGGGTCCGAGCCTGCTACAATGCCCCGAGAGGGGTCCGAGCCTGCTTCATCGCCCCGAGAGGGGTCCGAGCCTGCTACAACGCCCCGAGAGGGGTCCGAGCCTGCTACAATTGCCCGAGTTGGATCCGAGCCTGCTGTACTGGCCCAGCTGCCGCCCCTGGAGGGGTCTGTACCGGTCTTAATGCCGACCTTGGAAGGGTCCGGACCGGTCCTACTATCGCCTCAAGAAGGGTTACGGACTATTTCTCTGCCCCAGGTGGGGTTTGTGTTCCCCTTGTCACCCCAGGAGGGGTTATGGAAATCTGCACCGCCTCTGCTACCCCAGGAGGGGTCTAACCCTGCCGCCTTGTCCCAGGAGGGGTTATGGACTATTTTTCTGCCCCAGGTTGGGGTTGTGTCTGCCTTATCACCCCAGGTGGGGTTATGGACTGCCTTATTTCCTCGGGAAGGAGTTGACCCTGCCGCATCACCCCCGGAGTGGTCTCCCGTTATTCTTGATTACCTCCTGCACAGATGGGATCCAGGAGGAGGGGGAGGCCTTGAGGGGGGGGGTACTGTTACGGCTGTGGCTGCTGTGCTACCGCCTCACCACCAGGGGTCCCTCTAGTGCTGGCTTTCCTGACAGGCCCAGTCCATCTCCTATGTCCACTCTATGCTCTGGGTGTGCCCTCTTAACCCTGCCTGACAGTTGCCTCGGTGCTTCGGCATCGAGCTCACCTGGGCTCCCTGCTCTAGCCTGCCTTGCGTGGCCTTCTGGCCTATCCTTGCCTTGCCTTGCGCGGCCTTCGGGCCTATCCTTGCCTTGCCTTGCCTTGCGCGGCCTTCGGGCCTATCCTTGCCTTGCCTTGCCTTGCGTGGCCTTCGGGCCTATCCTTGCCTTGCCTTGCCTTACGTGGCCTTCGGGCCTATCCTTGCCTTGCCTTGCCTTGCACGGCCTTCGGGCCTATCCTTGCCTTGCCTTGCCTTGCGCGGCCTTCGGGCCTATCCTTGCCTTGCCTTGCCTTGCGTGGCCTTCGGGCCTATCCTTGCCTTGCCTTGCCTTACGTGGCCTTCGGGCCTATCCTTGCCTTGCCTTGCCTTGCGCGGCCTTCGGGCCTATCCTTGCCTTGCCTTGCCTTGCGCGGCCTTCGGGCCTATCCTTGCCTTGCCTTGTGTGGCCTTCGGGCCTATCCTATCCTTGCCTTGCCTTGCCTTACGTGGCCTTCGGGCCTATCCTTGCCTTGCCTTGCCTTGCGCGGCCTTCGGGCCTATCCTTGCCTTGCCTTGCCTTGCGTGGCCTTCGGGCCTTTCCTTTCCTTGCCTTGCCTTGTGCGGCCTTTTGGCCTTCTTCCTTGATTTCCATACCTGGCCTACGGGCCTTCCGTGTGTGTGTGTGTGGCCTACGGGCCTTCTGACCTGCCTTGCCCCGCTATTGGTGTGTGGCCTACGGGCCTTCCGTGTGTGTGTGTGTGGCCTACGGGCCTTCTGACCTGCCTTGCCCCGCTATTGGTGTGTGGCCTACGGGCCTTCCGTGTGTGTGTGTGTGTGGCCTACGGGCCTTCTGACCTGCCCTGCCCTGCTTACTGTGCCCTGACCCAGCCTGGATCCAGACACTGCTGACTGCCGCCTGCCCTGACCCAGCCTGTACTTGACACTGCCACTTGCCGCCTGCCCTGACCCAGCCTGTACTTAGACACTGCCACTTGCCGCCTGCCCTGACCCAGCCTGAACCCAGACTCTGATTCTTGCTGCCTGCCCTGACCCAGCCTGGTACCTGACTCTGTTCGAGCTTCCTGTCTCTCTCCACCTGGAGCCACCCTGCTGGGTGGTGTGCACGACTCCTGTCCGGAGCCCAAGCGTAACAGAAAGGGTGCCAACGTCATTGTTCCACTTAATATGCATAGGCTGCACTAAGACTAATAGCGAGCACAATTTGAGTTAGTGCGAACTATTCGAGTTAGTGTGCACTATTTGAAAATCTGTGCACTAGTACTAACTCGAATAGTACACGCTCACTCAAATCCTGTGCACTATTTGTCTTAGTGTGCATTACAAACAAAATAAAGTTTAAAAAAAAAAGGAAAAAACAAAGATTTTACCCAGGAAAATAAGAAAAGGCACCATAAAATGAAACAACAATTTTCCACATGCACATCCCTAATTCTTTCCATCTTTCCTTTTTGGTAAACTTATACAGCAGAACAATTATCACTGAGGTACAATAATAAGCTGAGTGCAGTATTTTGGGTGATTTTTCTGCTCCAACTAGATTAATAGAATCTAGTTGGATCATTTAATATAAAATGTTTTCCTTTTCTTTTCTCTAGACGACACTCATTGTTATTATGATGGAACCTTTCTATTTGCTCTGCAGTGTTATTTCTTTATTGTATTCACTTCACTGCATTTTATTTACAAGCATGTAATCATATTAGAAATAGAAGTGAATGAAGGTCGCCAGAATACCAAGTGTTACAATTATGTTTTCTCTGCAGCAGCTTTATTTTCAAACTCTTTTCAAAGTGCAAATGACACTGGGTGTGAACATTCTGAAAGGTCTTTTCACAAAGATCAGAGGTTAGTGGTAGGTAAGAAATCACTGCAAGAGATGATGTCTGGAGGCTACTTTATTGGTTTTGGCAAGAAAGAAGGAAAAGCACCAAAGGATTTTTAACAAGAATTAAATCTACTTATTTATTCACTTTCTCTTGAACATAAATTTGCAGGTTTGTGAGGAGCTATTCATTCCCCTAGGTATATACACTTTGGGAGTTCTATTTGCAGATAGATAACATACAGTATTTTCCAAAAATCAGTGTGAAAAGTGCAGCAGAAGCTTATTAATATTTAAGAATTCATTACTGGTGATAGATCATTTACTATCCCTGCACCATCTGTCTAGAATGACCTTGTGGTGCTTCTGCAACAATGAATATCTTTCTTTTCATTTCCAATTTCTAATACAGCAGGTATTTTCTGTTGTATTATGCCATATCTTGGTATCATTATCATATACTTTACATATTAATACAGTCCCAGTTTTCCCTTGAATCAATGACAATTGTCATCAAATCTGACCCTTGCCACAGATTTGCTGGTCCTCCTAGAAACCAGCAGTGACCAGCTATAAGATGGAGCTAGTAAGGGCACAGCATGGGCTCTATCTCTCTTTCTCCTCCCAATACTCCTTTTCTCCTTCCTTCTTTCCCCTCCACATCTCCTCCCCATCCTTGTAGCAATCCCCTTCCCCACATTCTCTCCCTTTATTGTCTACTAGCCAGCAGGAGGAAGAAAGGAGAGCAATGTCACAGGTCACATCCTCCTCACCTGCCACTGAGAGTCAAGATTCAAAATGTTAACTACACAGGACACCATGTCCTATGTAGGTCAAATCAAGAATCCAGTATCATGCAACATAAGAGGATGACGCAGTGTGAGACACCGCGCTCTTTCTCTTGTGAGCCAGCTGGAAAGTGGGAGCATCATCAAGGCGGAGAGGGAAAGGTAGAGAGGGAAACTGAGATGAACCGGTGAATTTGTTTTTAAAAGAGAGCACTGTCATGGGGGGATTTTGTGTGAGCAAGGGAATAGGCATAGGGAAGAATTGATGAGAGATGGGAAAGGGAATTGTTGCACCCGGTCACAGATGACTGTGACCTCTCATGCTCACCTCTTTTTTCCTTGCACTGTCAATCATTGGAAGAGTGGCTACCTCCGCGAATCAATGCCGACCTTCGCAGCATCCCCGGGACGGCATGGGCGCTGCCGACCTCCATCTTACTTGTGGAATCACCTAGGCATGCGCACGCACACAGGGCCTCCTTTTGTTTACGTCATGGCGGGAACCTCGGGGGCATCCCCTCCCGTTGACATCAACCCGCTGGTATACTTAAGCCAACAGGCCCACTGCTAAGACGAGTTAGCAAGGAGTTCTCTTGTTGTTAAATCTGCTTTGCTTCACATTGGGATCTTCTGTTCCAGTTCTACTCGTGGCATTGGGATGCTCTGCGTACCTGCTCCACAGAGGCCCTTCCGAGTCTCAGCTATCCGCTACTCAGAGGGCCTTTCTGCCTTGGACTTCACCTAACCCAAACCCAAGCTCCTGGAACTTCCTTCTGTGAGTACCTTCAAGTTTCCTACGCTGTCTACATTGCTGGGATTCCACGGTGTACCCCGTACCTCGGGCCACTACCAATCGTCAGCATACCTCTTCTATCTATCCTGAGCTACAGGGTATCGACCACTTCTCAAGATCTTCTACCTGGTTCTTGTATCTTCAGACCTCTGCTACTTCATCTACTGACCAGCTATCCTCGGCTTACCCCGCGCTGCGGGCCACTACCGGATCTGCTCTCAGAGGTATCTCCAAAAGCCTACAGGAATCTCCTGGTGTACCCCGCGCTGCAGGCCACTACTGGAACTTCATATCTACAGTACTACCCTGAGTATTCCTGCTGAAGAACTGTCTTATTGCATTTCCTGCTCCTCAGGTTATGCATTATTTTTTCTCTCTAATAAAAGCTCTTTACAGTTGTGTCCTACATCGCAGAGACCACGCCCACTGATGGTGAGGCCCACAGGGATCCTTCCTGTGGGCGGAGATATCGCTCATCTTGGCCCAGTGTTCACTATTTCCAACAAATTCATAACAGGAATCAAGGGGAATGTGAGAATGGGAGTGGCATAAGGGGATGGTGGCATGAAAGAAAGAATTGGCACCAGGCATATGTTTGTGAGAGAGAGGGAATCAGCACCACAGTATGTATGTGGGAGAGGAAAACAGCATAAAGGGGGTGAGAGAGTTAGGTGGATTATTGAAAATGTACTTCTTAATACTGAGGCTATGACATATTGTGTTATAGTAGGGTTGACAACTTTTACCTGCGAAAATACCGTACAAATAAAACCATGAGGGAGGGGGGAACTGGCATGGGAAGAGTGATGTGGAATTCATTTGCCATTTTGTAGTAAGCATGACAATGATAGAAAAAAATCCATGTTTGTGCTAATGCATCTTCCTATTAAAAAGATGCATCAGTGCCTAACCGTCCTGGTTTTGTCAATAGGCACCCATTATGTTTGTGCCTAGGGTGGTAAACATTTAGTTGCAGCAGCCTGACTAAAATGTGTCATCTTCAAGCTCTGCTGAAACGTATTCAGCAGAGAACAGCCCTCTGCTTACCTGTAACAGATCCTTACAGAAGATGGGGGCATGAAAACACCAAAAGGCCTAGAAGCAGCAAAATCCTAAATCCCTTCCTGGTGATTAAACTGCAGTTTCTGCTCTATTATGTGTACCAGAAAACACAATTACCCCAAGTCCACCATATCATATCTTCTTCTTCCTCACCACCATTTCTTCCTTCCCCTCTTCAATTTGCTCAATATAAGAAAAAATTACTTTACTTCATTATGTGCGTAACCTAAACATGTATTTTCTTTTAGAATTAATTCAAACTAGTAATTTTATTATGAAATAAGTTGCACTTCACTGGTATTTTCAAGGTCTACTGCAACTTAGCAAAAGAGTGAGACTGCACCTTGAATACTGTGTGCAGTTCTGGTCACCACAACTCAAAAAGGATATAGCTACACTGGAAAAAGTGCAGAGAAAGGTGACCAAAATGATAAGGGGTATGGAACGGCTGCCCTGTGAGGAAAGCCTAAAGAAGTTAGGTCTATTCAGTTTGGAGAAGTGGCAACTGAGGGAGGATATGATAGAAGTCTACAAAATTATGAAAGGACTTGAACAAGTTAATGTAAATCAGTTGTTTACTCTCTCAGATATTAGAAAGACCAAGGGGCATGCCATGAAGTTAGCAAGTAGCTCATTTATAATTATATATTATATTATATTATTATTATATTATATAATATATATTATAATATATTATATATTATTATATATATTATATATAAGACTGACACGCCTCTATCTTTCTCAATAATTCCCCGACCCCCCCCCCCCACTCATCCCTGCCTCCTCATACATCCCTGTCAGTGTTGCCAGGTTTTCATGAAAGAACAAGCACTTTTCCCAAAAAAAACAAGCCCAAAACAAGTCCAAAACACGTGAAGTTGAAACTTTTTTTTATTTCTTATAACATTGAACACTTGAAATACTTTTGTAATGCACACATAATGGCTGACTTTATTGTAATAAATTGTAGCTCTCACAGTTAACTAAAACAAGTGTGACAATTGATATCAGCCAGTTCTTCATTGTCTGTAAGGTCAGCATTGTCACGATACATATTTTCATTGAATCGCTTCAGCATATTACTACCTGGCACGAAGCTGGTACAGCAAATACCCTGGTGTCTCATGCCATAACGTACTTGCAATATTGCCGAAAGAGTTGCATTTGCCATACGGTTTCTTGTCTTGGACTTTATTAAATTTACTTGAGAGAATACTCTTTCAACATCTGCGTTACTCAGAGGCAGTGCTAAAAGTGAAAGTTTCCATGTCACATTTCTTACCTGTAGTCAGCTGGTATAGACAAGCTTTTTTTGCCAAAATAAGGATCTTTTTTGTAAAGGTGATCTGCTGCAGGGAGAAGAAATGAGGGAAAAAATAGATGAAATCAAGTGGGAGTAGAAAAATTAAAAAATACCTGCCTCTCTCACACCTTCCCTCCTCTGAGCACATTTCTGGCCCCCACATCATCATCATCATTCCCCTCTCCCCATCGAGCACATTTCTGGCCCCCACATCATCATCATTCCCCTCTCCCCATCGAGCACATTTCTGGCCCCCCACATCATCATCATTCCCCTCTCCCCATCGAGCACAGTTCTGGCCCCCACATAATCATCATTCCCTCTCCCCATCGAGCACATTTCTGGCCCCCACATCATCATCATTCCCCTCTCCCCATCGAGCACATTTCTGGCCCCCACATCATCATCATTCCCCTCTCTCCCATCGAGCACAGTTCTGGCCCCCACATAATCATCATTCCCCTCTCCCCATCGAGCACAGTTCTGGCCCCACATAATCATCATTCCCCTCTCCCCATCGAGCACAGTTCTGGCCCCCACATAATCATCATTTCCCCTCTCCCCATCGAGCACATTTCTGGCCCCCACATCATCATCATTCCCCTCTCCCCATCGAGCACATTTCTGGGCCCCCACATCATCATCATTCCCCTCTCCCCATCGAGCACAGTTCTGGGCCCCCACATAATCATCATTCCCCTCTTCCCCATCGAGCACAGTTCTGGCCCCCCACATAATCATTTCCCCCTCCTGACTACCTGGCTGTAGCTGCAGTCTGATTCCTTTGATGTTGCTGCTCTGAGCTCTAATGCCGTGCTGCTGGCCTTCCCGTCCACGTGCGATGCAGTGCTGGATGGAGGACGCGGTGCTCAGCTGGCTGGGTCTGCTGGTCTGGTCTGCTGCGCTGCGCTGCTCTGTGCTGCTCTGCGCTGCGCTCTGCCCACAAAACGTGCTCTCCTCACATCGGGACCGGGTGTGGCATGCATTAAAAGCTCTGTCTGCTCACTCTGATTGGCTCTTACTGCTGCACTATAGGGATAGGATGTGCCTGCTAAGGACACAGGCTTCATCGTAGCAGCAGCCAATCAGTGTAACATGATTCAGACTTCAGCGCACAGGTCCCGCCCAACAAGCCCAAAAAAATGCGACCGAAAGAAAAAATAAGCCCAATTAAAAGCAACCCGCGAGTCGGAAAAAAAAACCGCGAATGACTTCAAAAAGGAAGCCCAATCTCGCGGTAATAAGCGAGGTTGGCAACACTGATCCCTGTTTCCCACTCCTCCCACCCTCCCTCTTCCCTCTACCTCTCCACTCACCTTTTACAACCCTGCCCCCTGTTATAGTTAAAATTTCCCTTTTCCTATGCTCTCCTTTAGAGTTATTTATTTAACCATCTCTCCTCTCGAGTTATTTATTTAACCATTCCTCTCAAGCTGATTTAGTTATCTGTCTCGTTACTATACCTTAAATTATTGTAAAGCTTGTTGCTATGTTACGTTACATTGTGAACCGAGGTGATGTTTCTAACGTGCCCCGGTATATAAAAAATCTTTAAATAAAAAATAAAATAAAATTTAAAACAAATCAAAGATTTTATTTTTTTTTTCATTCAGAGCATAGTTAAGCTCTGGAATTTATTGCCAGAGGATGTGATTACAGCAGTTAGTGTAACTGGGTTTAAAAAAAGGTTTGGATAAGTTCCTAGAGGAAAAATCCTTAAACTGCTCTTACTGTAATTAATAAGCAATAGTAGCTTGTGATTTATCTAATGTTTGGGTACTTGCCAGGTACTTGTGACTTGGATTGGCCACATTGGAAACAGGATACTGGGCTTGATGAACTCTTGGTCTGACCCAGTATGGCATATCTTATGTTCTTATGAGTTGAATTTCCAAATCCAGACTGTTCAAAATGACATCTTTTATTGAACACATAATCTAGTTAATGGTCATAGAAATCTGACTACTGGATGGTAGAATATGTATTATCATCTCTGTGGTAAATGAATTGTAATCATCTACTTTTTCTCTTGAAAAAATAAACAAAAAATAAACAAAAAGAGAACAATCTTAGCACCCATTTTATTTTTTACAGATATTGCTTTCCCACTTTGAATGTCTATAATCCCCAAACTTGCTAGTACCAATGGATTAGGCTGATGCATGGTGCATTTGATATTCCACTTGATCTTCCTTAAAAGATACAGCTCATAAAACCTTCATTCTTCTGATATTCTTTGCCATGATGATAACATGTTACTAAGCAATCATATCTAGTTTAAGATGTTAGTCTAAAATGAGTCAATATGAAAAAAAAATAAAGCTCTTTACTACAATAATTTGGCAGTATCCTACATGTATTAGAGCAATAAATGTTGATGCAGATTTACAGTTGGAATCAACAGACCAGATGAATGATGATTGAAGCCCTCCTCCCAGCCACCATGCTGATAAACAGAGAATAATATGATGAGAAACAGACTGCTTAGGAAAAGAATAGAATCAGAACGGCAACAGAGATGTTTCTGCTTACTACTCATTATGCAAAAAAAGAATATTCAAGTTCTGATATCACCAGTGACATAAACTCTGTTTACTATTAGACAAAAAGTTATGTGAGTAAAATTTGCATATACATGTGTACAAATGTGCATAGTTTTGTTTTTCACACATATGTACATGTGCAAAAATGGTGCAGTCAAGGACCGTCCTGGGGTGGGGCTCCGAATTATGCACATATATTGTCTTTTATAAGGGACTGACATGAGTACATCTGGCAACTTATTCATGCAATTTACACCCCCTAATTATATCGAGGGCAAATGATATCAAACTTATCTGTTGCCTGCTATTGGTTGGGTGGGGGGTCTGGATGAGCTGGGGGGAGTTCATGGCCTCCTAGTTCAGGGTTTAGTTCAGAACTAGGAGGGTCTCAATGACCCAGAAAAAGACTGGATGCATTGGTAGAGGTATCAGCAAACTAGTGATTTCCTTATATGCATACATGTTTTAAAATATACTGACTACCGTGTTTAAAATAGGGTTTTATGTGAGCAAGTTCTTTTTTTTTTTTTTGCCCAGAAAATATACATGCATATACCGTATTTATAAAATAGGTAGGAAATGAATGTGCTTTCAATGCGTTGCAGTTTGTCATGCATAACCAAACATATGCATGAATGTTGGGGATAGACATATGTGTATTTCATAATCTGCAAATACCTGATACGCCCAGGATATCAAATACTGTAGTAGATCTCCGCACAGCCATATATGCACATTTATGGAGCTGCAGAGTTGTTTGAAAGTTATCCTCCCTGAGAAGTAACATGTTTATATATAACCCTTTTTTGGAGAATATGTCTGATTCCAAAGGGCCATAAAATAATTTCTTAGATTGGGCTAACTCCTCTGCCTTTTCCCCAGCTCTTCTGTCTCCAAGGGATGGATTCTTTTTTATGATTTGGGGGGGGGGCAGGCATTGGAAACCTTCTCTGTGTGTTATACCATAGCTCTTTGGGACAGGTACCTAAGCAAAAACAGGCAGGACTCGCTGGATGGGTGATCAAATTAAAGTTAACTGTGATTGATTTTTAAAGAAACAATACAAGCAAATAACAAAGTGTCAAGTTACATCAAGATTCATTTGCCATATAATAGTATTGGTTTAATGGTATCTCCCTCTGTGGAAGTGTCCCTTGGTACTGGAGCTTGAGACTTGTGTATCCCCCATGGGGTGAAGTGAATGTAAGTCCCACGGTGGCTGAGGCATCCAAACCAGTGCCAATGTCCCCTTCCCCACTGTACCTGAACTCCAACCCTCCTGTGTCCTGGGGGAGGGAGACTCCGATTGGAGTCTCCCAATGTTTTTATCCTTCAGTATCCTCTTCAAAAGACAGACTGTTGACCTTTCTTGGGGAAAGGCCTCTACTGGAACAATTCTTATAGTACAGCTCTGGGTAAGGAAGGGGGCAGAAAAATCCTTCCCAATCAGCTGCAGAAAACAAACTAAATCTTCACTGGATGGTCTCTGCATCCTCCTCTTGATGGAGCGAAAGGGAATACAGATCCCTCTTGCACTTCTGGAGAGGGGATTGCTGCCTCCCAGAAAGCACAGGTCTTCAGACACAAAACTCTCACAGTTGGTAAAAATATCAAAAACCCCTATCTAATCCTCTCTTCCCCCTAGTCTATCGCCAAGATCTGGAAGGGCAGTGTCCCTCCTTTCCTTCTCTTGGTTGGGGGCCTCAACTTGGAGAGCACACTGAACACATGTCCTTCTCTCACAAAAGAAAATCTAAGCTGCCTCACTCTCTTCACTCCTAACCACCTCTCATGGACTTAAGGCTGCACATTCTAGCAAGCCTCTGGGGGAGGTGCTATTTGGAATGGTGCGTCCCTCTAGATGACTAACCATGGGGCTAGGAGCTAGGGCCATCTACTGGAGACCTCATAGTCTCAACATTTACGTCTATGTTTGGTTTTTTTTTTAATTAGAAATAAGGGCTTATTGTATTATATACTATTTGTGCTTCACTTTGGACAATTATGTTTTCATAATAGTGGTAGAAAAATAAAAACATAAATATATTTTAAAAGCCAGCAGAACACACAATCAGCAAACCCTGCCCTACCAAAACAGCACTCAAACACCAAAAAGTTTACATTTGAAAAAGCAGCATTGCAAATATTGAAACAAGCCTATTGAGAGTTGAAGACAGAAAAATAGAATAAGCTGAAATGTTACCAATCCCTACAAAGACCCTGAACGAACTGAATTCCTCACCTTGCTCATATACAGAACACAGGCAGACCCTCACCAAATTCAAAATAATTGAGCACAAATTCTAAACAGATATATGCAGACAAAAGCTGAACTGGAAGTCCCAAGAAGCCAGGCTCTGTATGCAATTCAACATGGAAGAAATAGAGACAGAAATGCTTTTTCTCCTCTGCTATACGTATTACAAAGATATTAGAGATGCACAGGTCCTGAAACTCACAGAGAAAAAAAGAAAACGTCTCTCAAAAGAATATTTCCTGCTCAATCTGTACAATCCTGGGGGAAACAGGATTGTACAGCTATAGCAGAAAAATAGCAGGACTGCTATTAGCTGTAGCAGGATTGTGTACCTGTAGCAGAAAAATAGAAATGAATTCTGACTAGAGATAATATAAACCAGCACCAATGTAACAACATCTTCCCCTCCAGCATGTTCTGTATGTATCCAGTGAGTTTCTCTTTAAAAAGCCTTGAGAGAGGGCATATAATATGCTCAGTTCGAAGCTGTTGCTTTTCAGCAGCCATGCTTAAGAGAAGTACACATGCCCTGTGGTTGAAAAATTTGCACATGGAATAGTTGCATAGCAGAGCCACTGAAAATCTGAATGGGTTGCAGGGCTAAGCTTTGGAAACTATCAGGTTAGTGCTAAATAATTTTTGTTAAGACGCTCAACTGATGGCATCCTTTTTAATTGCAGATGTAGGGACCCTTTGTTTCTCGATCAGGTTAGGGTTAAACCAATTCTTGTTTTAGGAGGAACCATGATAAGAGTGTGGGTAGTTGGTGCCCCCATGTGGGAGAAAGTGAATGGTGAGATCACTCAATATATGAATCATGAGTTGAATTTTTGTTACCCTTCCTAGGGGTAGCATATACTGGCTGTATGTTGTTGTTGTTGTTGTTTTATTTATTTTTTTATTTTTTTATTTAAGGGGTTTTGTATACCGTCATTCGTGGAACACATCACGACGGTTTACATCATACAAAGATCATAAAACAATAGTCAAAATAAAATGATAGTTAAAATACATTAATGTTTCTAATATAAAATAAAATTAATTAATAAAACAAAGTAAAAGAAAAGAAAATTGCATTTCCTCGTATTAGCTATTCCTTTTCTCTAGATGATCTGCATAGGCCTGCTCAAAGAGCCATGTCTTCAATGCTTTCTTCAAAGCTTTAAACTCTGATTCTAGATGCAATTTGACCGGCATTGTGTTCCAGATACAGGGACCAGCAATCGAAATGGACCTGTCTCGCACTAGTATAAGGTAGGCTGAGTTCACTGATAGAATTTGCAGTAGTTTTATGTTTAATGGGTAAGGCCTTTGTAGTTTTCAGAAGTGAGACTGGGATAGTTGTAGAGTCAGAAAGCCTTCCTTTATTTTGAAGAACTTCTGTTAAGAACACTTTTTTTTTTTTTGAGCTGGGAGTTTTTTCCACTCTCCTGGACTTGTGTGTTTTTTCTTCTTTCATGTAAAAGGACTTTCTTTTCATTTTTACTGGGTTCCCAACAACTAGGATCTCAGTCTCTTTGGCTTGTCACCAAAAAGGAAGAATTTCTCTTCACTGAGAAGTAACCCAAGATCAGCAGCATCCTTAAGGTGAGATAACTCACCGGTTGGCCAAGATGGAGAAGAAGGAGAATATATATTTATTTATTAAAAATGTATAAATCATCTAGCAACATTTCTAGGTGGTTTAAAGAAAAGCATTCATTACAACATGTATTAACATAAAAACATTTAGTAAAACATAATGTTAAACAATTAAATCAAGGCAGCAAAGAAAGAGGTGAGCATTAGTGGTCGCAGCCGTCTGCGACCAACGGGCGTAACACCTCTTGAGAGTCACAGTACTAATCCCTATATCTTTAAGTCATTTCAACAAAATGCTGTGAATCAATCATATCGAAGGCTGCTGTCAAATCTAAAAGATCTAATAAATATTCAGTACCATTATCAAACCCTTGCCTGAAAATATTGAATAGAAACAGCAGTAATGTTTCAGTATTACGGCCTGTTCTAAAGCCATATTATTCTGAGTTGAGAATAGAATGTTCCTCCATGAAATTCTGATGTTGTTTCAAAACTACTTTTTCATGAACTTTAATAATAAAAGGTAGATTTGAAGTTGGATGGTAGTTTTTTAAATCACTGGGGTCAAGACTGGTCTTCTTTAACACTGGTTTCACATAAGCTGTTGTCAATAATTTAGGGACATATCTTTTATTCAAAGAAAAAGTAACCAATCTGCTAACATATTGTGCTATATCCTTCCTAAAGCATTTTAGAGAAGCATTCAAACATTCATTTCATGGGCAAAAGTTAGTTCTAATGTTACTTCTAATATCACTAATTTCACCAGGAGTTACTTTAACCAAAATTTTCCATAAAATTGAACTGACAGCATCTTCAACAAAAATGTTACTGGAAGCAGCAAATGAAGAATAAAACTTTTCGATTTTATCTTTAAAAAACTGTCCTATTGTGTCCATTTTGACATAAGGGTATGGGCAAAAATTTAAATCAGGAGCTGTTGTCAGAGTTTACACTACATGAAATAATTCTCTTAGATGATTTGGGGCAGATTTAATTTTATTGACTGTATATCACTGCTTTAAAGAGTCCACTTTTGCTCTATACTCATCAAAGGAAGGGAGAGAGAAGTCTTGGTGAGCCCCTTTCCAGTTCAGTAACATCTGTTGAAGATCTTGGGAGAAGAGGAGTGTTATAAGTATCATTCTGGTACTATGAGGAGAAAAGAAGGTAATGAAAGAAAACTACTGGAGAGGTAGGAGATGTGAGACTTTGTATTTGGGAACAAATCTAAACTGGATGAAGAATTCTAATTACCAATTACATGGGAGGGAAGATTTTTCATTGGCCCTAATCCACCAGGAAGAAGAGAAAAATAAACGTAATGATTTGAACAATTAACTTTTATCTATAAAATTTAAAGAAAGCAAAGTCACATATGTATTAAGAAGCTTATTTGTAACATCAATAGGGGAAAATAATTGTAAAGAGCATCAGTGCATAACATTGCAGTGAAGATATTGTTGGAAATAAGATCAGCTTCCTTTCTTACTGTTAATGATTCATTGGAGATTATCCATGCACTATACAAGAATTTTACTTTGGGATTTACAAACTATAATGCACAGGGCCAGAAGAATTTATCTTCCACCCCATCACCCCTTCTCAGGGAATCCTGAAGATTAATTCCATTAACCACCAAGGGATGTCTTAGATATGGCATCTGGAACCTCTATCCAGTCAGGGGGTTACACAGATTGCTGTGTTGGATGGTGGACCCTTGGCCTGAGGTGGGGTTGGCACTACCTGCAGGGCAAGCACTATGGGTCCTCATTGTCGGGTGGCGGAGCAGGCTAGGAGACGGAGACTGACTGGAGCTTCACCAATACCAGCCCATGTTCCCCTTAGGTTGAGCCCTCGGGTGCTGGGGCCAGCTGGACTTAGGCAGAGTTATTGGAGGGCCGAGGATGGTCTGGACAAGGCAGGGTTCCAAAGACCCAGACGCCAATAGGAACAAAGGTGAACAGTGGGCGTCCAGGTAAAGATAGGCTGAAATCTGAGAGGCCAGGTCCATAGGAGACAAGGAGAGACCAAGGAAAGCTGGAGTCAGGGCAGGCAGCAGGAAGGCAGAGTACCGGGAGCAGAGCTGAGGTCAGAGCCAGGAGATAGATCAGGCGTAGTCCAGATGAAGCAGAGATCAATACCAAAGAATCAGTCCAAGCATAATCCAAGCGTTACAGGGGTCAATTCCAGAGAATCAGTCCAAGCGTAGTCCAAGTGGTGCAGGGGTCAATACCAGAGAATCAGTCCGAGGATAGGAGGAGCAAACAAGGGAACACGCAGGAACAGGAACCAGGAACAATGACAGGAATGATGACAGGAACAGGAACCAGGAACGAGCAACGAGTACACGAACAATCATGGAGACCTGTTGCCAAGGCAGGGAACAAGTGGCTGGGCCCTGCCTTTTATACAGAGGCCCAGTGATGTCATCATCCGGGGCCGTGGGCTACTGTCCCGCCACGGCCCCTTTAAAAGAGTGCAAGTTGCACGAGCGTGCACCTAAGCCAGAGCCCAGAGGAAGCAGGGCAGCGGCATCACTCTGCAGCCCACTGGGCACCAGATGGAACCACGCAGGAGTCAGATGCGGAAGAGGTGGCTGCAGGCGCTCGGGGATGGAGGCAGCTGCCCCACTGCCACGAGCGAAGATGAACCGTTGCTGGCAGCTGAACTCTTGGGGTGGGTAGGCCCGGGCGTGGGCCTAGCACGGCCGGGACATGTAACACAGAGAACATTATATTTCTGCTGATGTAAACCTATGTAATATATGTGAAATGATTTGAATTATAATACTGTGGTAATAAAAGGCAATATAATGTCAATATTGTGCTAAAATTTTGTAGAGGGCTTTTATCAGTCCTTCACAGACCCAAGAGGAGACAGCAGACCTGTGCTACCAATATGGTAGCAGTAGGCTAGAGGCCACTGAAAATCTGAGTGGATAGCAGGACTCAAGTTATGGAATCTTTCCTTTCAGATGGAGTAAAGGACCCTTAAAAACAGTGAAGACAGAATACTTCTAAAACAGATGATTATTTCAGGAACTGGAAGTCTATCATGGAAGAAAGATACATAAATATAGATTTATCGTTGGTGTCCCTTCTCTCTGGCTTATTCATGAGAAGCTGATGAGTATTTACTAAAGGGAAGATGAAAACAATCCAGACCCTGATTTCAACTTTAAGTTCATGTTATACCAGAACTTGAACTGCCTTTGTTATTGTCATTTCTGTATACCATTAAGTTACTGAAAAATAGAAACAAGATGGCAGAAAAAGACCATACGGCCCATGCAGTCTGCCCATCCATCCAATTAATTTAGCATTATAATTCTTATCATTTCCTTAGAAATTCCCCTTTCCACACATCCACCAACCTCTCTGCAAAGAAATATTTTCTAAGATTACTCCTGAGTCTATCCCCTTTCAACTTCATCTCATGATCTCTTCCTGTGCATAGAAAACTTTGAGATATTTGAATTTCAATCTTATCTCCCCTATCTCACTTTTCCTCTAGGATATATATGTTTAGATCTTTAAGCCTATCCTCATAAGCTTTAGAACAAAGGCCACGGATCATTTTAGTAGCCACCCTTTGGACCAACTCTGTCCTGTTTATATCCTTTTGAAGGTGCAGTCTCCAGAATTGTGCACAGTATTCCAAGTGAGGTCTCACCAGGGACCTATACAGGGCATTATCACCTCCCTTTTTCTGCTGACTGCTACTCTCTCTATGCAACCAAGCTTCTTTCTGGCTTTTACCATCGATTTATCTGTTTGGACACCTTAAGATCATCAGATACAATTACCTCCAGGTACCGCTTTTACTTTGTGCTTAGAGGAATTTCACTGCCAATATTTTACCTTTTCCTTGGGGTTTTGTATTCTAAATGCATTACTTTGTAATTTTTAGCATTAAATCTTAGTTGCCAGACTTTAGACCATTCCTTGAACTAGATCTGTCATCATGTTTTCCACTCCTCCACCTTGTTTCAGATTTTATATCATTGGCAAAAATACAAACTTTTCCTGACAACCCTTCCATTATGTCGCTCACAAAAAATGTTGAAAAAACAGATCCAAGAACCAATCCCTGAGGTGCACTGCTTGTAACAACTCCCACTCAGAGAAAAATCATTTAACACTACCCTATGTCGCCCCCCACTCAGCCAGTTTCTAACTGAGTCAAGTCACTTTAGGATCCATACCAAGGGCGCACAATTTATTTACAAGTCTTTTCTGTGAAACCGTGTCAAAGGCCTTGCTAAAATCCAAGTACACTACATCTAGCACTCTCCCTTGATCCAACTCTCTGGTCACCCAATCAAAGAAATTCATCAGATTTATCTGACAAGATTTACCTCTGGTAAAACCTTGCTGCCTTGAATCTTGCAATCCATTGGATTCCAAAAATTGCACTATCCTCTGTTTTAGAAGTGATTCCATTAGTTTGTTCACCACAGAGGTCAGACTAATTGGCCTGTTCTTCCCAGCCTCCTCCTTTCTTCCATACTCACCTTGTGCTTCTGCAGCTTCTCTATCAGTGCCGCCAGTATCGGCACCAGCAAAGTAGTCCTTCTGAAGAGACTCCCATACAAGCTCTTCCACCGGCATCAGCTGCATTTCACAAGGTGAGCCTCTTTCCATCTGATGCTTGAACCTCTCTGTCTGTGCCAGCTTGTCTTTGATAGCCATCTTGATATCCCGCCATTAATTTTTCAGCTGCTCCACCATACTGGTCATCACTGACAGGCTGGTGACATCCTTAGTGATGTTCTCCCAGATATTCTTCTTGTTATTCGAAGATATCTTCTGCCTGAAAAGCACATTGTGCTTCTTACCGACTCACCTCACCAGAAGATGCTTCTCTTCCTCTGTGAATTGCACATCACATTGTTGCCACTTCTACTCCAGCTGCTGGTCCCGTCTGCTCATCACTCCCAAATAATGATTTGTGTGGATAGGGGTGTGCAATCATTTTTCCCAAATTAGGCAATTTCAACCAAATTGCCTAATTCGGAATGGTTCGGGAGAACCGAAAAATGATTGAATTTTCTCTGAAATTTCAGAAAAAAATTCATTTTTGGGTTAGTGTGCACTAACGGGAGTTAGAGCACGCTAACTCCCATTAGTGTACGCTACATGGCAGAGTTAGCGTGCACTAACCCAAAAATCGGGGCTCCCGAAAAAAAACCCCAAACCGCAGGAAAAACGAAATTCCCACAGGGGGTCCGAAATGAAGCCTGACACGATATACCAACCCGAAGCTCATCTCTATGGATCCCTACCTCCTTGAGTGCAACTCCCACTAACATCTCCCCTCACCCTTCCCCCTGCTCTGACCCTTACTCTCACTTTCTTCTCTTCCCTTCTCTAACTGCCTCTGCTTATTCATGCATGCCATTCTTCTCCCACCCATCTGCTCTCCCTGGCTACACACCATTGATGCATGCAGCACACTCCTTCTATCCTCTCTGTCACCATTCACATTCCTGTAATGCTCATCCACTCTCCCACTCACACCTCCTCTGTCACACTCCATTCTTTCCATGGCCACAAACACCCTTCCCGCTCTTTCAGGAACCTAACACCAAAGTGGGCAAAAAGATAGACAATCTAAAGATTGACTCAGAAACACAAAGATAAAAGGATGGGAAACAGCAAGGGAAAATCAAGCAGCACAAAAGACACCACATAGCAATCACAAAGCACAAGAACAACTACTATTCCTATACCAAGAAAACCTCCAACGCCTAGTCCAGAGTTTGTCTAATATCACCCAGCACCGACAAAAGGGCCCTAGAGCAGGCTGTCTTTTTTTTTTTTCCCATACAAGGAGTGTCCTAGAAAACAGATGGACATCTGTTCTAGGACACTCCTTCTCGCATGGAAAAAGACAGCCTCCCAGGGGATCATTGTTTGGTGACCCTTATAGGTCACCAACAATGTCATCAGATGAAGCTTTAACTTGATCAGCCAAAATATTTTTACACCATAAATCACACCACAGGACTTCCATCAACCTATAGGGAACACTGCTGTATTTCTCCAAATAGAGCTGAGTTTTACTGCAGCTTTTATCATGCTTTCTGCATGTTGGTTTTAACACCGGTTTTGGAATGCTTTGGGGGGTTACAGTGGATTTTTAGCATCAGTTTAATTTGTATGCCATTAGTTTATAATATCGAGTGACGCTGTGTTATCAAAACTGGACACTAAAATTTGGTGCTGTTTTGGGTTTTATTACATCAGCCCCAAAATGAGCAAACATTGTCAGTCTGCTGACAGACTGCTGCAGAGCATCCTCAATCTGAGGGACTCCTCATCTCTGAGAAATCACTAAATACCAATCAAATGATTATTGATCAGCATTGTGAAATCCCAGAATACCAATGAAATGTTTATTCATTTATATTAATAAACTATCAGATCCATTCACTCAGTGGTGCAGACAGCAGGAAGTTAGCTGGACATACCCAGGTAAGATTTCCTGCTGACTACACCCAAATACAGTGAAGTTAGTTTACTCACCTAGCTAAGTGTAGCTAGGAAATACTCAATATCAGTGGTACCCAGCTAAACAGAAGCCTAACACCCATAACATCTTTTTTTTTTTAATCCAGGTAAGTTAATCATTTGGCGGCCAACAATTTTAATACTTTGTGGTTTGTCTAGCTAAATCTCAAACTCAGCCAGAGAAATCTGCTGGCCATGGATCTGTAAACTACTGCAGAGTCCAAAACGGTATTTGTGAAGGCTCTTTATCGTGTCGGGTCTTGTTGCATGTGAATAGTTGAACAATCAATTCTCAGATACCATGCCCACAGGATGCCGAGATGAACAACATCTAAGGCATGGGGTGCAGGGGTTTGCAGGACTAGTAGAGCAAAAGAGAAAAAAAGGAAATGTGTGAATGTTTCATGATATCCTGTTTTCCATCCTTGGTTCAGACATTGAACTTGGTTATCACAAAGGTAATTATGCCCATTTCTGGGTAACAAATACAGGGTGAATTTTCATAAATGCTGCCAAGTGGCCACAAAAATGACTATTTTTTATTTTATTTATCTATTTATTTAGGCATTTTATATACTGTCATTCCAAAGGAAGATCACAACAGTTTACAAAATCAGCATTCATATACCAGGACAACATATATATTCTAGGTCAACACAACAGCAAATACATATTCTAGGTTAATACATCAACATCAGGTACAAATTAACCATGGGGCTATAATCATGGCTCACCACTGAGCAGGTTCCTGAAAACTTTCCTCGAGCAGCTCCAAAGGATTGACTCTTAATGAAGGGCCTGCCAAATGTTCATCCTACCTGTCTGTTGTCTCAGCTTCCCTCCTCCTTGATCCCAGTTTTTCTCTGTTTTCTTCAGTGTACAGCAGAAGTTGCAAAGTTTCTGACAGCTACAATCGGCCCCTCTCTTCCCCGCAGGCCAATGTAGTATAGCCCTCTCCCTCCTGCCTACCTGCTTTCCCTGGAAGAGACATGATGGAGGCAGTGGACAGAAAAATGTTCCCTCTCTGCCCGGACCCTGCATGCAGGAGGGAGAGGGCCATCGCAACATCCATTGTCACCAATGCTACTCTTGTGAGGCAGGTAGGCGAGAGTAATTGTGCTATTTCACTGTTACCAATTTTTCTGATTGCAGAGGGACCCCAGTTTTCCATGGCAGTTTGCGCAGGACTGGCCAACTCCAAGGTAAGAGACAAATTTTCCAGCTCCTGCTATGGTCACACAATCAAGAGAGAGTGGGGGCCTTGGTAGAGAGTGGGTTGGACAATTCTGAGAGAGAAAGAGGAGCAGAGCTGCAGAGTACGTGGAGAGTGGATGTGGAGCTTAATTTGCATGCTGGCAATACAGGTGAGGTACAACTATCCTCTTTATCACAGTTAGATTATTTTAATTAATTTCTACTGAAATGAAGTTTGTTGATTCTCCTCTGCCATGTTTCTCCTCCTCTCTCCTCTCCATCAGCCTCAGATGATCTCTCCCATCCTTTTATGATGTCAAAATGACAAGAGGTAACATAAAAGGAAAGCTACCAGAGGTCACTATTATTTCAGGAGATGACAATAAGCAGTGAGCATCTCTTCTGACCGGGGGGGATGGTGGCCTTGAAATGCCTCTAGTGCATCCTCCTCCTTCTCTGCCAGGGTCTAAATGGAGCACTTTGAACCTCCTCCAGTTTAGCTGATAGTAGCCTGTGAGAGAGAGGGACTGGGAGATAGTTAACTGGGGATCACAGGTTGGGGGAGTGAGTAAACTTGGGATGGAGGAGAGTCAACCAGGGTAAGTGAGGGGTTTGTGGGAGGGGAGGGAGGGAACCAAGTTGAGTGAGGTGTTTGGGAGGGGGAGTAAACCAGGGTGATTGAGGGGCTTATGGGAGGAGGAACAGAGTGAGTAAGGGGCTTGAGAAGCCAAGGCAAGTGAGGGGATTGGGTGGGGGGGGGAGGAAGTGAAAGAGGTAGAGTGAAGGGATCAAAGGGGCTTTGGTTGGAGTGATAAGAGAAAAGGGATGGGGGATGAGTTGTGATTTGGTACCACATATCTCAATTACACACTTCTACACTTCACAGAATTTCCCTATCCTTGAACTACTAATTTTACTACTAATAATGTAATAAAGAATCCCTGAAATATCACCTTTATCCCCTGATCCTCTCTGTAAAGTATTTTCTTTTTCTCTCTTTTACTATTTGAACTCAGACTCTCCCTGACTTGTAACTCAATGTCTGCATAGTCCAGGCTCCCTGATCACATCACAATGAGAACAAACTAGAAATTTCATCTTGCTAGCAGGACCTGACCTCTCTAATTAATAGTGGAGCAATAAGACATTAAACTGAGGGGGGATCTTAATTAGTGAATATTTTGGATGCTGATGTTGCTACCATTACATCTTAGTAATTGTAATTTTCTGTTAGACTAAAGAAAAAAAAATTCTCGAATACTGGAGACTTGACGACTAGAGGATTGTTTTATTTCCAAAATACCTTACAATATCCTCTAAATAAAGTTTCCTGAGCTTCTCCAAGTCTCTGCATCATAAAGCTTTATTCTCTTATGGCAATCTCCCACCTACCACCAACTGGGTTTCCACTTACCTATGAGCAAGTAACCTGCTCACAAGCCACTCCCTGTGACTGCCCACTTTGAGGGTCAAACCATGAGCTCTTGTTCTAGATCAGAGGTGAGCAACCTTTCATGAGCCAAGAGCCTTGAAATTAGAACTTACACTACCAAAGAGCCTCAGGAAAGCTGGTGCCAATGAATATCCCTCATCCTGTCCAGTCTCTCTCTCAATTCCCCCATCCTGTCCCCACCAGTCTTTCTCTCATATCCTGTTCCTACCAGTCTCTGTCAATCTTTCCAGCAGTCACTTTCTTCCCACCTGGTTCCCCCCAATCTTTTTTTTCCCACATTCTCTATGATTTCCATGACTAATTTTTCAAAGATTGTTAAGCACAAACCTAATAGAAGGGGAGGGAGGGGGAGAGGACCTGACTACACATGTGTCAGAGTTCATATCAGTTCAAAAGGCTCTTTATAATAATGATGTCAACTTGCCAGAAAGGGCTCATATTGTCTTTAAAGCAGAAACAAGAGATGTGTTGTGTCATAGGCACCAGCTCTGGGGGTGCCTGCGCACCCTCAATATCATCTTCTGTACTCCTATGGATCAAGAGCTGAGAGCTCCATGCTGAGGGGCTGTGGTGGCAGGCAATAAGGAAGTGATTCTGATTCTTTGCTACTGCTCCCACCTCCTCCTTTTGGCTGGCTGTAGAATATCTGACCAATGAGCTTCAGGGAGGGCAGGCACTGTACTCACCTTCCTCTGTAGCCTATTTGCAGGTTGTGGAATGTCTGACCAATGGAGGACCAGACAGCAGCAGCAGTCTAGGATAGACAGGCTTCCTGAGGTACAGTGGAAATGAGGACAGCTGCTGATAGAAGGGCTAGAAAGGGAAAGAAGGACAGAGGAGCTATAAGGAAGGTGAGAGAGTGCCTAAGAGAACTGCTGGGAGATGGTTCTAAAAGGGGAGAGAGAGGAACTGAAAGAAATAATTCTGGCTGGGAGAGGAGGAGGTGAAAAACCATGAGGGGAAGAGGGACTGGGAGAGGAGTTGAGGGAGAGGGAGAAGATTAATCACAGGCTGTCAGGGTAAGAGGGGCTAGTAGAGTAGCACAGAGGGCTGAGAGAGAGGACAGTAGCTGATAGAAGGTAAAAGAGGATACAAGTTTGGAGAGAGGATATGGGCAGTGATAAGAAGAGAAACAGGGAGTGAGTAGTTAGGTGAAGGCAATTTTAAAAGAAGAGATAGGTGAAGAGGGCTGGGAAAGGAGCTGTGTGGATGGTGGGAGGGACTGATAAAGGAGATAAACCAAGAGAAGGGTTGTGAGAAGAGGGGGAATCATGATGGAGGGAAGATGTAAGGAGAGAGATGAAAGTGGCAGCAGGGGTTCAGACTAGAAGGAGGTCAGAGAAGATAATGATTTGTGGAGAGACAGCTGGTGGATATAAAGAGATACACACATGGAAGAAAAATAACAAATGATAAAGAGTGAGAAGTGGGAATTAGTGAAGGGATGAGTGAACCAAGCCTGCAAAGGATGGCAATTGGCTAAGGAGGGGTGGGAAGGAACCTGCAGGGGAGTTCAGGGGAGGGAAAAGGAACTGGGAGGGGAACAGAGAAGGACAAGTTAGTAGAAAATGAGAAATGCATTCTAAGGGGATGTAGGGAGTGGAAGAAGAGAATTAAACCTCCTCTCCCAAATATAAACTTCAGAAACTGCCCATGCAGGAGGGAGAGAATTAAGAGTATAGAGGGAGCAAGAAAGTGAGGGGAAAGAGGAGGAAAAGGACATCAGGAGAATGAGACAAAAGGGAGATTCAGAGAGTGGGCTCTTGACAGGAGGAAGTGAAGGAAGAAACCAGGATGTGGATGATTTGTTAGGAGGACGGATGAGGAGAGGGATTGGGAAGAGGATTGGGAAGAGGAATGAATTGTGGGACTTCCTTGGCATTTGCTTTGGCCACATAAGTCTTTCCCATATCCACATTACCTGTTCTCTCTGAACATTTAAAAATAGGCTGGTCAGTCATATTTTCAACCCACTGTGTTCTGTTTTTCTTTTATGCTGGGGGTGCTGTAATTTGTGTTGAGTTCATCACCTCCAATCATTTTCAATAGTTGTTTGACCAGGCTGTGCCAGTCCCTAATATTTTCCAGAGTTTTTCTAGCTAGATATAGTAGGAAGGGTTTTGTATTTTAGAATTCTTCCCATTGCTGTAACCCCCACCTTTTTGGGTGGATGGTATATAGGGTATATAATTCCCTGGAGCACGCTCAGTACTTTAGTGGGAAGGTGACAGAAGAAGAGATAGGAGTCACTCCTAGAGATTACTTCAGGTTCTTAAAGCAAGTGGGAAGGAGAATTGGGAAGGAGAACAGCTGGAGCTTTCCAAGAATCTCAAGCAAGTTGTTGGAGGAGAAGGAGATCCCCCCAGGATTTCAGCTTAGAAGAAAGAAATTCCTTCAGGATTTCAGTCATTATCAAGAAGTTTGGATCCCGCTAGGATCTTAAGCAGGAGAGTGGAGTTTGAGATTCTTCCAAGGGTCTCAGGAGAAGATTAATACTTTTTGGGTGGGTCTCATTTTTCATATTTGGACATTGATGGACTTCTGAATAAGATTTTGTCACTTTGAACTTGACCAATCTGATGGAAAGGGCATAGCCCTGGTATCCCAAAGGATTTGGGGCAATGATCTAGTTGCCTGAGCATCTGAAGAAGCAAGGGTAAGAAGAAATTGAGATACTTTTGTGATAAGTACTCAAAGAGTTAACCGCTATTGAGAATTTTCCCATTAGAGAAAGTTTAAGTGTTATACTTGAGCTTGTTTATGGGCCCTTGGGTCGTGGTGAAAGCTGACTCCACACACAGGGAGGAACTCTGTGGGGAATCACCACAACAGGCGGGGTCTCAGCAGTGATGGTCACAAGAGACAAGAGGTTTTATAATACAGCAGAAAGTACCCAAGGAGCAGGTTTGTAAACACAGTCCAGAGTAGAAAGAATTTTAGATGGATTCTCTGGTAGTGGTCCGCAGAGCAGGGTAATCCAGGAATACTTCCTCCTGGTAGTTCTTGTGCAAGGTATCTCCAGTAGTGGTCCACAGCATGGGGTAAGCCAGAGGCTGGTATTGGAAGTAGGCACAAGACAGCATGGATCCGGTAGTGGTCCGCAGAGCAGGGTAACTTGAGGATCCACACAGTGGTCAATCCATCCAGCGAGGTCAATAAGAGAGCTTAGTGTATCAGGCAACTCACGTGCAGCAAGTTCATCTTTATACGAGAGTTGAGGCCTTCTATGAAGAGAGCTCGTAAACAACATGAATCCCATAGGAATTTAGAAGACAGGGTTTTAAATTTGATCATGTAGTCTGGGAGTGGCATGGTTCCTTGTTGAAGGTATAGGAGTGCCGAACCGGCTATAGACTGGCAAGTGGGGTAATCAAATACTGATTTGAAGAGAGACAGAAACCCAGGCAAGTCATTCAGGACTGGGTCATTGCATTCCCAAAGAGATGAAGTCCAGGCCATGGCTTTTCCATCCAAGGACAGGATATACGTCATCTTGGTAACAGCAGTAGGAAAGTATGACGGATGTAAGGAGAAGTGCACACAGCACTGATTTATAAAGCTCTACACAATAGGAGTCTCCTGAGAAATGAGTAGGGGCAACGCAAAGGAACCGTAGTACGCCCGGTAACCACTGGGGGTCATGCATTCTGGTCAGAAGTAGAAGAAGTATTCTATCTGCAGTTTCAACTGATTAAAGGTGGTAGCCAATGCCTCCAAAGTCTCTGTTTGCTCCGAAACCCATTGGGCCAGGCCAGGGATGGCCTATAAGGCTGAGAACTGAGCCGGGTCCATGGAGTTAGCAATCTGTTATACTTGAGCTTGTTTGTGGGCCCTTGAGTCATGGTGAGAGCTGACTCCACCCACAGGGAGGAGCCCTGTGGGGACTCATCATAACAAGCGGGGTCCAAGCAGTGAATGGACATAAGAGACAAGAGGTTTTAATTATACAGCAGAAAGTAACCCAAGGAGTGGGTTTGTAAACACAGTCCAGAGTAGAAAGAACTTTAGATGGATTCTCTGGTAGTGGTCCACAGAGCGGGGTAACCCGGGGAATATTTCCTCCTGCTAGTTCTTGTGCGAGGTATCTCTGTTAGTGGTCCGCAGCGTGGGGTAAGCCAGAGGCTGGTATTGGAAGTAAGCACAAAGCAGCATGGATCTGGTGGTGGTCCGCAGACCAGGGTAACCCAAGGATCCACACAGTGTGAATGAAGGAGGAGAGTAGAGCAGATCTTGTTCTCACTCCGAAGTGTAGCAGAAGAGCTACTGTCGTAGGTGCAGTGGAGATCCTATGCACGGGAACACTGGAGGGTACGTCTGTAGTAGAAGCGAGAGGTGCTCACTTAGGCTGGAGAATGTGAGACTCATAGAGAAGGCTCTCCGAGGAGAGGATAGCCCTGAGTGCAGCAAGGCCCCCAAGGAGCGGGTACCTGAGTCACTCAGTCTGGAATGCAGGAACAGCGAGGCGAATCGTCTCCGAGTAGCGGAATTAAGCAAGATGGAAATCCTTGCTAACTCATAGCTAGGAAGGTCCGGTAGGTTTAAATATACATAGGCAGGTGATGTCATGTGGAGGGGATGCCCCTGCAGTTCCCGCCATGATGTGGATAAGACGGGGGAAGGCGCACGCGCGCATACCCTAAGTCACACCAGATTCAAGATGGCGACCGGGATAGCCCACGCCATCCCGGGAATGCCAGGGAGGTTGGCTTGCAGAGGTAGTGGTGGCCATCTTTGCCAGAATCGGAGCTGCAGGGCAAAAAGAGGTGAGCAGCAAAGGTTGAGGCCGTCTACGACCGACTGGCGCAACATTAAGATTTTGACTAAAATAGAGTTTTGGATGTTTTTCTACTTGGGACTGTTACCCTGCAGTTTTTGTGTCTGGGGTTATTCTTCAACCTTTTTATTGACTTAATGCTGGATCCCCATGAAAGTTCACCAACATTACAGGGTGAAAACTTTTTTTTACATGTCTAATAGTGCAAGGAAAGTGAGAAGAGAACTAACATCTAAGATGGACAAGTTGACAATAATATTTATTACCATCATATTTCTGATGCTGTTTTTGATTTTTAGTATTGTGGCCTGGATCATCCTTTTTAAGTTTCAGTAAAGACTATTTCATTTCAAACCTATTACAGACTCAAGATTTTTTGTTTTTTTTTCCTTCTAGTTTATCCCTTTTTTTGACTCACTAGGGATTGAGAGACCCCTTTGTTTCTCTGGGTTTTTTCTAATTGTCCTGATTTCGGCTTCCCTGCTACTGTTCTTCACTATATGGTACCTCCAGTATAGTTTTGAGTTTAATTGTGAAATTGTCAGATGTGGTGATAGACAATGCCAGGGGCCTCAGATAGGGTTGCCAACTGGCTTCAGATTTTCAGGACATGTTGATTCATTCCTGGTTTTACCCCATCGTATGCTGGGATTTATTCTGATTTCCCTATCACATTCCCCAAAAAGCAAGACTATAAGTATCTGCATGCAGTGGAGTAAAACCAGGATTGGTTAAACCTGTCCTGAAAATCTGGAGCCAATTGGCAACCCTAGCCCCAGGGGAGAAATCTTCCTCCCCGTCCAGACCTGAACCCGGACCCATAGCACAGCTAGTCTAAGATAAAACATCCAAACAGGGGAACCGTTACAGTTGACTCCTTGACAATACTATTTACTTTTACCTGAACTACTGAACACTTAAACATAGTATATGTTTTGATGAGAAAAGGAGAAAACGGTATATCTATATTTATGATTTAACATTCTCAATGTCTCTACTACTACTAATACTATGTATCATTTCTAATACAGTTCAATACACATAAGAGACAGTCCCTTCTCCATGGACCTTATAATCTAGTCAAGACAAATATACATGACAAGCAAGAGTCTATAGGAAGTGTATTTATTGTAGAGTAATGCTTTGGATTTAAAAATTCTTCATAAATGTGATTTATTAAACTGGAAAAGTCTAAAAGACCTTCCTCTTGTTACGCTGGGATTGGCGAGAGCACCAGGGGTCACTCTCCAGCGCGGGACGAAATGTGTGCCCTTGCGGTGAAACGTCCTTACCCTGAGCCTCGACCGAACCTGCACACTTCCTTGAGACCACCAATGCAATGGTGGTCTCTGAATGGTCCTCCAACCATTCCAAGCCCTTTCGGACTGCCACTAGGGATGGTGGGAAGCAGCAGATCAGACAGAGGACAAGGCAGACAAAGACATCGGGCGTGGCAAGACAAACAAAGACATTGGACGTGGTAATGCAGCAACTGGACATCATGAACGAGCAGATGACTGGATATCATGGACGGGCAGACAACTGGAAATCATGGAACATCAAGGAAATGCAGAGACCAGAACATGGAACGAAGACACGGGATCCCACACGGAACAGAGTACCTAGGAGGAGAGACAGATGAGGAGTCCTAGGGAAGACTTACTCCTTTCAAAGGCAAAGCTGGAATGAAGAGTGAAGTTTTTATACTGGAGAAGAAGCGGATCTAATGATGCCATCAGGGAAACACCACTCCTTCGCTGTACCTTTAAATACTGAAGAGAGAGCTGGCCTCTCCCCCTAGGAGGAAGCAGGAAGCAGTACAGGACCCTGGACAGCAGCCCTGCTGCACAGAAGACTGCAGGGCTGAAGCAGAAGCTGGGACTAGGCCTCACAGCAGGCCACGATGTAGAGGCAGCTCCCTGCCGCAGGAGGTAAACCAAGAGCGGCTCCGGGCGCTTAGCAAGCCCGGGGATGCAGGTCCTCTCCCCACGGAGGGCCCGAGGTAGGTCACTGGCCTCCGGGCCCACATGGAGACGTTCAGGCGGCAGCTTGCTAGCCGCATAGAAAATAGTAGCCACGGCTCCTGCCTGTGATAGGAGCACAGGGACAAGCCTCCGGGCTGCAGGAGCGTGGGCTCCAGCCATGGGAGAATGCCCCGGCGTGGCTCCTGCCGCGTCGACACAATGGCGGCCTCCTGCCACTACAGGGAACCCCGGCATGGCTCTTGCCATGCCGGTGACGACATCGGGGGTCAGGCCGAGCCTGCCTGAAGAAAGGTAAAGAGCCTGCTCGCGGACTTGCCGTGAAACAGGATCACAACACCTCTCTCAATGATTTAAATCATTTTTAGAAATCTATAATGTTTACTATTATATTTAGCCTGCCTAGCTAACACGAAATCTAACAGTTGATTGAACTTCTCTTCTATAATAATAATATATCCTCTGGAGGACATATAATCTACAAAATTTTGAATGACTTTTTAGGAATAAACTGTTCAGGCATATATACTTTCAAAATATATCTTTTCCATATTTGGTGACACCCCTTCCTCTTCCCCCTACCTCCCCCAAACCTCCAACCAACCTCCATATCGCTCATACCTTGGATTTGACCAGGACTTCGAGTCCTAGTCCTCTGTGACAGGATAAAGCAGCTCAGTGTTGTTCCAGTGGCAGCAAGAAGCAGGAGCAAGAGACAACCATTCCAAGTCCCAGCAGGCAGCATGTAAGGCATCAGCAGTGTCTATTGTTGCACTATTAGGGTTTCTGTGAAAGCAGAAAAGAGTATTCTTGGGGAAGGAAGATTGTTGTGATGTTTTTAGTCATCTTATAGTTTGGTGCACCAGGTACCTGCCTGGCTAGCCTACCCCTTATTCTGGATCTGCCTACAGAACTCCACCACATTTTCTCCCTTTGAACTTATCTATGGAAGAAGACCAGAGGGAAAATATAATGGACTATATTGTGCAATGAAGACTCACCTTAGTAAGTCAGCAAAGCATTCAAAACCCCCTAACAGAGAGCCCACATCATAAAAGCCAATTATTATAACAGCATGGATGTAGCAATAACATTCCAAGTAGGAAACCATATTTTGTTCTCTTTCTATCCTCAGACAGAAAACTGATGGCCAATCGAAAGGGCCAAATAAAATATTGGAAAATTGGGGTTGATCAATTATAAGGTATCCAGAATGAAATTAAAAAAAGAAGACACGTATCTTTTCACTTTGGCTTTCTGAAAAAAAATGGATGACATTAGTTGTAACCCTATGCCAACAAGATCCTATTACACTGGACTTTGGACAAGAAAGCCCCTGAGGGACCCTCTACATTTTCATTAACTTCTGGAGAGGCCATGTCATATACAAGTTTGAAATTCCCTTAACCAAGGTAGACAACTAATGGAAAGCCTGAGGAGATCATGATTTATTTCCATGTTAGACTGAGACCAACAGTATTGAGAAGTACTAACCGTGGAAATCTCTGTACAGGTCTGAAAGGGTTAACTGGGAATATAACTGGAAAAAAAAACAAAACTAAAATTCAGAGATGGAACGCTAGAGTAAATTAAGGTCAATTTTCAAACTGGCACATGGGTGCACACTGGTACATGTGAGCTGGCGCGTACCCAGGGACATGGTGATTTCATAATTTGCATGCATATATGTGGCATGTTAGAAAATAGGCTGGTCGTGTGCACATGTGCGCCCGTTTTAAATGGGTGCATGCCTGTGCACACAAATGCCACTTCTACCTCATAAGTGTGGGGATTTTAAAAAGTATGCACTGATGCATTGCCAGTAAAACTAATACATCCCCAGTTCACCCAGTTAGCCGCTAGGTTCACCAACCCTCCCTAGTTTAATTGACATTACTCTGCCCAGTAGGCCCGACCATTCACATCCTGCAGACATGCCTAATTTTCTTTATTTTACAACTTACTCCTCCTCCATAGCAGAAGTAATTTAGGCAACAGGGGACCTTAGCGCGTACTGGGGGCAGATAAGTAGTTACGTGCACATCTCTGTTTCATGCCTCCATGTCCTGCCCTTTTTAGGAAAATTTTGAGATGTGCTCATTGCGGCAGGTACACATGTATCTGGGAAGCTTTTAAAATCCTCTTGGAGTACTTGAGCCTGACTTGTGCACGCATCTCTTAACTGATGCATGAGCCAGGCTTTTCAAATTCACCTTATTATGTTTAGTGGCCAAAAACATTTAATAAATACCAAAAAAGTATAAACTGATTTGCCTCAGTTCTCAGATGTCTTGTGTTACTGTGAAATTTCAGAAAAAAACAATGTAATAGCATACTATTGGTACTATAATATGTACTATTTGTACTATTGGTACTATAATATGACACCTGTTTAGTTAAAAAATTTAAATATTTAGAAATTTAAGAGCAATGAGGAAAAACCTCTTAATAGATTCCCTTGAAGCTTTAGACTGTATATTCATGTATGTTCCTGTTATCACTACATTTTTATGTCATATGATATTCAACATTTTGTAACAGTAAAAGAAAATGGAGGCTGTTATTGCTTTGTTGGAAACTTGGCAAATAGCCAATTAAGCTAAACAACTAATTACGCTATGTAGTGGCTACCTTAGGAAGTGTTGGAGATGGAGTTATAGAAACAGAGGAAGAACATAAAAATATAAGACGTATCATGCTGGAGTGTTGCTCATTCCCAAGGATAAGCAGTTATTTTTCCCACAACTACCTGTTTATGGAGTCTTCTCATAGGAAGTTGTACAAAACGTTTTTTTTAGTTATCTCTTTATTGATTTTTCAAAAACAGTACAAACAAAGAAACTTGTAGTACTTGAAAAGTACCAGTCATGGCAGATACTACAAATACAATACTTCAAATGAAGTAAACATGATAGAAGCAATATAGTTGCAGGATGGAACAATAGCCCATAAATAAGGAGACAGATGATGTCTGATTAGTAAGTAAAGTTCAATAATATGATCGGTACGTCCTTCCAAATTAAACTATCTCATCTTAACGTTTACACATGTAAAACCAAATTTTAAGTGTGTAAATACTTTTAAAATGAGGCTTAACATATTAAGGGTCAGTTTTAGGGACCTAGATTTAGATGAATTTTCCAGCCAAATATTAGGGACTTACATTTTCAGTAGAAAATTCTTCGAATTTTAAACCCTTAAAATTAGGCCTGAGATTCACTTGCCCAGATTTAGGGGGTTATTTTCTAAAGCTATCGCATGCTTGCACTACCAGCGTAAGCGTGCGATAGCTAGAAAGCTTAGCACTAGTTACATTGGGGTGGAGTCATCCCGCAGAGGAGGAGTCAGGGGGGTCACCAGGGCCGACTCTGCGAAGATGGCGCAGACAGCGAAATGGTAAGGTTCCATATCGCTGCCTATTTTGCACCGAATAACTACACCTTTTATGGTGTAGTTATTCGGCGCGATGCCGGCAGCGATCGCACCACGGAGGTGTGATCGCTGCCGGCTAGGGCAGGACTGCCCCCCGCTTCGCCACCCGCCCACTGTTACCGCCGGGATTCACTATGCCTTGCGGCATTAGTTAATCCAGGCCTTAGGTACCTAATTTAGGGCCAGATTCATTAAGGCTTTTCTCCCCTTTTGTGTCTATGGGAAAAATCCTTACAGGTAGATTTTAAAAGCGTTGCTCACGCAAAAACAGCCCCATATGCGTGTATGTGATCACGTAAGCAATGCGAATTTTAAGAAGCCGGGAAGTGCATGCATCTAGCATAAGGAGGAAGAAAAGGGATAGGGTGAAGACTTATGCACGGATCCCCTGAATTTTGCAAGGCTGAACATAGCAACGTGCACCATGTTACCTGCGTAATTTTACTACTGAGAGAGAGAGAGAATCTGACACTCTATATATCTCCCACTGTAAGAGGGGCACTTTCAACTCAGGATGGGATTTGGTGGGGTGTGTTACAAGGGTCTATAGACTCTTGTGCCTTAGGCAGATCAATGTAACACCGCCCCTCCCCCGCCCCCAACTCATCCTGAGTTGAAAGTGCCTCTCTTACAGTTAGAGATATATAGTGTCAGATTGTCTCTTTCTCCACCCCCTCCCCCCTCCCCGCCCATATTCACTTGTGTGAGTATGCACGTAAAGGCTCCACACATACACACAGTAGAGATATCTTAAATGATATGCATGTACACATGATATAAAATTAAGTGTATTTTTGCTCGTGTGCCCAATATGCAGGCTGATGGGCACACGCGCACTCCTTTTAAAATGTACCTGTTAGTGAATCAGGTACTTAAGTTACCTAGTGATGAAAACTAGAGCTATATTCCTAACTTTTTTTTTTTTTTCCCTTGGAAGCTTTTCCATGGTAACTTCCTACATTTTTGTAACCTAAGTTTAGGAGACTTCTGAAAATAGGCACTGGCCCATGGTCAGTTTTTAAATGGGCTGAGGCCCAAAATAAAGTACCTAAACTTTTGAAAATGGAATCCTGAAAGTAGTACACATAATTGTACATGTATTTTAAAAAGCCTTAGCATGCACACTAAGCTTTAGTGTATAGGTGTCTTAATGCTATGATTTGACTTAGAAAAAAGAGCAAAGCTCCAGATCAATACACTGAAAATTTCGTGTTATGTAGTAATTAAAAGAAAGTGCAAAATTTTGTTCAGTATTTTTTAAAAATGAACTCAGCATGCACACATTTGACCACTAACAAAAGTATTCTGTATAAAACTAACTAAAAAATATGCTAATTTTTTAAATGCTATTGAGAGATGCTTAACCTGTTTTGCTTCTGCTTCCTTTGGATTTCTTTCTGGTGTCCTCGGCATGTGCATTGAGCTCCCATCCTGTAAGCTTATTTTCTTATAGTGAACAGTATATAAATTACTATGTTTAACAGGTCAAGTGATGTTTGAAAAATCCTACTGGGGGATTTTATACTATCATTTCCCCAAGGGAACCTTCCATGCATCCGATAAATAAATATAATTTAACACATTTTTCTCTATTTGCACATTAATTTATATCTACACATTAAAGAGTAATATCATTAATCATCCTCTTTTTTTTTTCTTACAATATTTATGATACCCATTAAAAGTTATAATGCACCCCATGCTCATAGAGCATGACCAATTGAAATACTCCCTTATTTCCTTGTAAAGGTAAAATAAGGAAATAAGCAGTTTAAACAGAATATTATTGTGAAGTAAATTCCTACAATTCCAGCAATAATTAATTATTATTGTCTAGCCAATTTGCTAAATTACAAAAAAAATATACTTGGCACACCTAGAAAATAAAAATCAATATCATTCCAATTTTCAAATGTTCCCTTTGCATAATACAGGTCTCAGTTTGGAAGAAGGGCAGCTATTTTGGGAGAATCATACTTCTTCCTGTCTCGGCAGCTAATGAAGCACATGAAACCATTGACTGTTGCCTGATCATGCATGCAGAGCAAGAAACTGAGAGGAGGCACATTCTTGTTCCAAGATGAACCATCTGCAGCCAATCCTAGCAAGTTTTCCTTAAGGACTGAATGGCAGGAATACAGATTGTTTCTGGTTCCTACATCAGCCTAGATAGCTCCAACAAACTGCAAGCAGAAAAAAAAAAAAAAACCAACAACCTAAATAAACATGTGCAGATGTGATCTTTCGAGATACATTTGAGTAGAAAGAAATAAGAAACCTCACTATGACATTTCCTCATACTTCATGCAGCATTTATGTATGGGTGGGAATGGCACATCTGCCAGCACTTGATTTTAATTGTTTATTTATTTGATAAGATTATTCTGGACAAACAGTCTTAGTCATTTCCAGATGCAGCATGTCTGTGCTAATAATCTGAGCTAATTGAGTCTCCCTTTTGCCATTTGCCAGCTATTGTGGATCCAAAATGAGGGGGGGAGAGGAGGGCTATATCTACTAAATATTTTCAGAAGCACAGCTCAAACAATTAGTAGAAAAAATCTCATACTTTCCCTACCACATTAAAGCATTCTTTACTGAAACTGCACACTTTAAAACAAAGTGCAGGAACCAATTCAAATATTCAATTCATTTTCATTCATGATTTAGCCAGATGTATAGGACTTATCCAGCTAAATGGCGGCCACTGAATATTTGGTAATGGTCAAAGGTAGGCACTTAGCTGATAAGTGACTTATCCAACTATCAGGTCGATACAGTAAAGTGTGCTCCGTCGGAGCGCACTGTCAGCCTGCTCTGGATGCGTGTTTTCCCTTACCCCTTATTCAGTAAGGGGAGGAAAACACGCGGCCCACCTGCGGCACCTAATAGCGCCCTCAACATGCAAATGCATGTTGATGGCCCTATTAGGTATGCGCGCGGGATCCAGTAAGTAAAATGTGCAGCCAAGCCGCACATTTTACTCTAAGAAATTAGCGCCGACCTTTGGGTCGGCGCTAATTTCTTCTGGCGCCAGGAAAGTGCACAGAAAAGCAGTAAAAACTGCTTTTCTGTGCACCCTCCGACTTAATATCATGGTGATATTAAGTCGGAGGTCCCCAAAAGTAAAAAAAAGTAAAAAAAAAAAAAATTGGAATTCGGCCCGCGGCTGTCGGGCCGAAAACTGGACGCTCAATTTTGCCGGCATCCGGTTTCCGAGCCCGTGGCTGTCAGCGGGCTCGAGAACCGACGCCGGCAAAATTGAGCATCGGCTGTCAAACTCGCTGACAGCCGCAGTCCCTAGCGCCTCCTTTTCCCCGTTTTCACCGCGTCACCTCATTTGCATACTGAATCGCCCGCACCGGCGAAGGGCCAGTGCGCGCGCCAGGAGAGCGGGCGTTCGTCCGCTCTCCCGCGGTCTTACAGTATCGACCTGTAAGTAGTTAACTGTTTAGTCAGTGGATGGGCAGTGGAATTAAATGGGTGGTACTACTTATCTGGATAAGTGGCAATATTCAGACTTATCCAGTTACATTAACCAGATAACTTAGACCTGCTCCATAGCAAATCTAAACATAGCCTGATAAGACTTATCTGGCTAAGAGGGCAAATATGGGGATATTCAGCATGTACTGTGCTGTTCATTCCTCTGACTGTGCATGAAAAACTGCACCCAAACCGTAAACCACTACTAAAACCTCACCTCGAGTTACTAGTTGACCCTCCTACAGTGGTATAAATAGTTGACTAATATGTGGGTCATCCCAGAGGTTCTCTCTCTCTCTCGCTCTCTCTCTCTCATTTCAGGCATAATGCCAGGAAAAAAGGTGTAGTTATTTCCAGTGTTATGCTATCACATGCAATGTTAAACACCCCTCATTTTCGTAAACTCCTCCCTTTTGACTAAATTTGAAAATTTGCATAGATACATTATGGTGTTATTGCGGGCGTTAAGGCCCTAACGTGATTTGAAAAATGACCCTGTTGCTTAGCCAAATATATCAGAATATTGACTTCAATGTATATAGACATTTATATCTATCTCTGTCTCTATCTCTATATCTATATACATCTCAATATATAAAGAAAGAGAGAGAGCGAGAGATGATATATACAGTAGATAGATACAGATCTAGAAATGTATGTAAATACTGGGGTGGATTTTAAAAGGATTACGTGCATATATTACACACGTAACCGCGAGTACCCGCACCTGCGCGCGCCGAGCCTATTTTGCATAGGCCCGCCGATGCGCACAAGCCAAGGGACACCCGTATGTCCCAGGGCTTGAAAAAAGGGGCGAGCAGTGGGCGGGGAGGTCCAGGGGCGGGACAGGGGCGTGACCGAGGCCTCCAGCACAGCGGCCATGCTGGGGGATCGTGCGCCGGCACTTGGCCAGCGCGCGCAACCTACACCTGCCCAGAGGCAGGCCAACTTATGAAACAAAGGTTAGTGGGGAGGGGTTTAGGTAGTTCTAGGGGGTGGGTTAGGGAGGGGAAGGGAGGGGAAGGTGGGGGGGGCGGAAGGAAAGTTCCCTGCGAGGGGAACAGGGAAAGCCATCGGGGCTCCCCTAGGGCTTGGCATGCGCAAGTTGCACAAGTGTGCACCCCCTTGCTCGCGCTGACCCTGGAATTTATAACATGCGCGCGGCTGGGCGCACATGTTATAAAATCAGGCGTAGATTTGTGCGTGCCGGGTTGTGCACACAAATCTACGCCCACGCGTAGGTTTTAAAATCTGGCCCACTATGGGGCAGATTTTAAAAGCCCTGTGCGCGTAAATCCAGCCGGATTTACGCGTGCAGGGGACTTGCGCACCAGCGCACCTATGTTGCATAGGCCGCCACTGCGCACAAAGCCGGGGGGAGTGTCGGGGGGAGTGTCGGGGGCAGCGCGGCATTCGGGAGCATTCTGGGGGCAGGGCCGTGGGCATGGTGCTGGTTTGGGGGCATTCCGGGGGTGTGGCCGAGACCTCCGAACCAGCCCCTGGGCCGGGGAATGGTGCGCTGGCAGCCTGCTGGCACGCGCAAGTTACACCTGCCTCAGGCAGGCGTAACTTTCTTAACAAAGGTAAGGGGGGATTTAGTTAGGGCCGGGGGGTGGGTTAGGGAGGGGAAGGGAGGGGAAGGGAGGGGAAGGTGGGGGAGGCCAGAAAAAAAGTTCCCTCCGAGGCTGCTCCGATTTCGGAGCAGCCTCGGAGGGAACAGAGGCAGGCTACTCGGCACGGCACAGGCAAGTTGCACAATTGTGCACCCCCCTGCACATGCCGACCCTGGATTTTATAATATGCTCGCTGCAACAAGCCAGAGTCTCTGTATGCAGTGTAACAAAGGAAAAAAGAAACATCACCCATCCTTATAAAACAAATCAAGAAATATAAAATCATCAGCAGTAAAACTGTACTAACAAAAAGAACATATTTCGAAACAGCTGATGAGTGGAATATCCAATAATTAAAAACTCATATAAAACATTTCCAGATACCAACAAAATATTTAAAAATAGCAGACACAAAGACCCAGTAATGAAAAATAATAAGGATACAAACATTTTTTTGCTCTGCATACCTGGGAACGCTTGATATCCAGGTGTCCTGAGATTGTTCTGAATTAGCAGGAGGTGGGGTGGTTTGCTTGGAACTTTCTCCTCTCTCAGTCACATACCAGCGCTCTCTCTCACACTGGCTCTCAATGACACACCTATACACACATGCTCTCAGTACTCACATATACACATGCTTTTTCTCTCACTTATATAGGCTCTTAATTACACATTTACACACATGCTGTCTATCTTTTCACGCTTACACACACACACAGGCTTTCAATCACATAAATACATGCTGTCTTTTTCTCTAACACACAGACTCTCATTCACATGCTTACAAACATGTCCTCTCTTTCTCTCATTTACACACAGGCTCTCAATCACATACTCACATGCTCCCTCACCTAAATCAGCTCTCAATCACACACAGACACACATGGTCTCTCTCTCTCATTTAAACACAGGCTGTCAATCACACACATACTCACATGCTCCATCACCTAAACCAGCTGTCAATCAGACACAGACACACATGATCTCTCTCTTACTTATACACACAGGCTCTTAATCATACATACACATGATTTCTCTCACACACAAAAGATCTCAATCATACACACATACTCTTTCACACAAACTTACACATACAGGTTCCCAATGGTAAACTTACATTCATGCTCTCTCTCTCACAGGCAGGCTCTCAATCACAGACATACTCTCTTTCACATACACAGGCTCTCAATCATTCACATACATGCAATCTCTCACTCACACACACAGGATCTCAAACACACATGCTTGCTCGCTCATTCACTATCTCTCTCCCCCACCCCGGGAACTCGCGGCGGCAGCAGCCTCCTCCCAACGCTAACCTCTTCATTTTCAGCCCTCGCGGAGGCGGAGTCTCATCGGCCGCGGTTGAAACTCCATTTTCCTCCGAGCCGCGCTGCAGTCTTCTTCCCGTCGGACACTAGCGTGGCCTCTTCTTCCCGCGCAGGCACCCGATGACTCCAGCGCAGGCACCCGGCTGACACCCGATGACTCCCGCGCAGGCACCCGATGACTCCAGCGCAGGCACCCGGCTGACACCTGATGACTCCCGCGCAGGCACCCGATGACTCCAGCGCAGGCACCCGGCTGACACCCGATGACTCCCGCGCAGGCACCCGGCTGACACCTGATGACTCCCGCGCAGGCACCCGGCTGACTGCAGTCGTGCCCAGCTTGCTCTCTTCTCCCCCCCCCCCCCCGCGGCCCGGAAGAGGAAGTGGTGAGCATCGGGTGCCTGCGCGGAAGAAGAGACCACACTAGCGTGGTCTCTTCTTCCCGCGCAGGCACCCGATGCTCTCCACTTCCTCTTCCGGACCGCGGGGGGGGGGGGGGGGAAGAAGAGAGCACGCCCGGTGCCGCTGACTCCAGCTGTCCTGCCACGTTCCGCCTGGGCTGACAGCAAATGACTCACATGCTTGAAAGCGCGGCTCTCTTAATTTTACCGGGGCAGTGCCGCCCCCGGGAAGCTGGCGCCCTAGGCGACTGCCTAGTTCGCCTAGTGCTTCCGCCGGCCCTGCGCCCCGCCTCCCCGCAGCAGCCGCGGCGCCACGGACCGGCAAAAAACCCCAACGGCCCGGTACTGGTCCGCGGACCAGTGGTTGGGGACCTGCTTTAGGCGACCCCTGCGTTTTGGTCGTTCGACCCCCGCGGGGGTCGCGACCCACAGGTTGAGAACCGCTGCTATAAGCTCTTCCACGCCTTCCCACTAGATTTTTATTTCACAAGCTGATCTTAAAACCAAACCTGGTTTTCATGCTGCTTAACGTGCCACGGCACTGTGTGGGTGTCCTGGGCTTTTCCTTTTATCTCAAGTAGTGATATCATTAAGTTTGATATATTTATTCAATATTTGCAATATACTCCTTCCAATTTTGGTAAAATGTACAATGTATCTCCTTCTTCTTTCACACTTTGGCAGTTTAGAGTATTCACTAACAGACCAGCTGAGTGCAAATTATATTGTACAATTCCACTATAATTCTTCGTCTTCGAGATTCCACAGTGTTTATGCTGGATCCTGCAGCATTAACCTATTTTTGAACACTTCACTTAAATGTAAGTCCTACATTTGGCTCACATCTGAAATGCTTCCAATTTTTCTTTTCTTCCTCTTCTTCCTTTTTTCTTCTTTAACTCTTATTGTTAACTTTTTAGGATATCAACCTCTGAGCCTATGGGCTCCCTCTTTTTGGAAGGTTCCTTTTTAATGCTGCCTTACATTAAGGGATGTCCCTTTTTTAATCTGTTTCAATAGATTGACACCTGTTTGAATAAGCAATTATATTCCCTTTCCCTTTTCACCCATCTTCCTCCTTTCCCTTTTTTTTATTTCTCTCTTTCTCCCCCCTCCCCTCTCTGCCACCTGCTCCCCCCTCCCCTGGTTTTCCCTCTGTAACCCCCCCCTCCATATTTTCCCTCCTCATTTTAGTTGCTCTAATTCTCCTTTTGTATTATAGAAATCGCATTCAGCTTTCATAGCATTACGCTACTGTGGTGGCCCATGAAACGCTTTCTGTCTTCGCTTGGTATGTCCTCGATGACCAATTGCATTGAATTTGAAATGTTGTATTACTGTCTGTGCCTGCCTCCTGTTCAATACCTCTAATTTTGGTCTTATTTATTGATGTGTACACTTGCTGCTGCTCCTCCTGACGCAGCCTTGGTGTGAAACACGGCAGTGTTGGGGTGTCTGTATCTTTCAGAATAAGCGTAAATTGTTAATAAGTGTTTTGTCCTGTTGCCCCTTAAACAAATAAAGCAACAGATATATGTACTGAACCGTCTGTACTGTATTGCCGCACATTCTTTTGTGAAGGCAGTGCGGCTTGGCGCTCGCAAGGGGCACAATTGTGCACCCCCTTCTGTGCGCCGACCCCTGATTTTATAACATGTGTGTGCCTGCGAGCGCATGTTATAAAATCGGGCGTACATGTGTGTGCGCATGCAAGTTTGAAAATCTACCCCTAAATGTGTGAAACTTATACAACATAAATAAAACATATAAATGTGGAAATTGTGTGTGTCAAGATGGAGAAGGGAAAGGGGAGAGGGAAAAAATGAAGAGGAGGCAGGGAATTAAAGGGAAGGGAGAAGGAGAAAAGGGGAGGGCAAAGGGAAGGGAGGGGGAGAGGGAGAAGAAGGGGGGGGGGAGAAGGAAAAGGGGGGGAGAGGAGAAAGGAAAGGGGAGGAAAAGAGGAGGAGGATGGGAAATAAGGTGAAGGAAGGGAGGGAAGGGGGAGAAAAAGAGGGGAAGGAGGAGGGGAAGGGGAGGGGAAGGGGAAGGGGAGAGTGTAGACCTCGGCATGTAACATACATAAGACATATAATCATTGAATCCGAAGCAGGGGAAGGGGGAAGAGGAGGGGGCAGTAACTTATAACCCTGCTTAGTAAGAAGTCAAAGATGTACACAGGGACTGCATAGAAAAGAGAGTTAGATCACTAAAAACTTTTTTGACAGGGTAGGGGACAAGGGTCTAGGGGGAGAAAGGGATGTAAATTGTTCAGCCACGTGGCCCGACCGATGCTGCCTCCCTTCAGCCACGCGGCCCAGACGCCGATGCTGCCTCCCTTCAGCCATGCGGCCCAGACGCCGATGCTGCCTCTCTTCAGCCATGCGGCCCAGACGCCGATGCTGCCTCCCTTCAGCCATGCGGCCCAGACGCCGATGCTGCCTCCCTTCAGCCATGCGGCCCAGACGCCGATGCTGCCTCCCTTCAGCCATGCGGCCCAGACGCCGATGCTGCCTCCCTTCAGCCATGCGGCCCAGACGCCGATGCTGCCTCTCTTCAGCCATGCGGCCCAGACGCCGATGCTGCCTCCCTTCAGCCATGCGGCCCAGACGCCGATGCTGCCTCCCTTCAGCCATGCGGCCCAGACGCCGATGCTGCCTCTCTTCAGCCATGCGGCCCAGACGCCGATGCTGCCTCCCTTCAGCCATGCGGCCCAGACGCCGATGCTGCCTCCCTTCAGCCATGCGGCCCAGACGCCGATGCTGCCTCTCTTCAGCCATGCGGCCCAGACGCCGATGCTTCCTCCCTTCAGCCATGCGGCCCAGACGCCGATGCTGCCTCTCTTCAGCCATGCGGCCCAGACGCCGATGCTGCCTCCCTTCAGCCATGCGGCCCAGACGCCGATGCTGCCTCCCTTCAGCCATGCGGCCCAGACGCCGATGCTGCCTCTCTTCAGCCATGCGGCCCAGACGCCGATGCTGTCTCCCTTCAGCCATGCGGCCCAGACGCCGATGCTGCCTCTCTTCAGCCATGCGGCCCAGACGCCGATGCTGCCTCTCTTCAGCCATGCGGCCCAGACGCCGATGCTGCCTCTCTTCAGCCATGCGGCCCAGATGCCGATGCTGCCTCTCTTCAGCCATGCGGCCCAGACGCCGATGCTGCCTCTCTTCAGCTGCATGGCCCAGCCACCAAGGTTGCCTCTGTTCAGGAGCGCAGTGGGATGGGATCCCCCAGTGGCTGTGGGCCTCCTCCTCTTCTGCTGCCGGACGGGATAGGTGCCCCCAGCAGCTATAGAGCCTTTTCATCTTTGGGTGAGATGGGATTTCCTGCCCTCTTGGTGCCCCCTGTAGTCTGTTGCCCAGGGGCCTTGGTCCGCTGCACCGCCCCCTCTTGTTACTGCCAAGAATGGCTCTTTTCCTTAATTTTCTGAAGTGAAAACTGAACAGAAGAATGTGTTCATCATATTTGCTTTTCCATCATCTCTCTCTATCCATTTTTCCTTTTCTCTTCTTGGTCTTTCAATTCTACTTTTGGTCTTTTTTTTCTTTCACTGATGTTCCTGTGTAAGGAGATGGGGCATCCGTTTTCTGCTCCTAAGAAAGTGTCCCTGCCCCATAGAAACCTGCAGTATGGGACTTCAATTGGTCAGAGTGCCCTTAGTATAACAGAGATCTCACCAGTCCAGGCCTGCCTGTGATGTCAGGGTAGTGTAAGATTGCTAAGGAGGAGGGACCACTCCCCAGTGGGAGGGATGATGTGAGAGCAGGAAGCTCCTGTGGCCCATGTGACATAAGGGGGAGTTAGAGTCAGCCTTAGCTCAGGGCTGAGGGTGTAAGCGTCTCTCCTTGTGGAGGGCACTTGGGTGGCTCTGTCCCTCCACGAGGACAGGACCTGAAGGAGTGATAACTTGTTGGGCAAGGAGGTGCCTGAAAGGAGAGAGATGTTGCTAAGCCCAAGAGGGGTGAGGTCCCGAGTTGTCACAGAATCCAGTAGAGAAAAGATGTATGAAGTCACTGCATTTAAGGACCCCTGGGAAAGGAGGGATTTCTCCACAGATAGACTGCATAGAGAAAATTGTCTTAGGAAGGTTTCAAAAACAAGAAACTTGCCGATCATTAACAGAACAAAAGGATTATCTGGAGAATGAGGGCAACTGGGCTACAACTGGGAAAACTGGTCAGGGCAGTTCAGGGATAGGTTGTCATGTCAACAGCATGATGTGACTCTGTAAATGAGTCTTTGGGCAGTCACGTAAGTCTAGAAGTTTCGACAATACTGTATGTTTAACTATAAAAGAAGGGTCACTTCCTGTATCCAATGAGAAGCTGGTCAGTTTGTAAGACAAAGGGCACCCAATATCCAGCATCTCCCAAGAACACTTATAATGCCAAATAAAATTTACTTTATACCTTTTACTGACTCTAAGTGTTCTTGTGTCCATGGCCCTAAGTACAGAATATTATGTACACCAGGAAAATCTCCAGGAGTGTTACCTGACTAGATTCAGAAGCCAGAGACTCTACTAAGAGATAAAAGAGAAATACATTTTATAAATAGAGAAATACATTTTATAAATAGAGAGGAATAGAGAGGAAGATTTCACCAGCCAAAAGGTATGGGGAGGGCCCAGGCTGGAAGGGTATCTATCCCAAAGACCTTACTTTTCTGGGAAGAAGTTTGTGGAAGAGACTGAGATTTGTGTTTTTGTAACTTTGGACTTTGATTTCTGTGGTGTACTGTGGAGTTGTGCATTGTTTTGGTCTTTGATTTCCCTGCCATCAGTTAGTAAAGATTTTTATTTTGAACAACAGTGCTGGTGTGGATGTTTTCTTTTTTTGTTTTTTTCTTTTATAGAGTGCCTGGATTGGTGAGCAGGAAGATCTCTTGAGAGTATAAAACCCTAAGGGCCTGGAAAATACTCTCACTTTGCCTCCCCTCCCCCGTGTGGGAACCCCTGGAGGTTATGCGGCTTTATGTGGTCCATGGATGTGCCCCCAAGAGTTGACTGTGATGGGAGTTGTCACCTCACTTTACATCATTTGCTATTTTTTTTTGTATTCCATATACACTTTTGATATCCTTACTTCTGTACCTGCCTCTTTCAACTTTACTGGAAATTCTTCCCTGTGTGCTTGGTTTTGAGATCCTTTGTATTTTTTGAATGCTAATCTTTTTGCCCTTACTTTTCCTGCTACCTCTTTGGTAAACCATGCCGGTTTCCATTTTTTCCTGCCTTTTATTTACTTTCCTGATATACGGGTCTGTTGCTCTTATTGTAGCTGCTCTTAGATTACCCCACTGTTCTTCCACTTCACCTACCTCCTGCTACCCTTCCAGTGCCTCCTTAAGGTACTTGCTCGTTTACCAGCCACGTACCCACCTGGACATTAGAGATACCGTCTGCGTTTATGAGCATCAGGTCTAATAATCACTCATCACCTCAATTTGATTGACTGTGGTAAAATATTCCAACACAACAAAGATCTTCAACTCTAAGGCCAATTCCTCCCTGAAGATTTTGATCCCCCCACTAGGTAAATAATAGCGGTTGAATAGCATGTTTTCCTGAATATATTCTGTTATAAAGAGAAACGTTTGGCTGTTAAAGTTTTTTTTAAACACTCCATTATGGAACTTGTCGTCTTCTTAAATGCAGTTTTTTTTTGTTTTTTTTTACACTGCCTAGCTACCTTGCAAATATCTCAACACACTCATTTAGCACATATGCCCTCTAATGAACTCACACTCTAGCAGTCGGATTCCTTATTCATACGCAAACATTACCAGTCCTATTTGTTAATACGCACAGGACACAGAAGTTATACTAAATAAAACAATATTAATTAAAAATTTTAAAAAAAGAGTTAAATGTCCCCTCATTTCCTGGCAGGAGGGGTGAATGACAGGTAATTAGTACCTCTTTGAATGTGCATGTTGGGGAAGGAGATCCTGTCCTCACCTCTAGAGAGCCTCTTTCTCTTACTGGTCCCAGAGGAAAGTTAGCAGCATATCACTGGAGGCTGAAAAATAGAAAAAGGACATTCATTCAGGATGTCTCACCAATAATGCAAAAAGCAGCAGGTGCATAGAAAAAAAAGAAGTCATCACATACAACTATTTCTCTAATCGGAGGTATCTCTTTCCCTCCAGAGAAAATCCCTAGACAATGCATGCGTGTATCCACTGCTAGCATATTTGGACTGTAGGATATTAGTCTTTTGGAGAGACTGCTGCATTCTCTCAAAAGTCAGTGTGTTAGGAGTGAGCACTAGGTGCCACTGTTGCAGAATCACTTACTAGGAAAACATGTCCAATTAGCAATAGATTAAATGGAAATAACCTGAAGCCTTGAAATCTCTATTATTTTTTATTGCCTGGAAGTTACTATTACTACTCTATAAACATAGCCAGAGGGAATATACTATCTTTGTCTGCTCCCATTTCCTGGCTTTTCTGAATATCTCTCAGAAATTCAATTAGCTTATATTATTCTGCCTTTGGATACTCAGTCTTATTTTATCTTAACCCAAGCCTAGGACATCTCCCATAGGATAGGGTTATTTAAAATCCCCCTTCTGAGATTCCAAGCTATCTAAATTGTATTTCCCCCACTTACCAAGTTAACAAATACTGGATTTGGTACTGGGACATTTATCACATATCGATGGGATTATAGACATGCTTCTTTTTAATGGAGAAGGAAAATTTGAGATACAAGAGTGGACAAATTTACAAGGGTCTACCCCTTTTATCAAGAGAGGAGCATGTGGTAAAAAGATCATTCCCTCATAAATGGGAGAGATGTCACTGGTAACAGGAAAGACAGAATTGCCAGGTATTAGATTCAATATGTTATGTCACCCAGATACAGACCAGCAAAAGGAAAAAAGAAACTCAGAAAGAGAGAGAGTTTATTTCTCAGGGTTAGTAATTGAAGTAACTTTTTACTTTCTTGCCAACACCAGCATCTACAAATATTGCCTTAAGAATTTGACTGTCAAATAGTTTTTGCCCTTGTATAGTACCAGACATTTTAAGTTTCTAGTTATTTGGAAGATTAATATGCATGGCATTGCCATGCATATTAATAGCATCGATCAGAAAGTGTCTAGCACTGAACTGCCAGTCACTGAAAAGTAGTGGGATATCTGCAGTGTCCTTAAAATTCATCAAGGATGGTCAGGGACAATCAACTTCATTGAAGTCAATGAAGACACAGCAGGTTGCTGTGCAACCATAGAAACATAGAATATAGATAAGGACGATAGGACATATCTGGTATGCCCAAATTAACCTCAGCAAATCTACAGGACTCGCACATATTATCTGGTTGATTCTGAATGTACTTATTTTTAGTTCATTTGGTAATGTAATAGAACAAATATGTTTATGTTATCAAGAAGAGGATCTAAGGCAGGAGTGGCCAATGCCAGTTCTCAAGAGCCACAAACAGGTCTGATTGTCAGGATTTGCATGAGATAGATTTCATTGCCCTGCCTCCTTTGTATGCATATACATCTCATGCATATTCATTATGGATATCCTGAAAACTAGGACTGGAGTTGGCCACCCCATTCTAAGAGATGGCTATGTGAAGCTTGAGATCCTTACTTTATAGGCAGCTAATATATATATATATATTTTATCTCGAGTTCCACAAAATGCTTGAGTTTCATTGAATGCTTGAGTAGTGCTGATATTGTTATTAAAGTTAATCTATAGAAGAGCTGCATTTGGAACAACCACTTCTGTGAGGTGATTATGAATCAGCACTAGTGAATAGAATACTAAGCTTTACAAGACTCCTTACTTATTAGTTTGCATTAAAAGAGATTTTATGAGTGTGCTGAAATACAACTAAGATGGCAAGCAAAGCAATTAAAATGATGCTAGTAAACTCCATGTAAAGCAGAAAGCCAGATATGTGGGTAGATCATCATGCAGAGAATTAAGGCAGTGAGTCATGGTTGGTTAAATTATGAGAGGATAATACGATTTCAGGACAAATCCTGGACTAATAATTGAATGCCAGTAAATGAGTGAACAAAAGTGAGCTATTTATTAAATTCAGCAAGAAGGAGAGAAATCACTAATATAGCTGCAGAAACCGACTGTAGAAAATGCCATTCAAAAAATGCTGAGGAGTGGCAGCCATCACAGAATTATGAAGAAAAGTAGAAATTACAAATCCACATTCATAACCTACCCTGTGCCTTGTCTGAAAGCAGATGAGAGATTATTTATTATTTATTATTTATTTGTTATTTGTTAGGATTTCTATTCCACTATTCAGTTAAGCCATCATGGTGGTTTACATATTTTAAAAGAATAACAGAATCATAGTAAAACTAGGTGCTTATTTGCTGGATACTAAGGACCTAATTCTGCAGGATTAAACACAAGGCAGAAGGGCAAGCTTTTAAAATGGCACTGGCAGGTTTTCAGTAAAATTAGGTACAGCAACTAAACAATGGCCTGAGTGCCATGGAAATGACAATATGAACACAAACAGTTAATCAAGCTAAAACAAGAAAAAGAGACACACTGCTTGAGTCACCTCTTCGCTTTGTGCTGATTAGCCTAACAATTTAGCAGGAAAAAAGAATATCTATCTATCTATTTATTTATTTATTTAGGAATTTTATATACCATCATTCCAAAAGAAGATCACAAGATTTACAAAGTCAACATTAAAATTCTTGGTCGACATTCACATACGTTGTCAACATTCCTATTCTAGATCAACATTACAGCAATTGCATATTCTATATTCTAAGTCAACACGTCAACACATCAGCAAATATATTATCTAGTACCTATTCATATAGGGGTAGATTTTCAAAGGGATACATGCATAACCCCTGAAAACCTACCTTGCGTGTGCCAAGCCTATTTTGCATAGGCTCGGCGGCGTGCCAAGCCCCAGGATGCGCGTTTGACCTGGGGCTTTCAAAAATGGGTGGACCGGGGGCAGGGCAGGGGCATGGCGGTGGTCCGGGGGCAGGAGCGGGGGGCATGACGGCAGTACGGGGTGGTCCGGGGGCAGTCCCGAGACCTCCGGCACAGCGGCCATGCCGGAGGTTTGCATGCCGGCAGCCAGTCGGCACGTACAAGTTACGCCTGCCTTGGGCAGGTGTAACTCGCTGAAATAAGGTAGGGGGGGATTTAGGTAGGGCTGGCGGGTGGGTTAGATAGGGGTAGGGAGGGAAAGGTGGGGGGGGGAGGTGAAAAAAGTTCCCTCTGAGGCTGCTCCGATTTTGGAGCGGCCTTGGAGGGAATGGGGAAAGCCATCGGGGCTCCCCTAGGGCTCGGCGCGTGCAAGGTACACAAGTGATATGGAGGAGCATGAGTCTTTGACAAGGTTTTTAACTGTTTCAAAGAGTAATTTGGAATTAAATACTACACCATGGATCTGTTTTGCATAGTAGTCCTTTTTTGTTTTGTTGATTTACTCTTGGTATTTTATTAATAGTGATTTGTATTTTTCTAGGGATTCTGTAGATTGGCATTTTTGCCATTGCTTTTCAGATTTTCTTGGGGACTGTTTAGTGTATCTTAGTTCTTCACTGTACCAAGGTTTCTTTTGTTTAGTTGTGTGGCCTTCATTTTGGAATTAATTTTTCTGGATTAGGCATAGGGTATCTGCTATTTCATTGATGATTTTTCCCAGGAATCAAAGAATGAGGAGGCATTATCTTGATCAAATTCTAATATTTTATTTTTAATTGTTTCTTCAAGAATTTACAGTTCTATCTTTTTTCTGTATGTGAAAGATTTATAATGATTTGAGTTTGTTTGCTATGTTATAAAGAGAGTTACTTCAGCTTTTATTAGCTGGTGATCAGACCATGCTAATATGATATGAGGAAGTATTGATTACGCAGTCATTGTGATTGGTGAAAATTAGGTCAAGGATGTGTCATGTTTTATGGGTGGAGTTGGTAACAAATTGTGACCAACCTATCACTTCCATTGTCTCTAGAAAGATTTCATATGCTTTAGTTTTAAGTGTGCTGTCTACATTTTTGTTAAAGTCCCCAAAGATTATAATTGATTCAGGGGCTGGAAATGCTTTGGTGAATATTTTGATTAGAGGTGAGCAGTCTTTTTGGAGTGTTCCCGGTAGGCAATAGGTCAAACCAATATTTAGAAGTGGTGATTTTAATATTGCCACCTCATATGGAGGATTAATGTCAACTTTGTAAGGTTTAAGTTATTTTTTACAGATTATTTATAGACCCCCCACCTTTTTGTTTGTGTCTGAGGAAGTAAAAGATCTCATAGTTAGGTTGATCAATTTGGTTTAGGGGGACTTTATCACTGTCGTTCAGCCATGTTTCAGTAATACAGAAGATGGGATTTAGTTCTTCTAGTAGATCATTTACCAGTGAGATTTTTTTTATAGCAATTGAACATTTAGTAATAGGAGAGCAAACATTAGGTATGAAAGAATTACAGGAAAGTTGCTACTTATCTTGGGATAGATCAGGTTTCACTCATTCTTTGCTTATGTTTTGATGTTCTCTGATTTCCATAGATTCCTGTAATGGCTTCAATGACATATCCCGTTCCATTTTGTGATATGTTTTGTTATGGCTGAAGTAAAAATGTATTTACTTCAGGTGTCACTTCAGTCGCACATGAAAGGGCACACAAAGGGGCAGGCTCCTTTGTTGTACTCCTTCAAGTGCACGCCAAGGGCGCATGCGTGTCGGCACAAGCGCTTGCAGTGTTGTAACTGCTCATTTGTGGACACCGGTAGTGGTATTGGGCAGGTGCCAGGTGGTGGGCGGGCAGAGGGAGGGACCATTGGGCTGGTGTCAGCTCCCACCTGGGCTTTCTCCCCATTTCCTCCTCGCTCCTCCGTAGGGGTGTGTGTGCACAGGACAGCGCTGGTCCCCAGTGCCAGTGGCTGTGGCCTGGCAGGCCACTCTCTTTTACAGTGGCATTGCAGCCACTCATTTGTGGACACTAGTGGTGGTGGTGGGTGGGAAGAGGGAGGGACAGTCAGGCTGGCGCCAGCTCCCACCTGTACTTCCTCCCTGTTTCCTCCTCGCTCCTCTGTGGGAGAGGGGATTTATATTTTTTTTCAACTGGAAAAGCATAGAGTCTCAAAATCATTAAAACTTCAATGATAGCCTTGTGCTCAAAGATTAGTTGACTTAGTAATCACTAGCACCTTGGGCTTTATAAATAATTATATGTTATGACATAATGTAATGAATCGAGCTGTTACTTCAGTGCTGGCATTATGAACTGAGCAAAAAAAAACAAATAAAGAAATGAGGCCTTAAGGGAAAAAGAAAAGAAAAAAAATCTATTTTATTGTTATTTTTTATCTGATAATTGTAATAGCCCAATATAGAAACCTGAAAGAAGCTTGTTTGGAAATGTTTCCTAGTACATAGGAAAGACGAGGGATCTATTACAGAAGATTAATCTACAATACTTGCACTTTAAAAATTACCAGAAGACATCTGAGAATAAAACATGAACAATAAGCAAACATATACCTCCACACTGTGGAAATTTCAGCCATGAAGTGCAAAAAAATATCTCAATCTGCCCCAAAACTAGATAGTGAAAACATTGGTGTGGGAGGTACAAATGTGTCTTACAACAGTGACTTGCCAGTGACCAAAGGCGAATAATGATACTGATGTCTGAAGTGAAAGTAATGAGAACACATCCTTCCAAAGAAGTGATGGATCTTAAAGTCAGGACTGAGTCACCCAGAGTGAAATGCACACAGAAGAACAAATGGACTCTAGAACTGTTTTCTATTTTAAAAAGATCACCCTTGAAAAGGTTGCAAAACATTTCAAAGAAAGACAGTTCAAATCTGAAAAACAGGCAACAAAGGCTTATTTTTAGAATATTCAAGACTTCCTGATTAAGAAAATACAGAATAGGTTCTCCACCTTGTAAGATCCATGAACCACTTGGTGATGGGCAGGGCTGGTGCCAAAATGCTAAAACTTGATAGAAAAGATGGCAAGGATAAAGAGAGAGAGAGAGAGAGATGGAGAGCAACCATTAGCAATTATTGCCAGCTTTCATGATTTTTCAGAAAATACACAGCCTTATGGATAAAATTAGAGGAAAGAAGTATGTATAATTTAAAGGTCAAAAGGTTTAAATATTCCCAAACTTCTCTCAGCAGATCCTCATCCTACCAAGGTCGAAAGAGATTTCACCCCTTAGCAGTAATATAAGGAAAAAGAATGAGCTATATAAAAAAGGTTTTCCCTTTTTCCTAAAATTTTAATCTAGCAGGAAAAAGATGCTTCTTCACCTCAATTAAGGAATGAGAAGATTTTTTGGGATAACTTTAGTGTGACTAGCGGGGGAAATCTTGCAAAGCAATCACATCATAATGTTGATTAGACTGAAGTACTGCAGAAAAGAAATAGCCTCCAAAATCCTTCCTAAAAATGAATCATCAGAAGAGAGAGCATCCCTTTTGTATAGAGGGACTTCCTGAACATAGGGAGAAAGATAAAAGAACTAAATATTAGCTGAAAAAAATATAAAACTGTCTGTTTGTTTCTCCTTTTCTCTTTTTTTCTTCCTGCCTTATACCATTTTAATAATTAACAAAACAGCCTTTTGTTAAATTAGTCATGATAATGGCTTAATATTACTATTAATGCTGTCCATGAGTAATACTATTCATGTAAGAAACATCTAATCGAAGCAGATTTAAGTTCTTTTTGGGGACCAGAAGATGAGTGTGAAATTACTTAAACCTGGGGGTTGCATCATACAATTGTCCTGAAAATGAAAAGATGCAAGAGTTCATAGGATATTGTACATGTCTTCCCTGTATGTTTCATCCAGTGTTTGCTACTCAGTTAACCTGGAGTACCCTGCTAGGAAGTTTCTTTTCATACTGGGGTGTTTAAAATCATGAGAGGTCTAGAACAGGTAGATGTGAATCGGTTATTTACTCTTTCGGATAGTAGAAAGATTAGGGGGCACTCCATGAAGTCAGCATGGGGCACATTTAAAACTAATCGGAGAAAGTTCTTTTTTACTCAACGCACAATTAAACTCTGGAATTTGTTGCCAGAGGATGTTGTTAGTGCAGTTAGTATAGCTGTGTTTAAAAAAGGATTGGATAAGGTCTTGGAGGAGAAGTCCATTACCTGATATTAAGTTCACCTAGAGAATAGCCACTGGCATTAGCAATGGTTACATGGAATAGACTTAGTTTTTGGGTACTTGCCAGGTTCTTGTGGCCTGGATTGGCCACTGTTGGCAGCAGGATGCTGGGCTTGATGGACCCTTGGTCTGACCCAGTATGGCATTTTCTTATGTTCTTATGTTCTTAGAGGTGTCCAGTTAACTCAGGATTTGGAATTGGAGAAGAGATATTATTATAGTTCATCATTAGATTTTTGTCACTACATGGAAACACAAATTAGAATAAAAGTAATGTACAGGCAGCCTAGCAATGATCATCACCTCTGCAGAAGGTGTAGAAAACCTTGGAGGTCTTGGAAAAAGCATCAGTTTGATATTGCTATACTTCAAGAGATGATTTTAAGTGACCTGAAGCATATTGACCTCAGAGAAAAAAAAGGTCATGCAATGATTTGTTCCTTCTCTATGACTAGTTAAAAGGTAGTTGTGGCTATATTAATCAATCACTCTATTCCATTTCAAGCAGAAGCAGTTGTTAAGAATACCTGTAGTTGACATTCTGGTAACAGGAAAATTATATGGAGAAAGATTAATGCTTTGCAATCTCTTCACTCAATTCATATAAACAGTTTCTTTTCAAAGATCCTGGTACTTGCAAATGCTACAGGCAACATTCCCCTATTTATGAGTCGGCGACTTCAGTTGTGATACAGATCCCAAGCTAATCAAATATGGCAAAAAATATTGCAAGCTCTCAGTTAACTGGCAAAGGAATTCCTTTTCTCTTTCAAACTGATGCTTTTTTATGTAAGGAGTTTCACCCCTTTGAGTGACATTTGTCTAGAGCATGTGTATCAAAATCTAGACCCTACTATATGTTACCTTCAGGGTCATTTTTCTCTAGGATTAGAAAGGCTGAAATGTAATCAGTAGCAATTTCTGACCATGACTTAGTATCGGTGGAATTAGAGATTAATGCTCGGAATGAATTCTATAGACTGTGGAGATGTCCCTACTATTTATATAATGATGCTAGATTTAAGGATTATCTAACATCCCAATGTCAGGAATTTGCTAAGTACACAATGCTTCTCTTATAAATAACATTGTATTGTTTTGGGAAATGGCAAAAGATATCATCTGCGGTACAATCATTGCATATATGAATACATGGGAAAAGAACGTCAATGTCAGATACTCTTGAGAATGAGGCGCAAACTCACTAACAAGCCATATGTGCCTCTAAAAAAAATTCCTAGAAGTACAGAACAAGCTAAATACATGAATGTTTGCAGAGTTGTTATGGCACTTATGATGTTGATTGGCAGGAAATTCATTCCCAAATAGAAATAGAGCATGAGAAAGTCTGGCAAATAGCAAGATGTAGTAAAAAAAAGAATCACAACTAAAAAGGCAAACAATAAATGACAGAAAAGAAATGGAACATAGGAATGGCTAGTAGAAACACATAAAGAAAGAAATAGATAAGAGGATGAAAAATATAAAAGATAGACTGAAAGAATTTTAAGTTTTCCTCTCTTAAAAACAGTCATCAGAGGAGAGAGTGTGAAAAATTAAAAATTAAAAAGAAAAAGATAGAAAAGTGAAAATATGACATCTAAATGAAATTAAATAGATGAAAGAAATTTCAGAGGATCAGGAGAAAGGAACAAGAAAGAAAAAGATAAAGAAAACTGATAAGGAGACTATAAGATCAAGAAATACAAAGATTTTAAAGCATTTTCCCTGTATGTACCTGGATCAGTCCAGACCATGGGTTAAGCCTCCTATCCAGCAGATGGAGACAGACCAAAACTGAAAGTGTATCCTATATCAGGACAGAGCCTACCCTACAGCCCTTCACTATTCGTCTGTCTCCAGCAGATGCCAGACAGCTCACCCTGCAGTTCCATGTTACCTTGCCCTTGTCCCTTCGGGGTTTCTTCTTTGTGCTTTTATTTGGGTCAAGCTCAAGCAAGTATTGTGTGAAGTAGTTCTCTCAAAAAAAAAAAAAAAGATTTTTCAGTCTTTAATTTCTGTAATTTGAGTGACTGTGCAGTCTCCCTTGCTCTTGGGGTTCCTAGGGGGGCTTTGCCCCTTGATTTACTCAGCCTAGGTTCCCTTCCTGGTGACCTTCTTACTGGGGCGATACTAGTGGTGCCAGTCACTCCCCATCAGCCTTCTGCCTTGCCCCGGGACGTTAATTCCTCGGGTGCCTTGTCAGGGAAGCACATTCCTCTGCACTCTCTGCTGTAAAAAATAAATAAATAAAATAAAGGATACAATAGAAAAAGTGTAAACAGCAAGAAAGGGAGAATATTTGGATTTTTCAATTTAATGGCAGTAAGGTTTTGGCTTAGGAGGGAGCAGGGTTCGATCTCCTGCTCCTTTGCTCTGGAACTCCCCTATCAGCTGTTTCTTACCATCACTTTCCTTCAACAGGGTTTATCCAAGGGTCTTTCTGTCAGCTCGTTGCGCGTACAGGTTTCTGCCCTTGGTTCCCTCCTGGGTACCATAGAGGGATAGATGTTGTCCGTTTCCTCCAGGGTGCCAAGCATCTGAAACCGCCCATCGGCCCACTTGTCCTTCGTGGAGTCTAAATTTGGTTCTTCGGGCTCTTTGCTCGGCCCCCTTCGAACCTCTCCATCGGGCTATTCTCAAGGACTTGATGCTCAAGGCTGTCTTCCTGGTTGCCATTTACTCCGCCAGGAGGGTATCGGAGCTTCAAGCTCTGTCTTGCAGGGAACCTTTCCTGTGGTTCTCGGATTTGGGCGTCTTTCTCAAAACTGTGCCTTCATTCTTGCCGAAGGTTGTTTCCTCTTTTCATGTTAACCAGTCGGTGGAGCTTCCTGCGTTTTCTTCTGAGGACATCGCGGGATCCAGGGGCAGTGATCTTCGCCGCCTGCATGTCAAACGCATTTTGCTGTGTTACCTTCAGGTTACCAATGATTTATGGGTTTCGGATCATGCTTTTGTTCTTTGGAGGGGTCCAAATAAGGGTAAACCTGCTTCTAAGACTAAGATCGCTCGGTGGTTGAAGGAGGCAATTTCTTCTGCCTACATCTGGAAGGACCAGGCGGTGCCTGAGGGCTTGAAAGCTCATTCCTTGCATTCTCAGGCTACTTCTTGGGCAGAGAGTCAGTCGGTCTCTCCACAGGAAATATGCAGGGCAGCTACATGGAAATCACTGCATACCTTTGCTCGGCATTACAGCCTTGATGTTTAGGTGCCAGTCTTTGGTTCCTTTGGTCGGCAAGTGATTCGAGGGGACTGTCTCGGTTCCACCCTGTTTAGGGAAGCTTTGGGACATCCCATGGTCTGGACTGATCTGGGTATGTACAGGGAAAGGAAAATTAGTTCTTACCTGTTAATTTTCGTTCCTGTAGTACCACGGATCAGTCCAGATGCCCTCCCGTGTTCTGTCCGCTCGATCTTTCTTCCTGTTTTTTGTCCTCCTTATAGGAGTAATTTGTGTCTCTGCATGGCTCTCTTGGATTTGTATTACAGGCACCGGAAGCATCTCTTATGATGATCTGGGGTAGTCATGCAAGAGTTTTTTAGTTACACAGTTCATTCAATTGTTCTATTGTTTGATGATTTCTACTCAATTGATAGTTATTCTGTTACTTGCTTGATCTTATGCCTTTTCCTGCTTTGACAATAGTTATCCTGAAGGGCTGCAGGGTAGGCTCTGACTTGATATAGGATACCCTTTCAGTTTTGGTCTGTCTCCATCTGCTGGACAGGAGGCTCAGCCCAAGGTCGGGACTGATCCATGGTAATACAGGAACGAAAATTAACAGGTAAGAACTAATTTTCCTTTAATAAAACATGATAAAAATTACGTAATATAGGCACATAGGACCTTCCTGGCAGCCCTTCCACACTTCCCCCTTCCAATAAAGCACAACTACACATAACATACAGGCTGATTCAGTAAAATTCATGGGAAAGCCTACGCTCCACGGCGAGCGCCCGCTCTCCCAATGCGTGCCCAGGCCACTTTACTGAGCACGTGATTCTGTATTAAAATGAGGGCCTGTGGCAATAAGGAGGCACTAGGGACACTAGAGCGTCCCTAGCGCCTCCCTATTGACATAAGTGGCGGCTGTCAGTGGGTTTGACAGACGATGCTTAATATTACCAGCGTCAGTTGTCAAACCTGCTGATAGCCACGGGTTCGGAAAACAGACGCCGGCAAAATTGAGCATCCATCTTCCAATCAGCAGGCCACGGGCAGATTTCTTATTTTTTGGGGGGGGGGCATCCAACTTAATATCACTATGATATTAACTCAGAGGGTATACATATGTACACTTTCCCAATGCTGGCCAAAATTAACTCCTGCCTTCGGGCAGGCATTAATTTCTGAAAGTAAAATGTGCAGCTTGGCTGCACATTTTACTTTCTGTATCACGCGGGACTAACTAATAGGCTCATCAACATGCATTTGCATGTTGCGGGAGCTATTAGTTTTTGGGGGGTTGGACACGCATTTTCCTCGCGCTATTACCCCTTACTGAATCGGCCTGATAGTTTTAACAAAGGCCATTATCAACATCATTAAAAAAACCCAAGCACAAACAACAACTCAACATATTCCAAAAGCACCAACCCCTGTCCTCAGGGCAGTCTTCAGCCACATCCCAGCACTATACTGCCTATAGTCCACCAAGGCTCCCAGTACCACTCCAGTGGATGCTACCACATGCGAGACCCTCTCTGTCATGTCCCAACAGGAGAGGACCTGCAGCTCGGTCAGTTGACCTCACTGTCCCAATTCATCCAGCTACACTCTTCACAACAAATTCAATTGCAGAAAATCTTAAATTAACCTGAGCTCAGGTTAGCTGTCACAAATGAGGATATTCATTCATTTAGTTATTATTCCTCCCAAGCTTCATGTTATGGATGTAGACTCTTGTACAGATGTGGAGTTGGTGTAACCTGCAGGTTGAAAGCCTGCAGACCCCACCATCGGCTGATGGACTCAGATGAGGCAGAGGTCAACTGAAGCTTCACCTATACCAGCCCATGTACTGCTTAGGTTGAGCCCTTGGGTGCTGGCACCAGCAGGTCCTAGGTGGGGGCCTCTGCTGATGAGGAAAAGTCCATGGGTGACAGGAGGGTCAGTGGCAAACAGCGATCAAGAGAAGTCCAGTAGTCAGGTTGTGATCTGTAGCAGGTAGTGATCAAGAGAGGACCAGCAGTCAGGCAATGGTTAGTGGACGGCAGCATTCAAGAGACGTCCAGTAAGAAAGCTGAGGTCAATATCAGGTATCCATCCAAAGGAAGGCAGGACGGATAGGTAGGGCAGGAAGATAAGGAACAACACAGTATGTGAGGCACAAAGAAGAACTGAAGAACTGAAGACTGACCACAAGCTGTGAGGGATGAGATAAAGACCACAAGAACCAAAGACCAGGAACTAAAGATGTATTTATTTATTTAGAGCTTTTCTATATCGGCATTCATGCTACAATCATATCATGCCGGTTTAACAGGGGGGTGGAATAACTTAGTACATTTAACAAGTGCAGAGGAAACAAAAAGTTACAATATAACAGGGTTGCTGGAACTGGGGGAGGAAGGAGACAAGAATAAAAGTATCTTTACAGAAGTAAATTATTTACATTGTACAGTAAGATCTCTTAATGGATATTAGTGACTCAGTTAGACTCGGGAAAGGCTTGTTTAAATAAGATAGGAACAAAGACCAGGAACTAAAGACATGAAGAAGACCAGGAACTTGGGAACGCTGAGGCAACTCACTCTACACAAACTGTAGAGAGACTTGTTGCAGAGATACTGGAGGAGCATCTATAGAGGCCTTTTATAGGCCTGAAGATTGGTGTCATTGAAGGGGGACTGTCAGGATTTCCTGCTACTAGACCTTTAAGACTGGGCAAGTCAGCATGTACTCTGTTAGAATCTGCTATGCTGATGGGAGGAGCAAGCAGATGGGAGTTAGTGATCTGTTGGGAATTGGCTCCTGGAGTGGGAGGAGTTAGCAGTCTGTTGGGCTCAGCTCCTGAAGTGGGAGGAGTGAGTAATCTGTTGTAAATCTGCTGCTGGATACTCCTGTTGGGGAAGGAGTCAGCACTCTGTTATGAGTCACTGTGCAGTGTTAGCAATCAGTTAGGGACTGGCTCCCGTGGAAGGAGGAGTTTAGCAATCTGATATGCTCTGTAGGCGGAATTAGCAATCTTGTTGTGATATAGACTGCTGAGTTGGCAATCTGTATCAGCGGAGTGCTAAAGAGGGTACTCAGCTGGAAAGGAATGTAAATAGGTGAATCCTTGGGCCGATGGCAGATGACAGCGCCCCCAGGAGGGTATCCCGAGAGGGACCACCGGCTAGGCTTGGGTATGGAGACAGACACAGATAGTTTTTTTATTAGACAGGTTAGTAGAACCACCAGAGGTGGTGGTAGTGAGCTGGTATGCCCGGCAGGGCTGAAGTCCCTCAGATACTGGAACTGCGATCCCAGGGTTGCTGAGCTATAGAGAGACTATAGATAGTGAGTAGACAGGGTATGCTGTATTCATAGCCTGTAGTAGATGACAAACTCACACAGATTCTTAAAGAGGTTCAGTAGCTGGAAAGAGTTAGGCCCTCGAGGAGTGAGTACCTTGTTCCAGGGAAAGCTCTGAGAGAGCGGTGGTAACTCACGAATGTCTGTATCTGCGATAGCTTCCAGACAATAGAGAATCTTCAGTCTTCAGGAACATGGGCCCTCGAGGAGCGAGTACCGGTTCCTATCTGCAATCTGAAATAGAGAAAAGAGAGCGAGGCCCCCGAGGAGCGGGTACCTCTGGTAAGTCTGAGGAGGCAGAGTAGCTTGGAACGAATCCCATATCCGTGTCTGATTTGTAGACCATGTCCGTGTCCTTGCTAACTCAAATCGTAAGTGAAAGTGAAGACCTTTTATGTTGGAAGTGGAAGACGTCAATACAGGGGGATGCACCTGAGGTTTGCGCCCTTGTTGGTACATGCTTCGGAGCGTGCGAATCCGCAGTGTCGAGCCGGTCCGGGGACGCCGGGGAGAAGTGGCATGGAGATGCCGCGGCAGCAAGCCGTCCATCAGACCCAGAGGGAGTCGCCACAGAGGTAGAGAGGGTGGAGTGAGGGCATAGAGCAGCCACGAACGCAACATACACACCCTAAGGTAAGCAGGGCCCAGCAGTGAAACCCAGGACATTCATGCCAGATTCTGAATTCACCTGAAAGCCTACTTGTTTATTGACTTTTCACACATCTCATTTCCAAAGAGGCTGATCACAATTTGGGTCTCCTCACCACATCAGATCATCCAAGTCTCATGTCTGGCATTATAGTCATCATGGTACCCAAATCCATTTTTCCTTTTTGGCTTCCCGAAATACTTTCTTCTAGACTGCTCTATCATAACCTATAGCAATTGGTCCCATTTCATTCATCAGATCCCAAACCTCTGAATTAGTGTATTCTTAGAAATTGATGGGTGTGGGTAACTCTGAGATTTGCTTTCCAATCAAGCAAATCTTGGTGTTACCCATACCTATCACTTTTTGAAAGAATGGAACCATATGAGACCCTACAGTTGCCGAGTATCTGGACTGCTTTGCCTGCACAATGAGTTAGATAATAGTGATGTCTGACTCTGGTCTGCCTTCTCAGACATGCTCCCACACAAAACCAGAAACAATACCTCTGCCTTTTTTGTAGGCCTTCCAAATTTCCTTACCAAAAGATGTTTGGATCAATTCTCAGGAACTGTTACAGGTACTCCAGAACTGGAATTCCCAACTCATCTACCTGTGGAGCCAAGCAGTAGAATATGTTCCACGTTGAACAACAAAGAGCATCAGTGATTGAGTTTTCCACTTCAGGAACATGTTTAGCTCTAGCTGTGATGTTCCATTTTAAGCACAAAGACATAATTTGCCTCAAAAGTGCAAATACCCACACATATTTGTCTATTGATAATCTTGACAACCTCTTGATTATCACACCAGAACAAGACCTTTTATCTCGCATCCTGAAGTCCCAAATTGACAAGGTCACCACTAATGGAAATAGCTCCAAGAAGGTAATGTTCTTTGTTATTCCAGCCTGGAGATGCTGGCCAATGCTCCACATTTTATGCCCATGGCAATATATCTCAAAGCCCATCTCCCACGTATAACTCTACATCCCTATTGGACACTTGTTCTACCTTCATAATTGTTAAAAGTCTCAAAAAAGATTTCCCAAATTCAAGCTCTTCACTAATCCTCCCTGTCTCCTGGATAAAATGATGTCCATGTTGAATTCCTGTTGTTGCTGCCAAAAGTCACCGGATAAATTCCTTCTCATAAGTATACCTCAAAATGCAAAATTCAGAAACCTAATAAGGGACTGCATCTGCTTTAATGTAACATTTTTAGTAACCCTAACCACCTGGATCATCTCATCAAGTTTCAGCTCTTTCTCTAGAAATTGAGATATGATATCTTCTGAATACAATTCTATCCCCAAAATTCTAAGCCTCAACAAAGGCCCCTCTGTTTTTTCTTGAACAATTGGGATTTCAACATGATTTACCACCTCCAAAGAAAAAAACTTTTAGTAAATCTAAAATTATGCTTGCATGAGAAGAGCTGACAAAAATATAATCATCAAGATAATGGACTACACTATTCTCACTGGCTGACTGTACAATTATCCAGTGAACAAAGGTGTTGAACATCTCAAAATAGGAACATAAGATAGAACAGCCCATTGTGAGACATTATTCCACAAGATATTGACTCTGAAATGCAAAGTCCAGCAACTGAAAATTCTCTGAGTGTACTGATAATAGGTAAAAAGCTAATTCAATGTCTGCTTTGGCCAAAAATGCTTCATTAACCATCCTCCTAACCAGCACTACTACAGCTTCAAAATAAGCATAACATACAGCACACGTTATCAGCACAAAGTCATTCACTAAGGTGCCAGGGAAAAAAGACAAATTGAAAATCATCCTGCGTTTACCTGCCTCTTCCTTTGGCACATCCGCTACAGGAGATAAATGCATTCTCTTAAATTTAGCTGGTTAAATTAGGGGCATTCTAGGGGAATTTCAGGGAGGAGTTACATTAGCCAGATATGTTATCCGGCTGACCCCAATACAATTCTGGTCGCCGCATCTCAAAAAAGATATAATTGCGATGGAGAAGGTACAGAGAAGGGCTACCAAAATGATAAGGGGAATGGAACAACTCCCCTATGAGGAAAGACTAAAGAGATTAGGACTTTTCAGCTTGGAGAAGAGACGACTGAGGGGGGATATGATAGAGGTGTTTAAAATCATGAGAGGTCTAGAACGGGTAGATGTGAATCGGTTATTTACTCTTTCAGATAGTAGAAGGACTAGGGGACACTCCATGAAGTTAGCATGGGGCACATTTAAAACTAATCGGAGAAAGTTCTTTTTTACTCAACGCACAATTAAACTCTGGAATTTGTTGCCAGAGAATGTGGTTCGTGCAGGTAGTATAGCTGTGTTTAAAAAAGGATTGGATAAGTTCTTGGAGGAGAAGTCCATTACCTGCTATTAGGTTCACTTAGAGAATAGCCACTGCCATTAGCAATGGTTACATGGAATAGACTTAGTTTTTGGGTACTTGCCAGGTTCTTATGGCCTGGATTGGCCACTGTTGGAAACAGGATGCTGGGCTTGATGGACCCTTGGTCTGACCCAGTATGGCATTTTCTTATGTTCTTATGTTCTTATTCATCTGGATAAGTCTGGTCACTTTTGCATGACCATACTTATCCAGATGTTAGCCAGATAAAGTTATTCAGCTAACTTTAGGATAGCTGGCTATATTCAATGGTGTTGCTAGATTATTGAATATACCTCTAAAGTTAGATGGATAAGTTTATCTGATTGACTGGGTCATTCATCAAAATACATTATTATTATTCATAACACAAATGCAGATTTTTGGGGCAGGATTTTAACTACACCTTTTTTCTGGCATTAGGCTATATGTCCAAATGGCCATAACACAATTTGTGGGAGGTACCATCAAGCTAGGGTGAGATAACATAGTACAAAATTTCATCTTGGTGAGACTTTCCTCATTCCAAATGACATCAGCTCTTCACCAAGGTGTACTGTGCTGTTTGTACTTCTCCATCTACATGTGAAACTGGTCCCTAAACCCTAAACCATCACCAACACCTCAACTATACCTATTAAATGGTTCTCCTATAGAGATATAAATACTTAACTACTATGAGGGTCTTGTAGATAGTCTCTCTCTCTCTCTCTCTCTCTCTCTCTCTTCAGTAAGTTACAATGTGGTAATTCCAAAATTTCCATAAACATGCCCCTTTTTGTTATCCATGCATTAGTAGCACTTTTAGATGAATCTAGCTGTATCTTTGCTATCCGGACAGTGACTGAATATAGACCTCCTATCTATATTAGCCAAAGAAAAAATTAAAGTCTTTGAAGGCTATTATATACCTTTTTGAGGGGTGCCTTAAAAAGTATGACAGACTGCAAATATTTTATTTCAATGATAAGTGAGTTTTTAATATTTAACTTCTTTCAAGGAAATGAATGATGAGGATCTAAGAAATGGAACATTTTTCAGTTTACATTTATTCTTTTTAAAAAGTTAATACCACACAGCTCCTCAAATAACTGAAAATCTTAGTATGAACAAAATGCTAGTTTAATTTATGGATATGTGCATGGAAAGCTGATTTTCCTGTATTTTAATGCAAGTATAAGGAAATGGGAGAAGAGAGAAAAGGGGACATATCACAGTATGTTGAAAATCTCCTTTTTACCAAATGTTCTTCTTTGGCAGCTTTGCATTTCTGGAGATGTACAAAGTAAAAATTAATAAAAATAGATTTATTTAAAAAAAATATATGTATGCTTTTATTTCCCATATTTAATACAATTAACAGTTCACAGTAAAAAAGAATACTTAAAAATAAACAGGGTAAAATAGAAATATGTTTAAGTCATGAATGGTGCAAGGCTGCCATCTACAGCCTCCGAAAAGACAAAAAATGCAGAGTCAAGAAAGAAAGCTTTTCACTACCTAATAAGGGCTAGATTCATCCAGAAATTGAGGAGGATTCAGCAGGCATAGGGCTTGATGCCTGGCAAAATTCAGATATGTGAATACATTTTTTGCATGTAAGACAGCCAGCAAATAAGAAAATAATTGCATCCAAAGTTCAAATATACAGCCAGAAAGATATTGAATATCCTAGTCATGTCATGCTATTGGGATTTATGAATCTTATAAGCTCTGCCCTGGTTTTCAGATGTGAATACTTTTTCAATCTCATTCCATTTTCTCCTCTTTTTGTTTTGTTGGGAAGTGAAGCTCAGTCAAGCAACTGATAACTTACAAAACTAAGGACCTAATGTACTACTGAGTGAAAACTCCTCAAATGCTGCTTCGCATGTTAAAACCTGTCATAGTGAATTTGAGATAACGCACACGTTTTGGCATTTTAGCATGCAAAGCACTATTTATGAAGTTTATTGCCTTGTCATAGAATAAAATTTTGTTCATAGTTTTTGCCAAAGTCGATACATTCCTATAATCTCTGTTCTCAAGTCACTAAGGGATCATTTATCAAAGTGCTATATGGCGTTTTTGCATGCGTTAAGCACCTTTAACGCATGTGAAAGCACCATAATGCATGGTGCGATGCAAATCAGAAAAAGGGGAGGAGTTTGTTCCCTCATACTAGGTAGGTATTATATCTCTATAGGAGGCCCATCTAGTAACTCGAGATGAGGTTTAGGTATTTAGTGTAGGGGTTAGGGGCCACTTTGACATTCAAAGTGAGACGTACGAACAGAACAGTGCTCTCTTCTGTTCGTACGTCTCACTTTGAATGTCAAAGTGGCCCCTAACCCCTACAAAGTGGCCCCTAACCCCTACAAAGTGATGACCTTCGGAGTGAGGAAACTCACACAAAGATGAGATTTGTGCAATGTTCTCTCAACCTAGCTTGATGGACTCTCTACCTGGGTAACATCAAGCTAGGTTGAGAGAACATTGCACAAATCTCATCTTTGTGTGAGTTTCCTCACTCCAAAGATCATCAAATCTTCACAAGAGAGTACTGCTCTGTTCGTACGTCTCACTTTGAATGTCAAAGTGGCCCCCAACCCCCTGCACTAATTCCTAAACCTCACCTCGAGTTACTAGGTGGGCCTTCTATAGAGAGATAAATACCTACCTAGTATGAGGGCATAATAGTCTCTCTCTCTCTCTCTCTCTCTCTCTCTCTCTCTCTCTCTCTCTCTCTCTCTCTCTCTCTCTCTCTCTCTCTCTCTCTCTCTCTCTCTCTCTCGTTATACATAGAAATTACAAAAACAGTTTGCACTAATACTTATGCAAAACACACCCCTTTTCCTATCACATGCAAAATTTACTGCATTTTGATAAATCCAGGTCTAAATTAGCTCTCTATCCATTTCCACAATTCAAGCTCCTCTTCCTCACCTACGAGAGCTTTCACTCTGCAGCTCCACAATACCTCTCCTCGTAAACTCTGCTCAGCAGGCAAGTCACCCCATCTATGCCCTTCTCTTCTTCTGCCAATTCCTGACTCTGTGCTTTCCACGTGACTGCATTGTATGCCTGGAATGAACTTCCTGAGTTGTTGTGCCATTCTCCCTTTCTTGCCTTATTTATATTCAGTGTAAAAATTCACCTTTTTGAGTCTGCTTTTAATTCTTAATCCCTGATTATCCTGCTAACAGCTTTATTGATTTTAACCATTTTCTTCAGAAATGAAATTCCCAAAGTCTCTTTTGCCCTCTATGTTTATCTTTATTAGATTGTAACCTCTACAGAGCAGGGACTCTTTTATGATTTTGTATGGTGCTGCATATGTTGAGTAGAGCTATAGAAGTGATAAGTAGTAGTAATATGTGAAATTGTATTCAAATTAATAGTCAATAAGCCCCTGCATTGCAAAGTCATGCAAAGCAATTCATTAACTATTACTATGTAGATAAACTATGCACAAAATTGCCTTCATGGAACAAATTTCACAAAAATATTTTATAATTTTCTGTAGCTAAATTTCTTATGCAATTTTGCCACTGGGCAATCTCTATAAAGAAAAATGATGCATACTATTTCGTTAATAGTGCATGTAATTTTTCAGTAATAATACATTGCCCTCTAAGAGGACTTTATCACACAGTAAATTTAAATAATGCACAGAATTTGTGGTTACCACAAACTTCTGTGTATTATTTGCTGTCCCCTTCATCATGCGCAACAAAGCAGTTCATTGCCATGGCAATCAATCACGCATCTTGTGGAAAAAATTTCACAAGCTGCACTACTGAGGGGAAGTTAGCTACGCTTCAAGAGGGGTAGGTAATTCCACACTCCTCCCTTGGGACTATTACTATGCTAAGGCATCTGGCAAAGCTTTTGGGTCACTGATTTAAATGATCTGGAAGATCCTGTAAGAGCTCCTGCCCAGGAAAATATTTCCTGGTAGTCTATAGGTGAACTCCCAATCTCTCCCCTATACCACCAGCCAGCCCATAAGTGAAAAAAGGGGACATCTTACTCCACTGACCCTTCTTTCTGCCATAGAAAATCACTCTTAGCTGAGTCAAGCTAAGACAAGCTTTGCCATCCCTAAATTTTAGTTTCCTAAGTTTAAACAGGTTTTCAGTTGGACTTAAGTTCCTATGTTTTCTGCTGAATGTTTACCTAAATGTAGGGACCTAAAATTTATCAAGGCAATATTCAGTAGTGGAGAGCATAGAGATAAGTTAGCTGGATAAACTTATCCAGCTAAATTTTGATGTATAATCAGTGTGTGGAAATGCAACTGAATATCCCCACCAATCAGCAAGTTAGCTGGATAAGTTTATCCTGCTAACTATAGGACTACTTTCATGCAATTCTAAAATTATCCAGCTAACTTAGGCCTAGATTCATCATTCTGCTATAAATATAGCAGAAATAGTACCCATGATAAAAAAGGGGTGTGAGTATTGCATTGCAGAGCTATTTTACTACAATGTGTGGTAAATTTGTTGCACCTGTGATGGTTTCAATTTGCAAGTTGAGAAGTTCTTAAACACACTTTTATCACATTCTGAGCAGGCAGAGAGAGCCTCTGTAGCAAAGCACTAAAATGTTAACTATTTATACCACTGTAAGAGGGGGCATTAATAACTTGGGGTGAGGTTTGTGGGGTTGGGTGGGTTCTGGGGGGCAATTTTACATGCACTGTCATAAGTACGAACAGCACAGTTACCATCAGAGAAGATTTTATGTGATTTGGAGGGATAAATGGTGAAAGAAGAGTAGATTTGTACCACTTTCTCTCTACTAGCTTGATGCACTCTCCTCCTAGCTGCAATCAAGCTAGGCAGAGAGAACATGATACAAATCTACTCTTCTTTCACCTTTCATCCCTCCAAATCACATTAAATCTTTACTGAGAGTAACTGTACTGTTCATATGTATGACTGTGCATATGAAACTGCTGCCTAAAATCCAACAGACCCACAAACCACACCCCGAGTTGCTTGTGCCCCCTCTTACACTGGTATAAAAAGATCAAAAAACCAGTGGGCCTCTTCAAAATTTATTTATTTATTTAAATCTTTTCTATACCATCTTTAAGAGGGGTCCGTCACAACGGTTTACAATAGGGCACATAAAATAGGATGCTGCAATATATTAATTTACACAGGTGCCATAATGATTTGGTACATAGTTTTTAAACAAAATAATTGGTTTGTGATATAATACTGTCCAGAATTTTCTCTCAGGTTTGAAAATAATGCTATCTTTAAAAGTGTTGCTTTATCTTAGAGTGATGGGCGATAAGATAAAGTAAAAGAATAAAAATACAGCCACACACATATTGATTGTATTTGTGTGTGTTGATGTTCATTTGTTTGTACTTCACACTTCGCTGGCTTCACTATTCCCCCTTCTCAATTTGATAAGCTTGCTTAAATAGCCAGGTTTTTAAGCTTTTTCTAAAGGTTTTGCTGTCTGTTTGTAACCTTAACTCTAAAGGCATGGTGTTCCACAGGATGGGTCCTACCAAGGATAGTGCTCTCTCTCTTACTTGTGTTAGTCTTGCTGTTTTTATCTCTCTCTCTCTCTCTCTCTTGCATTCTCAATCACTTCTCCCCTCTCCCTCCCAAAATGGGATTTGTGATATATCCTGTTTTGGCTGAAACGCATAGCTATTGCAGGCATAATGCCCAGAAAAAAGGTGTAGATATTTCCGGCATTAAATCCTGTGATAGTGTGCATTATGTTACGTTATCACACGCAATGTTAACCAGCCCTCATTTCCATTTACCCTGCCCAAACTCCTCCCACTTGAATAAAATTTTCAAATTTGCATATGCATTTCATGATGCAGTGTTTATCACATGTGTTACATGTTATCGCAGGCATAAGGGCCTTAACGCCCATGATAATGCCCTAATGCATTTTGATAAATGACCCCCTTAGCTGGATAGCTGACCTCCATCCCTGGAAAACCCAGTCAAAGATTTATCTGGCTAAATACTTACCCGAATAAACCAGAGATGTTTAGAGATCCAGGCATTACTTTGGCTATATACCAAATTTTAGTTGGACAAATGTGCTGAATATGGGCCCCTTTGTTCCTAAACTAAGGACTACAATTAATTTGCCCAGATTTAGAAATCTAACAGGGTCATTCATCAAAATGTGTTTGGGCCCTAATGCCCACGATAACACCCAAATGCATACGTTATATTTCTCATCGCATGATATGTATACAAATTATGAAAATTTAGTCAAAGGGGAAAAGTTTGGCAACATTTATGAAAATGAAGATGTTTAACATTGTGTGCAATAGCAAAATGTATGTTATCATGCTGGAAATAGCTACACCTTTTTTCCTGGTGTTAAGCTGTGTAATATGCCTGAAATGGGATTTGCAATATTTATTGTGAATCCTGTTTCAGGGAGGGAAGGGAAGAGGAGGGGAGAGGAGAGAGGGAGAGAGAGTGGCACACATATTAATCATCTATTTAAACCACCATAGGAGAGTCATCTAGTAGCTCGAGGTGAGGTTTTGGTGGTGGTCTAGGGTTTGGCAGTCAGTTTTATATGTACAGTCAGACTTTCAAACACATCAGTGAAAATTTGATGTGATTTGGAATGAGGAAAGATACACAAAGAAGAGATTTCTACAATGTACTCTCGCCCTAGCTTGATAGCACCCAGGTAGAGAGTGCCTAAAAATAGGCACTTAAATTTAGGAATAGGCTTTGTCAATTTTAAAAGGGGCAAATATAGCTTCCAAACTCTCAAAACTAGCCATCTAAAGCTTTGAAAATTAACCCCATAATTGTTATCATGTTATCCACTGGGCTAACATTTCACAGTTTGGGAACCGTGCCACAGAAAGTCTGCATCTACATTTCAGTCAATTTTCTGGTAGACAAAGAAGGTACAAACAAGAAATTAGTATTTGGAGCATAATGCATCAAATGATACATACAATAAAAAGGCCTAAGACATGTAATCTTCTAAAAACTAAAGCTAAAATATGATAAATAATAAGCAGCCAATCTTAATTCTCAAGAATAAGAGTAATCCTTTCTGTCCAATTTCTTCCAGATATCATCTGAGCTGCCACATTTTGAATTATTTGACGTTTATGCAAAGTTTTCTTTAAACGCCCCACATACAGGGGCAGATTTTAAAAAACTACACCCGCGCGTACTTTTGTTTCGCGTGACCGGCGCAAACAAAAGTAAGCCGGATTTTAATAGATACGTGCATAGCCGTGCATATCTTTTAAAATCCAGGGTCGGCGCGCGCAAGGCTGAGCAAAATCGGCAGCCTGCGTGTGCCGAGCCGCGCAGCCTGCCTCTGTTCCCTCCGAGGCCGCTCAGAGTGGCCTCGGAGGGAACTTTCCTTCCACCCCCCGCACCTTCCCCTCCCTTCCCCTACCTAACCCATCCCCCCCAGCCCTATCTAAATGGTCCAGGGGCTAGTCCGGAGGCCGCAGCCATGCCCCCAGGCCAGAACCACGCCCGTGGCCCCGTCCCCGGAACAGCCCCAGATGACGCGCCCCCGACACGCCCCTGACACGCCCCCTCAGGAAAGCCCTGGGGACTTACGCAAGTCCCGGGGCTTGCGCGCACTGCTGAGCCTATTCAACAAAGGCTCGGCGCGCGCAGGGGAACTAGGGCAGGTTTTCGGGGGGTACGTGCGTATCTTACGCATGTACCCCTTTGAAAATCTGCCCCACAGTGCATTACAATTGTCAATACCAGATAAAACAAATGCATGCATGACTGTCTTTAAATGGGTCTTTCCAAAAAAGGGTGAAATTGCCATATATTATAAAATAAAGCTTTTTTTATAATACCTTTCTCCCCATGGTTGTGCTTCAATGTTAAGTGATGAAACTATAATAAACCCTACACTGGTAACCAGAGGGATAAACACATTATCTAATAAAATGACAATATCATTTTAACTCTACAGTTCCATAATGCTTCTGACTATTTACTTTCAAATTTATAATTATTTCTCTGCATCTATTCCTCACTATTTGGAGATAGTTATTTAAATTATTTACTGACTCAGATTAATTTAACCCTATTGGGATGTAAAGTTGAATGTCATCCGCGTATATATAATAAAAAAATTCTAAATTGACTTATATTTTCTTTTAATGTATGAAGGTAAATATTAATAGTAGAGATGATACAATTGAGCCCTGCAGTACTGTCCACTGTAAGGGCCATAGACTTAAACATTTATTCTTTCATAATACTCTTTGGAATCGCTGAAAAGAAGAATGCAACCACTTTAATTATGTATTGTACCTTCTATGACAAAATGACAATTATCTAACAAAATTGAGTGGTCCACTGTGTCAAAGACTGACATTGAAACGACCACCCTGTTCATAAAATGAAACAAATAAAAATACTTTTTTTTTGGCTGCGCACCCCTAGTATCTCCGTACTTTGGCCAGGCTTAAAGATGTATTGGAAACAATCCAAAAAATTAATTTTATCAAGTGATTCTGAAGCTGAAGAGCAAATACTAGTTCCAAAAGTTTGTCTAATATAATAAGGTGAAGTGGAGAGCCAGTGAAAGCACTAGGCGAACTAGGCCACCGCCTAGAGCACCATACTGCTGAGGGTGGATCAGCAATGGCATCTCTTCCTTCCCAACTTCCCATGACCTAGAAGAGGAAATGGTGGCCCTCAAGGGTAGCAAAGAGAAGATTGCAGCAGCCAGCAGGAGCAGGGTGATGATGGTAGCCATCAGTTGAGGCTGGGGAGCAGTAGTTGGGGGCCTTCAGGAGCAGGGATATCTGGCCTGAAAAGGAGCAGCAGGAGCAAGGTCCCATAGCTGTCAGGATGTGGAGCAGTGGGCTGTGCTGCCTGACCCATCAGGAGCTAGAGTAGTGGGATGGCAGGTGAGCAGGAGCTGCCCTGGGGCTGTCAGAAGGAAGAGGAGCAGTGTTGCTGTGATTGGGACTGAAGGAAAAAGCTGCTGCTACTATTTTGTGCTTCCAGAAGGAGTAAAAAGTGAGTGAGTGAGAAAGGCAGCATGCATGTGATTGAGTGTGTAGGAGTGAGAGACAGTTTATTTATGTGTGAAAGGAAGTGCATGTGTGCGACTAAGCATGTGTGCGAACATATGTGTTTGAGCATGTGTGTATATGAGAGAAGAAAGTTTCTGTGCAACAAATCTCCCTCCCCCCCCCCCCCTCCCCACTGTTGCAAATCCGTGGCATCTGGAAATCAAATGTTTCCAGGTATGGAGAGTGCAGGAATGTTTTCTTATTGTTAATTTTAATTATTGGGTATTATTTGATGCTCTGCTGTTTTGAAATATTTCATTGGTATATGGCAAATTTTTATATGAATGTTTAATTTTTACATGTTATTCTATTTGTCAGCTGTTTTGAAATATTATCTTTATTAGTATGGTTTTACTATTGTAGGGAACCTTTTGTTGTGCGTCCTGACTGCGCTGGTGCCACGGCCGACCCTACTCACCTCGGGCTTCCCTCCGCAAGGCCTGGTTCATTTTCCCTCTCAGCTGCAGCCAGCTGCCAGCGTCCGCGGGATCCCTTGGTCTCTCCCGGGCCTTCTGGGCCTTCGACCTCACACTGCTCCTCACGACAGGGCTCAGCATCCTCGCTGGCATCAGGTCCACCCCTAGGCGCGTGCAGAACACCCGGATCTTTAAAGGGCCAAGCGCGGGAAGCTCCTCCGCGGTGCGCGACGATGACGTCACCTGAGCCGTGCGTAAAAGGCAGGGCTCAGGCTCCAGTTTCTTGGCTTGGCAAATGGGTCGTCTCATCATTGAGAAGCTAGTTGCCATCCTGTGTTCCTGCGTTCCTTGTGCCTTGCTTGTTCCAGTGTTCCTGCCTTCCTGTTCCAGTACTTGTTCCTGTGTCTTCTAGTGCTCCTGCATTCCTGTGTTCCTGTGTCTTCCAGTGCTCCTGCGTTCCTGTGTTCCCATGGTCCTTTCTATGCTCCAGCGTCTGTTCCTATTCCTGTTCCACTTCCCAGGTTGTCCCTTCTCAGACTGATACTCGGTACTGACCTTGGCTTGCCTCTGACCACGCTTGGACAGATCCACGGTAATGACCTCTGTTTGCTTTTGACCATGTTTGGACCACTGCCTGGAACTGACCTCTGCTTGCCCCTGACCATGTTTGGACCACTGCCTGGAACTGACCTCTGCTTGTTACTGACTACACTCAGACTGATACCTGGACTGACCTCTGCTTGCTACTGACCAAGCTCGGACTGATACCTGGAATTGACCTCTGCTTGCTACTGACCAAGCTCAGACTGATACCTGGAATTGACCTCTGCTTGCTACTGACCAAGCTCAGACTGATACCTGGAACTGACCTTTGCTTTGGCTGACCACCCTCGGACGGATACCCTGGCTTTGACCCTTGCACTCCATATGGACACTCTCTTTGCTCGGCCTGTGACCACCAGGCCTGCCTATTCTGACATTGCCCATGGCCTTCTACAAGCTAGACCACTAGGCGCTGCCTATCCTGGCTGGAGGACCTTCAGTTCCTGTCTTTTTCTAATGGTCTCCAGTACCCTCTGTTCCGGTCCAGCTCATCTGTTCACCAATAGCCACCCACCCTTGCTTTAGGTGGGCACACCTCTCTGCTACCTCTCCGGGAGACCCTCAGAGGCCCACCTAAGCCAGGCGGTCCGGGAATCCAAGGGCTCAACCCACGGAGCCCCCGGACTGTTATTGAGGAAGCTCCAGCTAGCCTCTATCTCATCATTTGCTCCACCTCCTTGTGGCAGACGCCCTCTGGGAACTCTCAGAGGGCCATACCAATCCTGCGCCAGGCCAAAGGTCCACCTCCAGTGCAACACCTTTGGCTTCCCTAACTAACAGGAGTGTACCAATTGAATGGGGAAGTTCTGTGTAGAAATCAGTAAACCAAGGTTTGGGTTTACTCTCTCATGTGGGAAAAAGAGATGGTGTGATCTAGCTGTCTCTCATCCCTAAGCACCATCTATCCTAATGGATTTTTAGTTCATTTCAAGAGGACAGGATCTTACTGTTTCCTGCCCTTAATTTTTCCTTATTTATAGGAAAGGAGTAAGGAAGTTTCCATTCTGGTGTCAGTCTCATTTTGACCCATCTACCAACCTTTAGCCTTGCTTTTGACTCTCTTAAGCCATGTTTTAGAGAATTCCCTGTGAGAGCTGGTCTCTCTTCTTGTAATGGATTGGGACATCCCTGTGTTCAAGGCTTGATTTGCGGTAGGGAAGACCTGCAGTGCGCTATCTTTCCTTTTTGCTGTATTATTTTATTTATTTATAAAAAGTTTTATACCGTCGTATAGCACAGGCCGTTCACAAACAGTTCACCTCCTTTGTCTCAGGTGCGAACTTAGATTGTAAGCCCTCTGGGTATAGGGAAATACCTACAGTACCTGAATGGAAACCGTTGTGATATGTCAGATTGAATGTCGGTATATAAAAATAAATAAATAAATAACTAAATAAAAATAAAATAAGAAAATAAAATCTTCATCTGTAAAACAAAATAAAAGTATAATAATAACAATAATAATGAATTGAACAATAAAAAGTTAAAATAATAATGGAAGAGGATATAGAAATTGTTAACAACCAGCCTTAAAGTTCCTAAAGATAAGGTAAGATAATAAAATATAAACATTAATAATTCAAAATTAATTATAATAAATAAATCATAAAACTATAAATAGCATGGAATAAAATAATACCATTAAAACAGAAATAAAACTGGATAATGTAAATGACCATAAAACTTTCACTGTTAGCAGGTACATTCTTCTTATGCCTGCTGTTTTGACTTTTATTGAAGTCTGAATTGAAGCTGTAAATATTCTTCAGTCATCTAATCAACTATAAGCTCAAGGATCCATCCTGCCCAGGGGCTACACTATTATTGATTTACTTTTTTTTGTTTGTTTTATATGATATTTATTTTTTTCCATTGTTGCACTAGAATCTGGCTTCTTGTGGTTTCCAGACCAATTTTTGTCTATACAATTCTTTTTATAGTTTATGGTCTCCTTGTTCTGTTTTTGGTGAGGGTCTGTGTTCTGCATGAGTGACTCAGATGAGGTATTCTCCTAGAGTATAGTTTCTGTGTAAAGATCTATAGTAGCATGGTTTGTTCTGACTCCAAATAGAAGGTGTATTGGTGTTTCAGGGCCTGGTATAATTTTCAATGTTGCTTTTCCATAGATAGGGTTCCTACTGTTTGCATACTAGCAAATACTGCTGCTTTGGTATGGGAAGTTAACTATATTGTAATTGAAATTCAATTTACCCCTGGTTTTCTGAGGGCAAACCCACACCCAAAATGCATTACAATAGACTGAATGCAAGATGGGCTCCAACAGGTCCATATTCAGCTGCTGCAAAACTCTGCTACTTAGCTACTTAGACTGCTAACCAGTGCTATATATTCAGTGGTGCAGTTGTGCCACTAAATATACCCTGCTATCTTAAAGCTAACTGCTATGATTCTACCCACGGCCAGAGCTGCGGGCAGCCTCTCACCTCTTGTACAGTTTCCCACGCGACCCGGAGGTCGCCGACTTCCTCTCTATGCTGTCGGAGCTGTCCTGGTGCAACCCTTGCAGCCAGGAGACCGCCAACGGCATTTTCACATGGCCCGGAGGCCGCCGACGTCATCTTCCTTGTGTGGGGAACCTCCACGTCTGATTCTTTCCTGCGGCAGGGAGCCGCTCCCAGCCTCTTCTTAGCGGCCTGGATGCCGCCGCTCCTGTTCTGCGGCCCAGCTCTGCTCCTGCTTTGTGTCACGGCAGGGATGCCACTCTCCAAGATCCTGCCCCTTTCTCCTTAGGGGCGCGGCTGTGCCTCCTTCAGCCTCTTAAAGGGCTTCGTGAGAGTGGCCCCATGGCCCCACCTGATGACGTCATCATGGGCGTTTCTTCTCAGCCCTATAAAAAGGGCCTGTCTTCATTGCTTCATTGTCTTCGCAAGGAGCCAGTCCTCCTTAGGACTTCTCTTCATTCCAGCTGCTCCTAGTCACTCTGTTCCATGTGGGAATTCCTTGTCTTCGTCTTTGTCTTGGTCTCTCGTCGGATCCCGTGTCTTCATCCTGTCAAACTCCGATGTTCCGACCTCCTGATGTCCTATCTTCCAGATCCCCTGAAGTTCCAGATGTCCTGATTTTCCTCTGGTCTTTCTCTTCAAACCTCCTGATGTCCTAGATGTCTCATCCTTCAGTTTTTCTTTCATCCAGATTTATTTATTTTATTTAATAGTTTTTATATACTGTTGTTAAGTTAATAACCATCACGACGGTTTACAATAAGGCACATAAAAATAGCATTAAATATCTAAAAACATTACTAAATGTTAAAAAGTGCCAATCAATTAAAATTCGGTAACAAAAATAGTCTCAAATCTCAAAATTTTAAATGCATATTAAACATCTAAAAACTAAACCCATTTCTCAAATGTATACTGCATCTAAAAGCCTCTGGAAGATCCCTGCTTTTAATCTTCCAAGCACCGAGACTTGTCTCTGTGTTCCTTCTCCAAGCTTCTACTCCAAATCCTGAATCCTGTCTGGATCTTTGGAGTCCCTTGCGTCTGCCTCTGTTCATGACTAAGAACTCTGCCTAAACCTGTTCAGTTCCTGTGTGACCCATGCCTTGCCTTGATTGGCTGTGGAGGGCACATCTCAGTACAGGCCTCGCTGGAGTCTTTCTCTCATCCTGAGACTGGAATCTGCTTCATCGTCTGCATGTTCCACGACCTGCCTTGATTGGCTGTGTAGTGGGCGCGGCATAGCAGTACCTACTCAGTACTCTCCGTAATCCTGAATCTCCAAGCAACCTGTGACTCCATCTGAGTCCTTCAAGTATCTTGAATCTTCATTTTAATCTTCAAGCAACCTAAATCTCCAAGTAACCTATGACTCCGTCTGAGTCCTCCAAGAATCCTGGGTTTCATCTAACCTCTCCAAGTATCCTGAGCCTCGTCTCACTTCTCCAAGTATCCTGAGTCTTGACTCACTTCTCCAAGTATCCTGAGTCTTTGTCGGAACCTGTTTGTTATAGCCCTCAGCCTCTGTCCATCCTGTTGCATCTGCCATTCTCGTACGACAGGTCCAAAAGGGCTATTGAGTGGCCGGAGGGCTACTCCAGAGACCAACATTGCATTGCTGGGACTCTTTGATGCATTCAGGTTCAGCGGAGGCCAGGGCTCCTCATCTCCAGCCCATGCTTGGGCACTCCTCGCCTACCTCAGTGCTTTCCCAGAGCTCCTCTGCGATCGCATCGTGGACCAAGGGTACAGTCTCCAGAAATGGGACCTCCTCCAGCATTCCCCATAACAGATTGCAAAGGCCATGTGCCCGGCGAATGTGTTCTTGTGATGGGCCTATACTTTTGGATTTCCAAGAGTTCTTTTTTTCAGGAATTTTTTTTTTGACTTGCCTATGACCCGCAGTAGGCGCCTGCCATCCCCAGTTCATCGAACCCTCCAAGTCTGAGGATCAGACTTGGGAGGGCCCTTGAGGAGGTGGTACTTTTATGATTCTACCCACGGCCATAGCCGCGGGCAGCCTCTCACCTCTTTTACAGCTTCCTATGCGGCCTGGAGGCTGCCAACTTCCTCTATGTGCAGTCGGAGCCGTCCTGGTGCAGCCCTTGCAGCCAGGAGGCTGCCAATGGCATTTTCTCATGGTCTGGAGGCCGCCGACATCATATTATTCCCTGTGCGGGGAATCTCTGCCATCAGCTTCTTTCTTGCGGCAGGGAGCTGCTCCCAGCCTCTTCTTGCGGCTTGCACGCCGCCACTCCAGCTTTGGGGCCTGATCTGCAGCCCAGCTCTGCTCCTGCTCTGTGTCACAGCAGGGACACTGCTCTCCAAGGTCCTGCCCCTTCCTCCTTAGGGGCACAGCCGCGCCTCCTTCAGCCTCTTAAAGGGCTAGCGTGGGAATGGCCCCGTGAACCCCACCTGATGACGTCTTCGTGGGCATTTCTTCTCAGCCCTATAAAAAGGGCCTGTCTTCATTGCTTCATTGCCTTTGCAAGGAGCCAGTCTTAGGACTTCTCTTCATTCCAGCTTCTCCTAGGCACTCTGTTCCATGTGGGAATTCCTTGTCTTCGTCTTCGTCTAGGCCTCTCATCATATCCCGTGTCTTCGTCCTGTCAAGCTCCGATGTTCTGACCAGATCTCTTGAAGTTCCAGATGTCCTGATGTTCCTCTGGTCCTTCTCTGCAAACCTCCTGATGTCTTAGATGTCTCATCATTCAGTTTTTCTTTCATCCAGATGTCCTCTCTCATCAGCAGCACAAGCCTCCGGAAGTTCCCTGCTTTTAATCTTCGAAGCACCAAGTCCCGTCTCCGTGTTCCTTGCTCTGAGTCTTGTCTCCAAGCTTCTACTCCGAATCCTGAATCCTGTCTGGGTCTTCGGAATCCCTTGCATCTGCCTCTTTTTATGATTAAGAACTCTGCCTAAACCTGTTCCGTTCCTGCGTGACCCATGCCTTGCCTTGATTTGCTGTGGATGGCATGTCTCGGTATAGGCCTCGCCGGAGTCTTCTTCTCATCCTGAGACTGGGCCTGCTTTATCATCCACGTGGTCTGCGACCTGCCTTGATTGGCTGTGTAGGGCATGCGGCGTAGCAGTACCTACTCAATACTCTCCGTAATCCTGAATCTCCAAGCAACCTGTGATTCCATCTGAGTCCTTCAAGTATCTTGAATCTTCGTTTTAATCTTCAAGCAACCTGAATCTCCAAGTAACCTGTGACTCCGTCTGATTCCTCCAAGTATCCTGAGTTTTGTCTTACCTCTCCAAGTATCCTGTCTCACCTCTCCAAGTATCCTGAGTCTCGTCTCACTTCTCCAAGTATCCTGAGTCTTGACTCACTTCTCCAAGTATCCTGAGTCCTGTCTCATCTCCTCAAGTATCCTGAGTCTTTGTCGGAACCTGTTTGTTATAGCCCTCAGCCTCTGTCCATCCTGTTGCATCTGCCATTCTTGTACGACAGGTCCGAAAGGGCTATTGAGTGGCCGGAGGGCTACTCCAGAGACCAACATTGCATTGCTGGGTCTCTTTGATGCATTCAGGTTCGGCTGAGGCCAGGGCTCCTCATCTCCAGCCCATGCTTGGGCACTCCTCGCCTGCCTCGGTGCTTTCCCGGAGCTCCTCTGTGGTCACATCGTGGCCCAAGCGTACACAGTCTCCAGAAATGGGACCGCCTCCAGTGTTCCCCGTAACACTAATCAGCTGTTTATAACTGGCCAACTTTTGGACAGCCCTTTGGCCTGACTAAAGTTGGCCAGATAAATAAACCAGCTAATTCTGAATATCGAGTTAGCCAGTTAATTTAACCAGCCAACTAAACTGCTCCCTGATGTGCCCATTCCCCACCCCTGACTTATCCTGGCTAAAATCTTAGCCAGCTAAGCCATTTAGGTGGCTTAGCTGGCATGTACATAGATAAGTGAAATCTATCTTTCGTAAGCAGTTGTGGGATGCACGTGTGTGCTGGATTTCTTAAGCAAGTCTTAGAAAATAATAAGATTACTTGAACCAGATATCAAATAGCCTGTAAATGGAGTGATTAAAATGTGTTATATTGGATATTTCCCAACCCACCATGAAATCTGAGGGAAGATAAAGAGTTTTGGCAATTTTATTAATACCTACGTACTGTTGATATTACCTTTCTTTCCATTCTTTTAAAATGTCAAAATACGGCTAAAAATGGCCCATATTATTTAATTATACATTCAGAGCAATTAGAAAGAAAACACAACTGAAACTAATAGTTTATCCATTAGTGATTCAATTAAAATTACTGTTCTTAAAAATATGTCATATGCTAGCAGATGCTCATTGTATGCGGCTACACATTAAAAATCAACATTTTTTCTAATAGGATTTCTAATTAGTTATCAGAATCAGATTTCTCTTTATGACATGTATACTATGAAATCTGTGAACTATTTCAAAGATTGTTAGAGGGGATGTGATAGCAAATTGCACCTTGGAACTAAGAATGTCAAAAAAAACCAAGCTCAGTGCTAAACAGAAATCCATTTCTGTCTAGTGGAGTTAATTAGCAATTGATTTAGACTAGCTGTAAACACATATTTGTACTTGATGATTCTGAACATGATTCTTCTGGGATCCACAAGAAATGAATAAAAATTTCAGATGAGAAGGAAAAAAAGTTTTTTTCTATTTCATCTTGACTTGTATTTTTAGAGAGTAATTTTCAATATTCTGCACATCAGCATGTACACACGTAAATCAGGACATGCCTGTATTTTATAAACTATGAGCCACACAGTTTATTAAATATCATGTCTCTCTGCTCCGAAAATGCGTGTGTATATTTTTGTACCCACAAGGTTTTCGAATGCAAGGAAGGTGAATACTTTCTATAAGTGCATGCAAATGCTTTATGCTTGTAACAATTGTGATATGTGTTTGTCATTACTGCAGTTTATGCATGGAGGCAAATATCTTATAATGTATGTGCATGCTCTGCGAGTATCACTAGTTTACCAACATTTCCACCGGTTCAATCACACTTTAACTATGTTCAGCTAGACCCTCCACCACTTCAATGTGAACCCCTCACCACCTAACCCAGACCTCTCACTCAAAAACTGGAGACAGAAAGCAAGTGTGATTTCAGTTCCACATAAGTTTGAAAATGCATGCATGTATACTGATTTCAAAATATTTACTTGTATACACCAGGCCTTGGAACACCTCTAAACTGCCCCCTTTAACCTTTACAATTTAGGTGTGACATTGCTAGTGCATAAATTCCTCTGGCTTTTACAAAAAACAATGTAAGTATGTATATGCTACTTACATGCATAACATCCAATTTCTTAAAATTAACCTCATACAGTATTAATGACATCGTTCAAGCAGAATTAGAAAGCAGGTTAACCAAAATAGGATCTAATGTTATATAAGCATTTCTCAACCCGATCCTGGAGTACATCCTAGCCAATCTGGTTTTCAAATACCCAGAATTAATGTGCATGAGATAGATTTGCATGCACTACCTCCACGAAATGCAGATCTATTTCATGAATATTCATGGTGAGGAATGGTGGAAAAAACATCTGGGGGGTAGAGGCAGAGAACTGGTGGACGGGGTGTTTCTGGAGGACAGGGGTCAGAGGTGTGTCCTGAGGACAACAGCAGAGTATTGGCAAAGGAGGCTGTGGTAAAAAAAAAATGATAATGTGCCATCCTCTTGTTTTTTGTGTCTTAATATCCTTAACGTTACCTTAGATTCTATTCTGGAACACTTCTTGTCTGCTGAGTATCAGCACCTTATCTCTTTATGTCTGCATTGTGTGTGTGTGTGTGTGTGTGTGTCTCTCTCTCTCTCTGTCTTATATATATTAGGGGTGTGCATTCATTTTCGCCATATCGGCAAACCGCAACGTATATGTCCCTATTCGTTATATTCGTGGGGAGGCGAAACGTATTGCACCTCCCCACGAATATAATTTATCATCCATTGCATTTGTTGGCCACCATTTTGAAGGCGACGATTTTAATTTTAATTCCTATAAAATCCGGGGTCGGCGCATGCAAGGGGGTGCACATATATGCACCCCCTTGCATGCGCCGAGCCCAAGGGGAGCCCCGATGGCTTTCCCTCTTCCCTCCAAGGCCACTCCGAAATCGGCTCCAAAAGCGGAGTGGCCTCAGAAGGAACTTTTTCCCCCCCCCCCCCCCACCTTCCTCTCCCTTCCCCTATCTAACCCACCCCCCAGCCCTAATTAAATTGTCCCCTCCTCCCTACCTTTGTTGTAGGCCCCGACACAGGCCGCTGTGTTGGGTCATTTGGCCAAGCCCCTGGTCTGCCCCCAGACCATGGCCCCACCACTGGACTGCAAATTTTTGCAAACCCCGGGACATAATTGCATCCTTGGGCTACCGCCCCAGACCCTGGCCCCGCCCATGGCCCCGCCCCTGAACCACCAATTTTTGTAAGCCCCGGGACATACGTGCATCCCAGGGCTACCGCCCCCAGACCGTGGCCCCACCCATAGCCCCGCCCCCGGACCACCAATTTTTGCAATCCCTGGGACATACGCGTGTCCCAGGGCTTGCATGCGCCGCCGAGCCTATGCAAAATAGGCTCGGTGCGCGCAGGGTTTTTTTTTTAAGGGTTACGCGTGTAACCCTTTTAAAATCCGCCCCAAGGGACACCATTTTGCAGTATCGAGAGCCAAAAACCAGCCCTTTCCTGTGAGTCATCAGTGACTCACAGGAAAGGGTCAGACGGGTTGGCACGGATACCGGAATGCAGCTTAGCAGCATTTACATTCTGTGAAATGCACTGAATGCAGACAATCGCACTGTCATTCAGTGCTCAGTGACCACTTTACTGATGACCCAGCACTATATATTCTTCAGTACGAGGCATGCCATGCACTTTCTTTGCAGGGGTGGTGTGGGGAGGTGGGCTTTGTGGAAGGAGGCTGCACTGAGAGATAGGCTAGTTAATAAAGAGAAAAAAAAGGTATTTATTCTTTATTTTGCTGCAGTGCCAGCTAGCCCTGCTGTTCACATGCACCCTCCTCTGTCTCAGCCTTGAAAACTCTCTTTTGCATATCATCTATGTTCACCAGATTTTAAAAGACCAGTGAGAGCTCACTAGACACCAATGGAAATACACCACTCTAGGGGTGAACCCATTCTTGGGAGACCTTTCCTGCGCAAAGGAAAGGGAACTCTCCCCTGGTGTAGCCAGTCTGTTTCTACCCTCTGACCCATGTTGAACCGCTGTTTACATGGAAACCTACTCTGCCTCAGCCTTGAAAATTCTTGTTTGTATATCTGCTAACTCCACTCTAGGGGCGAACCCATTCTAGGGAGCCCTTTCCTGTACAAAGGAACGGGAACTCTCCCCGGGTGTAGCCAGCTTGTATCTACCCTCTGTCTCTGTGCCTTGCTGCCATACACCAGATGACTCACTGAACTCCTTGTGGTATTCTGGCCACTATCATGGCTCCTCAATGTGTTGGTGCTAGTCTTTCTGCTTGCTATGTTCCCCCTTCATTGTGCTGTAGGATGTTGATGCCACTTGTCTTGCCGCTTTGCCTGTCCTGCTGCCTTCGAGGGTTCATGCATCTGTTATTGGTGCTCTCTTTTATTTATTTATTTTTTTAATTTAAAAACTTTACTATACCGTCGCTAAGTTATATACCATCGCAACGGTTTACAAATAGGCACATAGACTAAGGTATGTAATGTAGGTTATTGTACATTCTAACAGGTGCCAATAAAGTTCGGTTACAATTTCATAAATAAAATCATTATTTGAGTAATGTTGGTCAAGTCCAGGTATATTATTGAGTTACTATCTCTTTGAGATATTACTTCTTAAATGTAGGACTGAGTAAATTCATTCTCATCTGCATTACTCTGTACTTTCAATCTCTACCCTCCACACTCTTTAGTGAAGGCTTTTTTAAAGAGCCATGTTTTTAAATTTTGAAGCTGTGGTGTGTTTTTGACACTCTCGCTGCTGCTTTGTGCCTCTGTTAAAGCACTCTTGCCACTTCTGGTACCCCTTTGCTCCTTTACAGTGCCTTAGTCTAGTCATGCCACTTTGGTGCCACTTTGCCACAGTCTAAGTACCTTGGAGCTCTTTTGTTGTTCTGATGATTGATCCCCAGACGTTTCATCAAAATTGATAATAAAACCCCAATTCTGCAGCCAAAAATAGCCTGCAAATACTTCCCCCATTGACTTTAATGGGAACCGGAAAACAAATGCACGTATCAACGTATCGGGGCACCATTGTACGAATGCAACGAATATGCCCCCCCCCCCCCCCCCCCCCGACGAATACATATCCCGAATGCAACGAATACTTTCTGGCTGCACATCCCTAATATATATGTATATCAGCAACTCAGTTCACTGTGCCCAGAATTATGCCCTGAACAGTGCCCAGCAAGCAAGCAATACTATTAGTTACTCTGCTGTGTTTAAAATATACTGCTACTATATATAATTTCTAAAGTACTACTAGGCTAATGTAGTTCTTTACAGATACACAGAAGAGTTCCTGTTGCATAGAGCATACAATCTAGTCAAGATAAACACATGACAAACATGAGTCTATGAGGAGCATATTTATTGTAGAGAAATGGTTAGGATTTCAAAGCAGCCTAAAAACAGTGATATTTTAGACTGTATTTGAAAAGGGCCAGAGAAGGAGAATGACACAACTCAGGAAGTCTATTACATGCATATAGCACAGCAAGGTAGAAATTGTCGGGCCAGAACTTGGCAGTGGAGGGGAATGGCGCAGGGAAGAGCAATTTACCTGATGAATGGAATTCATGAGGAAGGATGTAGAGAGAGAAAAGATAAACATGTATTTATTTATTTATTTGCTTTATTTTGAAACATTTGTATTCCACTAATCCACAGATTTTGGTGGATAACAACAATAAATGCACAATTTTAACACAAAATACATTAAAAGTCAATAGACTGACACAATTAACATAAAACAAACATCCAATCCACGCTCCCAATAATAAACTTCCTTAAGTTGATCCAGGCACAGTCCCACATCCTGAGCGCAACTCATTAATAAATGCCCTAGAGAAAAGGTGTGTTTTAAGAGACTTCCTAAACTTCAGGTAGTCGTTTTCTACCCTAATCTCTTCTCGTAGACTTTCCATATAATTGGCCCAGAAATTCCGAACATTTGGTTGCTTGATTCTGTTTGCTGTATTTCTGTTACCAAAGGAAAATTTAAGCGATTTTGTGTTGATGAGTGAAGCATTTTTCTGAGATGATATTTTTTGATAGTTGTCAAAATGCATAGAGGAAGCATATTGGGCCGGATTTTATAAAGTTGCACGAACGCGTACTTTTGTTCGCGCACCAGGCGCGAACAAAAGTACGCGGGATTTTAATAGATACGTAGCGTACTCCTTTGAAAATCTACCTGATTATGTTGCACCTTAAATATTGATATAAATACTTTAAACTTAATCTTCCATGAAACTGGGAGCCAATGTGGTATAAACAACTGGAGAAATATGGTCCCATAGCTCAGTGCTCTGGATCAAATGGGCAACTGAATTTTGTATAAGTTGCAAAGCCTTCAGATATGATGTAGGAAGGCCTAGAAAAAAAGAACATTACAATAACATAAAGTTGATAAGATTGATGACTAGGTCACCAGTCAGAAATCTGAATAATCTAAGAAAAGCGTCAAAGAATGGAGAAGGCACAACTTATTATAACAAGACTGACAAGTTTGTTAAAATGTGGTCGTAAGGACAATGATGAGTCCATCTGTATCCCTAAATTCCAAAATGAGCCTTTATAGGTATGGAAACTCCCTAGAATGTTAGATTAAAGAGAGTAGCATCTACTCCTGAACTGGAGAGCAAAGTAATTTCTGTCTTTCCTATGTTTAACATCAACTTATTGCCATTTTAACAACTCTTTGATCTTAGCTAAACAAACAGAGGAACTTCAGAGTGAATGCATTTGTTAGCAAATAAGAGAAGTCTGAACTGTATGCAGAATTGGAGGGGGAGTCAATACAGTGAGAAGAAGGGTTGCATGGTTATAGCATTGAAAGAAGAGAACCTGTGCATCTGAATTTTGAATACATTGTAGAGGAGAAAGAAGATTCAACAGGAGGCCTACATAGAGCAATTTGAAGTAATCTAAGCTGGAGGTGATAAGAGAGGGGATAAGCATTTCAGTGGCATTCTCTGAAAGGGTTGATGTCAAGGAGGAAGAAACATCTTTTAGCAATGATTTGGATGTGTGTAAAAGTGGCGAGAAAGGCATAAAAGAGGACCCCAAAGTTATGGGCTGAGGGAACTGGGAAGGTAAGAGTGCCATTCACAGAGACATGAAAAGAGGGAAGAGAGCAAGCAGGTTTTGGGGGAAAGGCAAAAAGTATACTGGGGCTCATTTTCAGCAGCTGTCCATCCAGCAAAGTTAACCAGGTAAACTTATCAAGCTAACTTTGTTCACACAGTTGAACATACCCGACTATCTTAATGACAGCTGGATAATTTTATCTGGCTAATTTAAGGACTGTTCTACAGCATGACTAGAGTTAGTCAGATAAGTTAACTCTAAATATTGGAGTTAGCCAAATAATTTAGCCAGTTAACTTACTTCCATGCTGAAACACCCCCTTGAATGTTTTCAAGTTATAACCACTTAGCCAGATAACTCAGAGGCAGTCGGCCAAATCCCATTTGTCCGACTGACAAATGACATTGAATTTCAGGCCCATTAAGTTGAAGGTGGTAGCAGGACATCTACGCAATCATGTCAAGCAGCAGGTTGAGATTTGGGACTGAATTCTTGTTGAAATTTCTGGTGCAAGACTTGAAATCGTCAGTATAAAAGTGGTACTGAACACTATCAGGCCGATACAGTACAGTGCGCTCCAACAGAGCGCACTGTTAACCCGCCACTGGACGTGCGTTTTCCCTTACCTCTTATTCAGTAAGGGCCGAAAACACGCGTCCAATCTGCCGAACCTAATAGCACCCACAACATGCAAATGCATGTTGATGGCCCTATTAGGTAGTCCTGCGCGATTCACAAAGCAAAATGTGCAGCCAAGCCGCACATTTTGCTTTCAGAAATTAGCGCCTTCCCAAAGATAGGCGCTAATTTCTTCGGGCACTGGGGAAAGTGCACAGAAAATCAGTAAAAACTGCTTTTCTGTGCACCCTCCAACTCAATATCGTGGCGATATTAAGTCGGAGGTCCTGAAACTTTCCAAAAGTAAATAAAAAAATAAATAAAAAATTTTGAATTTGGCCGGCGGCTGTCGGGTCGAAAACCGGACGCTCAATTTTGCCGGCGTCCAGTTTCCGAGCCCGTGGCTGTTAGCGGGCTCGAGAACTGATGCCGGCAAAATTGAACGTTGGCTGTCAAACCTGCTGACAGCCGCCGCTCCAGTCCATAAGGAGGCGCTAGGGACGTGCTAGTGTCCCTAGTGCCTCCTTTTGCCCGTTTTTACCACCGGCCTCATTTAAATACAGAATTGCACGCACAGGAGAGCAGGCATTCTCCCACTCTCTCACGGACTTTACTGAATTGGCCCATTTGGAAGGAGATCAGAGTACCAAGGGAAGAAGTATAGAAAGAAGAGAAGAGGGTCCAGGGTAGAGCCTTGAAACGCACCAACTGATAGTGGAATAGCAGTGACAAAAGAAACACTAGAGCAGGGCTTCCCAAACCTGTGCTGGGGACCCTACAGCTAGTCAGGTTTTCAGGATATCCACAACGAATAAGTACGAGATAAATGTGCAAACACGGAGTCTTCATTATATGCAAATGTGTCTCATGCATATTCATTGTGGATATCCTGAAAACCTGATTGACTATGGGATCCCCAGGACAGGTATTAGAAGCCCTGCATTGGAAGATATATAAAAGTTTGATGGGAAAGGTATGAAGAAAACCAGGATAGAATAGAGTCCCAAAATCCAATAGAATACAGTGTGTCAAGGGGCACATATGTGAGCCACACATGAGCAATATGGATTTTAAAAAAACTGTGTCCAAGCTCCATGTCTTGTCTTCAGAGTTCTAAGCTCCACGTCTTTTCTCCAGACTTCCAAGCTCCAGTCCCAGACTAGATTTAGTCTTGCCACAAGGACACACATCCCTCGTCCCGCTCTGGCGAGCGCCCCCTAGTGCTCTCTTCCACCGCAGCGCAACAGATTTGCCAAGGCCTTCGAGTGCTCTATGCTCAAGGCTGCTTCCACTACAGCACATGTTTTAAAATCCGCTTACATACACGTGTTTAAGAAAAGTCCTATGGAAGATACGCGAAGTAAGATTTCTCGAGTAACAGCTTAAAATTAGGAGCCTATTAATTGTAGTAGGTGTATTTTAAATCATACACGCGCTAGTGTGCACATGATTTAAAATTCCAGCATATCTCCATATATTCATATTTATTTATTTATATACTGTCATTCTGTATTTACAATCATGGCGGTTTACAATAAAAACACTATTTAAAACGTAAAATCAATTACATTTAAAAACAGAATAAATCAAACATTTCAAAACAGTATATACACAATATAATATATCATTTGTTTTTTAACCATCTAGCATTTCGTGTTTATCTTAATCAGCATATGCTAATCTGAATAACCATGACTTTAGATCTTTTTTAAACTGCTTGCTATCTTTCTGAGTGCACAAGTTGGCCGGCATTGTGTTCCAAAGTTTTGGGCCAGAGATTGAGATGCCTTTTCTCTGACTTCGCTTAAAGTGCGGAGTACAATATTGGAACTTGAAGTAAGCCTTTATTGGCAGATCTAAGGTTTCCAGAAGGGACGTACAGATGTAATGAAGCATTTAACCATTCTGTGTTGCTATTATTAATCATATTGTGAAGGATCGTGAGTACTTTGTAATGTGTTCTAAATTTAATTGGTAACCAGTGAAGTAACTTCAATATTGCTATTACCTGATAATATTCTGGCTGTTGTATTTCGTAATAGCTGAAGTGGCTGGTAAACCCAAAAGTAATGCGTTACAGTAACAAAATTCACTAAAATTTAAGGCTTGTAATATCATTGCAAAATCATCATGTGAGAGGAGGGGCTTAAAAGTTTTAAAATATTCAGTTTAAAATAACCATTTTTCATTTTTGTCTAATATGTTTTTTCATTAAACTTATAGAATACATAAAACCCTCTACCCAGATTCGATCCCACCCATTTACCCCTAGTTACATGATATGCGTAACGAACCTACCTTGGATTATATGTAATGCCGATCATACCTTGCAATCATAAAGAGGATATTTGATTAGTTGAGCTAATTAAAAAAAAAAAAAAATCCCCTCCTCTTTTTGCATTATTGTTCTCGTTCTCCAGATCAGATTCAGTTAGATGTTATGTTGGTGTTTATCTGTAACAATGAATATGCATGTTTTTTCACGTTTTTCGAGTTCACACACTGTTTTATGTAATAGTTGTTGATGATGTAAACCGGAGTGAAGGCAACTTGCTATACCTCGGTATAAAAAAGCATAAATAAATAAATAAAAAATAATAGATTACTATCAATTAAAACGCCAAGATAACGACCATGATGGTTAATTCAATTTTTATCTGATTGCTCATTATTGTTATATGGGATTTGACAGGAATTTTCTATTTAATAATATAATTTCTGTTTTTTGTGTATTTATGACTATCCTCATATGTTTCAATAGTTGTTTAATCGATGAAAAATATGTATCAAATAGTTTTAATAAATGATCAATTGAGACGTTTGTTAGAATGAGAAATTGTACATCGTCTGCATAAACATAATAGCTGATACCCATCCCTGATAGTAGTTGGCATAATGGCAATATGTATATGTTAAAAAAAAAGTAGCAGACAGTGCTGAGCCCTGACATAGTCCTGTCTCCATATTGGTTGTCTCAGATAAACGTCTACCTAATCTTATGTGATATGATTGACCTGATAAGACAGATGTAAACCATGCAGATATGCATGTGTATGGGTGCATGCTTGCTTGTTTTAAAATTAGCCTATATTTGTCTTAGTGCACACTATTTCAATTTAGTAAATGCTATTTTGAATTAGTGTACACTAAAATTGGAAAAAAGAAATTTTGTGGGGGTTTTTCTCATTTTATTTAAAAAACGACATGAAACAATATATTTATGACATTTCACATAAAAGTACATCCGACCCCAACTGTAAATAGGCTGGGTGACACAAAACATTTTGGATTTGCCCACATATGATATGGCTAGGTACTCTTTTATACACTACTACCTGTGGAGCAATGCCTACCTGCTAATAAGTGTGTTTCTGATTTAAAATGATGAAATTAAACTTAGTACAAAAGGTTTACAACATTTCTAGAAGTGCAGTTAAGTTGTTGGTATTAAGTCATCATCATTGAAAATTGCATGGACATGCTTTCATTGTCCTGAAGTAACATGTTGCAATCCTGCCCATGAGGAGCACAGACAGGCTCTTACCTCCACGCGGCAAGTCGGGCCGCGGACGCTGCAGTCTTCGCGGCGGCCTTGCCGCCATCACCGGGGTTCCCCCCGGCTGCCTCCAGTCCTGCGCGGCAGGTTCGGGCCGCCGGGAGCCCTCCAGTGCGGCTAGGACCTCTGCTGCCGCTCCAGCTCTTCCCCGATGTGCTGCAACACTCCTGGGGTCTTCAGTCGGCAGGGAGGCCATCCCTGCCTGTGCCTGCTTCAGCCCAGGTCCTCGCCCGGCAGGGAGGTCGTCCCTGCCGGTGCCTGCAGCCATCCTCAGCCTACCTGCTCTGTCTTCATGGCATGGAGGCGCTCTAGCAGCCTACCTTCCTCCGGGGCTGCTCCTGCTGCCTGCCTGCTTCTCCTTGGGCCTTCCACGTGGCTGGGAAAGCCACCAACAATCCTGTCTCTCTTCTCCAGCTTCCTTAGGCGTGGGCACGCGCCTCTCTCCAGCTTTTCAAGGGCCAGCCAGGTGTGGCCCTCTGCTGACCCCTCCCTGGGTGTTGTCCTCTTCAGCCCTACAAAAGGGCTCAGCGTCCATTCCAGCTTTGCCTTCGCAAGGAGTTGGTCACTCCTGGGATCCTGCTGTCCTTTGCTCCAGGAGTCGTCCTTGTTCCAGCACTTCTTCAAGGTCCTGTGTTTCCTATTCTTTGTTGGAGCTCCTTGTCTTGTCCTGTTGTCTACATTCCAGTCCAGATGTTCACCTGTTGTTCCTGATGTCTGTGTTCCAGCCCTAAGGTCTGTCTCCTGATCCAGTAATCCGTGTTCCAGTCCAGATGTTTGTTCCCGATGTCCGTGACCCAGCTCTGATGTTGTTTCTCCTGATCCTGATGTCCGTGATCCTGACCAGTCATCCTTCACCCCTGGTTCCTCGTGCCACTCTTCCTGGCATGCCATGTCATGATCCGCGACCAGCCCCATGGGCAGGCTGAGTAGGGCGCTTCATGGTGCAAGGCCTACCTCACTTCTGCAGCACTAGCCTCCAGGAGACTTCCGCTTCTGTACTTGTCCCTGGCCTACGGAGACCCTAGTGCTTGCTCTGTCCATGCCAAAGACTCTGCCAGAACCTGTATTCCCAGCATGGTCTGCGACCAGCCACTATGGATGTGAATCGTGTCCTCGATCGTCTTAACGATCGATTTCGGCTGGGAGGGGGAGGGAATCGTATTGTTGCCGTTTGGGGGGGTAAAATATCGTGAAAAATTGTTAAAAATCGTTAAAAATCGAAAAATCGAAAAATCAAAAAACCGGCACATTAAAACCCCCTAAAACCCACCCCCGACCCTTTAAATTAAATCCCCCACCCTCCCGAACCCCCCCCCCAAATAACTTAAATAACCTGCGGGTCCAGCGGCGGTCCGGAACGGCAGCGGTCCGGAACGGGCTCCTGCTCCTGAATCTTGTCGTCTTCAGCCGGCGCCATTTTCCAAAATGGCGCCGAAAAATGGCGGCGGCCATAGACGAAAAAGATTGGACGGCAGGAGGTCCTTCCGGACCCCCGCTGGACTTTTGGCAAGTCTCGTGGGGGTCAGGAGGCCCCCCACAAGCTGGCCAAAAGTTCCTGGAGGTCCAGCGGGGGTCAGGGAGCGATTTCCCGCCGCGAATCGTTTTCGTACGGAAAATGGCGCCGGCCATACGCGTATGGCCGGTGCCATTTTCCGTACGGAAAATGGCGCCGGCAGGAGATCGACTGCAGGAGGTCGTTCAGCGAGGCGCCGGAACCCTCGCTGAACGACCTCCTGCAGTCGATCTCCTGCCGGCGCCATTTTCCGTACGAAAATGATTCGCGGCGGGAAATCGCTCCCTGACCCCCGCTGGACCTCCAGGAACTTTTGGCCAGCTTGTGGGGGGCCTCCTGACCCCCACGAGACTTGCCAAAAGTCCAGCGGGGGTCCGGAAGGACCTCCTGCCATCCAATCTTTTTCGTCTATGGCCGCCGCCATTTTTCGGCGCCATTTTGGAAAATGGCGCCGGCTGAAGACGACAAGATTCAGGAGCAGGAGCCCGTTCCGGACCGCTGCCGTTCCGGACCGCCGCTGGACCCGCAGGTTATTTAAGTTATTGGGGGGGGGGTTCGGGAGGGTGGGGGATTTAATTTAAAGGGTCGGGGGTGGGTTTTAGGGGGTTTTAGTGTGCCGGCTCACGATTCTAACGATTTATAACGATAAATCATTAGAATCTGTATTGTATTGTGTTCCATAACGGTTTAAGACGATATTAAAATTATCGGACGATAATTTTAATCGTCCTAAAACGATTCACATCCCTACCAGCCACTGGCGGCTGAGTAGGGCGCGCCTCGGTGCAGGCCTCTACAACTTCTGAGACATGTTCCTCTTCATTGCTCCACATTTCGTCTAGAGGCTCTTCGAGTCCAGCGTGGTCCGTGACCAGTCCCGCGGTGGACTGTGTAGGGCGTGCTGCGTTGCAGTCTCATCCCAGTGCTTTGCCTGAGTCTTCTGATTTCTTTGTGCTTGACTGAATCTTCTGATTACTTTGAACTTTACCTGAGTCTTCTGATTGCCTTGAACCTTGCCTGAGTCTACGTCTTCTGTACCTCATTCCTGAGTCTCATCTGTGCAACCCAAGTACCTCGTTCCTGAGTCTCGACTGTGCATCCAAGTACCTCGTTCCTGAGTCTCGTCTGAATCTCCATATTCCGGTCTTCGCTGCCCTTGCCTCCATCCGGCCTGCCGCTGCCTTCGCTGCCCTTGCCTCCATCTGGCCTGCTGCTTCTTGCCGTACCCTGTGGCAGGTCCGAAAGGGCTTGGAACGGTCGGAGGACTGTTCATAAGACCACCATTGCGTTGTTGGTCTTCCAAAGCATGCAGGTCCGGAGGAGGGTCAGTATCTCCAGTCTTCAATCCAGCCTCGCTCCTGTTCAACCCATGCTTGGGCTTGCCTCGCCTACCACAGCACCTCTTCGGGGTTCCTCTGGGGTTGAGCCGTGGCCCAAGAACACATCTCCTGGTAAGCGGACCGCTCTCCTAGTGCTTCACAACATAACATATAATGAGGCTATTTGCTTATTTTTTATCTAATTTCTTCATTATGTAAAATTTTCAATAAATGTTAAAGGAGGCTCATTATTTACTTATTTTTCAGTTAATTAACAACATTTCTAGTCCATCATTTCCAAGTAGAGCTTGTCCAAAGTGTATTATAATATCACATATACAATAAAATACACATTTAACACAGATAAAATAAGGCAATAAAATTACACAGCAATTAAATAAACCTTTAAATTTTCTTGGTTGAATGCTTGACAGAACAGCTGAGACTTTAACTGTTCCCTAAATTTTAAATAATCTTTTTCTCCACATAATTCATCTAGCGATGAATTCTACAGTTGTGGACCAGCAAATGAGAGCAGTCTGTCTATACTTTTCTTCAATTTAAAATTTTAAAATTTGGAACAGTAAATATATTTTGTTGGGGGAAAAGGGGAATTGGATTCAGACAGCAACCAATAAGGGCCCTGGCTTTTACAGTCTGAGAACTGGTAAGCATGAGGTTAACCTGCACAGAGAAGCAGGTTCTACCCTTAACAATCACATATGAATTTAATAGGGACTGTAAACCATTTTGAAGAACATCATATGCTCCCTTATGAATAAGCATTAGCATTTTAAAGATGATTCTCTAATCTATGCTGTGTCAGGCTACCTGCATAAGTGTCACAATTAACCAGACCGCATCAGAACGATGATCCTATTTAGCATGGGGAGGTAAGGGAAGCAAATATGTCAATGAGGGGGTCTGCATGCATGGCCAATGATGTCAACAGGCCACGCGGACCCCCTCACTTCTGGCTCAGCAACTCTGTGCATGAGGGCTGAGATGTGTGGGGTCCACACAGCCACCTACCTCTAGGAGAGAAAGTGAGGGACACCGGACCTAGCAGACCTCAGGTTGGGCAAGCAGACCACATAACTGTGCACAAATCAGGCCCTACCACCACCAAAAGAGTTGTAATCCTGTTAGTAACCCAGCAAGGGCAGGGAGGCCAAGGGAGAATGCAAGTGGCTGACCATGCTGGCTTGGACGCTCTCTCATCCCTCCCATGCCTGAACTTGTTCCACCATTTCAACTGTTCTCCTACCCTCTGTTAGCTACATTTGGAATGGTCAAATAACAGTCACTATCTTAGCTAGTTCAAGTTCACTTGCTAGTTTTGTATTTATTTATATACTATATGGATATTTTGTGATTTATTAAGCCTTTTTCACAGTTAAGGTGGAGTATCAAAGCCCAGTGGGTAGGATAGATGGGGTCCTAGGTGTGGGTGGAGTCAGATGATGGAAGGCCTCTACCCGCCCCCTCAGTTCAAGAACTGGGAGTGCCTGGCACCAAGCGGTTGACTCCAGAGTGGCAATGGGCCAGAGGTTCCAGATCTAATTGTATCTTTGCCCAGATGGTTAACAGCCTTAGTTGTTCAGGGTAGTTTATCTGGTAAGCCTGGAACTTCTGATCCTATTAATATCTAGTTTGTTTGGCACAGACCATGAGGTTCAATATAAATCCACCAAAGCTCAGGTATATAGGTTAGACTTCCTTGTCAGGGTCAATAAGAATAATAACGCTGCAGCCTTTACTTCCATTTGATATTGCTGTCCGTGTGATTCTTTAGTAGGAGGAGTCTATTCATTAGGGTCTGGTCCAGTCATGGTTGACCCAGCTAACAGTGACACATTTGTTTAATGAGTATGGGATTCCACGTCTATTTAAAAGGATGAAATTTTTAACCCACCTTAGCTGCATGAATGATGCCATTTGACCTGAGAAAGTAACATAAAGCTTCCTTCTCATATTCAGGCAATGCTTCTGATTGATCACTTATAGTCAGCATTTGATATATAGTTGCCCTTTTCCTTCATATCCTGTAGCCATCAGTATAGCATCTCCCTTTAGAAAAATCTAATTTCCTTTTACTGTTCATCTTATATCTTGCTGTATAGTAAAGAGTAAAAGCATTTTTATTTGCACAAAAAAAGTTTTCAATCTTTCTGGGAGACATTTTTATATTTGTACCTGGGATATAATAGAATCATTATTCTTGTTAAATGTTTGTTGTATTTACTAGGTGTGTAAACAATAATTTATGTGCATTATACAAAAAGTGCTACAAGGGTAATGCCGTTTCTTCTCCAGAAAACAGGAGTAAGCATGTTATGCATCTTGTTCTGTTAACAGCTAATCTCTTTCTGTAACTTTAATGAACTGCAGCAGAACCAATCTGTGCTAAACTTAATACAGAAAAAGAGACTAAAACAACATCTGCCTCCTAAAATATCCATCACTAGCCCTGTATTCTCAATGCCTTCTGCACATTAGTAATAAGGAGATATAAATGACTTGGTTCTGCCAGTTTCTAGTTGTGCAATCAGCGTGAAATACCAGGATTCTGAAAATTGTTCCTCTGTCACATATTTTGGCTCTGACTGGAGTATCCAGTAAAATATGGAATTTTGCTCTTCTTACTTTAATTTAATAACAATAACTGTAAAACTAATATTGTTCTTTCCTGTAATTGCTACTATTCGTCATGCCACATGAGTAATTCAATGGCAAATATAAGCCATTTTGTAAGAAAACAGGCCACTGGATAAAATGAGAAGTATAATATTATTACAGAGACTGTCATTCTTAAAACATTATTCATACAGTAATGAAACAATATGCTAAAAGGAGATTTGTACAGAAGCAGGCATAACATTAATAATTTTATTGTATAGTTTACACCAATTGTGCAATCCAGCCTCTGGCTCAGAGATGCATATTGTTATAAATACTATAATATATGACATATTATTTTCTCATACTAATGTATTGTTTGCAGTGCTACTTTCAGATAACTTATATATATAATTATTCCCTATACTGTGCGTAGCCCCCTCATCCTTAATAGTAGTTAGCTGGAAGTAAGCAGTGGCTGGTCTAGAAGACATTTTTTTAATTGATGAGCAGGGTTTGCAGTGGTACTAGGGTGTATGTGATGATTCCCTGACATGCATAAGGATACAATCAGACCAATTTCAGAATATTATATAAAAATAATTCATTCATTGGTGGGCAGCTATTTACAGGTGAATCATAGCAAAAGAGAAATCATTGAAAAGGCACAGCATAAATTAAAATTGTACTATAAATACATATTTGTAGAAGTAGGACCTGGGTGGCTCTTGTATTCATTCCATGGTTGAGAACTCTGCCACCCCCCCTGCTCCACTGTCCCACCTCCAGCATGCACACACCCATATATTATGTATCACAGTTTCCCTAAAAGTAGTATGGGCAATCAAATGTTCTTACCCGGTAGGAAATTATTCCAAGAAAGACAAAAAAAAGCAGAGGTTGATATTTTTAAAAAGGCTGAGTTCTTAAATATAGGCATCCAACAGGGTAATTCATCAAAATGTGTTAGGGCATTGTCGTGGGCATTAGGGCCCTAACACCATAATTCATGTGTCATTTATTGCATTGTGAGATGTGTAGCAAATTTTTGTGAAAGGGGAGGTGTTTATGAAAATGAGAGATGTTTAATGTTGTGTGTGATAATGTAATGCTGGAAATAACTACATCTTTTTTTGTGGCATTAAGCTGTGAGGCTTTGGTGATGGTCTAGGATTTTGGGGCCAGTTTACATTTACAGTGAGATGTATGAACAGCACAGTAGACATCAGAGAACATTTGATGTGTATGGAATGAGGAAAGGTACACAAAGATAAGATTTCTTCAGTGTTCTCTCACCCTAGGTTGATAGCACCTAGGCAAAACGTAATAGATGAAATAATATAAGGCTTCTTGGAGTGCCTGAAGGATGTGAAGGGTCAAATATCAATGCTTTTCTTACTTCATTGATTAATTCATGTTTGCAGATCTTTTTCTCCTTTCCCCTGTAAATTGAGAGGGCCCACCATACATCATCAGGGCCACTCCCCAGGGCCCAGCACCTGAGGCCTATAATGTTTAAATTACTGCGTCACCCTCAGACGGTTGAAATATTGAAAACTGTTCGCATTAAAGATCTGATTATCTACTAAAGTAACAACCTTTATTTTGTACCTGATTTTGCCAAAGCCACAGCAATGAATTGCAAGGCATTCTTAGCGCTTCGACCATGACTACAATCGCTGTCTGCCAGATATGGCTTAATCTACCCTTCCAAACTATGGGTGACATACCACAATTAAACTACAATTTTTGAAACCCCAAAGAAGCTGAGACATATATTTCAGTTCTGGAATCCAAATCAGAGATGGTAATGGAGCAATCCCCATTGTTTTGTCTGACTACAACCATTGATATTTGGTGCTATATGTGTCAGGTTTACAATATGTACAATGGATAATTACTCTCAGAAACAGAGTATTCTCTTCGGTATATAACTGATTAAGACAGCAAGCTTAGATCAAACAGCTGAAAATATTAGTTCAATTTCATAACTGCAACCAGGCATTAACAACATATGTTTTATTTTAGTTCCCTTTTGTCATTGCAGCTGGATCTCGCACTTGTCTATTGACGCTGCCTCAAGACTCTTTATATGCATCTCTCTATGCCATATGTTTAGAAACACTTTGTTGTTATCCTTTCTAAGTTCTGTTGTTTAATGTGTAAGTCAAATTTACTTCGATTAAGAAGGCACCCAACGGTTATAGTTTAAAGGCTTGGATCATTGGTTGACTCTTCGAACTATTGTGCTTCTCTTTATTTACAACCGTCTCACTATGCTCTTGGCATCCAAGGATTGGATTAAGTTGGTATTTCTCAATGTTCATGGCATTCCCACCCAATCAAGAGGAAGAAAATATTAAGCTATCTAGTATCCTTGAATCCAGATATTGTCCTACTGCAAGAGACACATCTTTCAGTCAAAGAATCTCTAAAGCTTAAAGAAATGTGGGTTAGTGAAATTCTCTTTAGCCCTGCGGTTCGTAAGAAGAGAGGGACAGCCATTTTATTTCACAAAACGTTGAATGTACAGTTCATTCAATCTCACTCTGGTAAGTTCATGCAGCTGTTACCCTCACTCTCACTATGCCTTCTGTGACCCCTATGGATCCATTGTGGAGATTTAATTCTGTACTTTTAGAGGATGAAGATTTCTGTAAATTCATATGTGCAAAGATTGAAGAGTATTTTTCCTACAATGAGACCTCAGAAATCTCCCCAAATTCTATATGGGAGGCCTTCAAAGCAACAGTTCGAGGAGATAACATTTGCTATAACATTTGGAAGCAGAAAGCGCAGAAAAAGAAGCACTTAGGTTACAGTCCCTAATTGATCAGATTGAGAAAGCACATATAGCTAATCCATCTCCCTCTAACTTGGCATGTTTAATGAAAGCTCGCTTTGAATATAACCAACTGCTGAGCAAACAAGCCGGGAAGCTTCTTTTTTCTAAGTGGGTGAGATACTACGCTGAAAATAACAAATGTAGACATCTACATTTTTTCAGATAGCCTGCTATCTGAAAAAACACATAGACAAGAAGCGCATCTCGACCATAAACAATTGCACCGGTGGTCTTCTCCTAAAAGATTCAGACATTCTTCAAGAGTTCCAAGATTTTTATATGAAACTCTATTCATCCAATATCACCTCTACATCCTCGATCTTTGAACGATTCTTATCCCAGCTGTTACTTCCATCTCTTATTCCTGATCAACTTCAGGTTCTTGATGATGACATTTTGAGTGTGGAAATAGTCTCGGCCTTAACAGCTCTCAAAGATGAAAAGGCACCCGGTCCAGTTGGATTCCCAGTAGACTTTTATTAGAGTTTTCAGAAGCTGCTTACTCTGAAATTATATAACTATTTTACAGATCTGCTTTCCTGACATGATTGCTATACTTCTTTCTCAGAAGCTTGTATTGTGGTTCTTCCAAAACCTGGCAGAGATCCACAGTTGGTCTCCAACTACCATCCAATCTCTCTTCTTAATACGAACTATAAAATTTTTGCTAAAATATTGACATCTCACTTCGCCAGGATAATGCCATGTCTTATTCATCCTCATCAATCAGGTTTTATTAAAATTTGTCTCATTTCCAATAATGCACACCTGTTTCTCCATGCACAGATAGTTGCAAAAATGCACACTTCTCCAATTATTGCACTATCTCTAGACTCAGAGAAGGCCTTCAATAGATATTTGAGCATGACCTGACGGTATCAACCCCCATGGAAGTAGTCATTGGGTGATCACTTGCAAAACAATTTTGTACTCACCCAATTTTAGTATCTACACATAAAGCCCTCAAAGAACTAGATTCCCTTAATTTACCTAATGCACTATCCTGGCTGTATTCCCAACTAGTTCCTATATGATCGCATCCAGATATTAAGTTGAGTGTTACTTCAATAAGCTGGTAAATATGGGATAACAGTGGGATATGCACAGGTTTTTGCACAGGTTTTTGTTATAATGTAAACCGAAGTGATTTGTAACTTGTTACAAGAATATCGGTATATAAGCGTCCTAAATAAATAAATAAATATGGTATCTTTCACAGCTTATTTATGGGGTGCATTAGTTTCTTTCTCCACTTTATTCAATCGTTCTCTTCCTACCTCTCAATTCTTTGTGTGGCTTCAGCTCAGAGCAGCTATCTCTGCCATTAATATTTCCTGTTTTCAGCTTAATAAGTCTCCCCATGTATTGACTCTTTATCAGGAATTTGGCCCCTTAGGGCCTTATTTTCCAATATTGCATTGGTAACGCGAAAACATTAGCGCCGCACGCGATGTTTTCCCACTGCACGATGATTCTGTCAGTCTTTTATCGCGGTGCACGATAGTTCAAGACAGCCTGTTTCAGGCTCCTGGGGGGGGGGGGGGGGGGGGGGGGGGGAGAGAGAGAGAGAGAGAGAGAGAGAGAGAGAGAGAGAGAGAGAGAGAGAGAGAGAGAGAGAGAGAGAGAGAGAGAGAGAGAGAGAGAGAGAGAGAGAGCGCCTTACTATAGTGCCTATGCCCTACATAGGTATTTTAACCCCTATAGGAGGGCCACCTACTAACTCGGGGTGGGGATTAGGTATGAGCGTCGGGGGTTGGGGGCCACTTTCGCATTCCACATGAGACCTACGGACAGAACAGTGGTCTCTAGTGCAGATTTGCTGGCTGTCGGAGTGAGGACGCTCACTCCAAGAAGTGGTTTGGGCAACGTTCTCTCTACCTAGCTTGATGGACACTCTACCTGGGCAACAACATGCTAGGTGGAGAGAATGTTGGCCAAATCTCCGCTTGGAGTGAGCGTCCTCACTCCGACGGCCAGCAAATCTGCACTAGAGACCACTGTTCAGTCCGTAGGTCTCATGTGGAATGCGAAAGTGGCCCCCAACCCCTGACGCTCATACCTAATCCCCACCCCGAGTTAGTAGGTGGCCCTCCTATAGGGGTTAAAATACCTATGTAGGGCATAGGCACTATAGTAAGGTGCTCTCTCTCTCTCTCTCTCTCTCTCTCTCTCTCTCTCTCTCTCTCTCTCTCTCTCTCTCTCTCTCTCTCTCTCTCTCTCTCTCTCTCTCTCTCTCTCTCTCTCTCTCTCATGGCAGTAATCCTTTTCAGGCCCATAACGCGAGGTTGGAGTTGTAGTTCTTAGCCGCGATAGCAGCCACGCTAACACTGCGGCCGTTTCGCCGCACACGGTACACAGGTTCCCGCTTTACATATACTCCGCCCCCTGAATACCAAATGACTAATTTGCATTCGCGTTAACAGCTGTTAACGCGATTTGCGAATTTATCGCACGCGGTAAAGTGCTTGGAAAATGAGGCCCCTAGCCTCTAAGTTTTACAAAGTATTCTGCCTTTCTTTTCACTTTAATAATGCAAGCTTGCATGCAGTTTGGGGAAATGATTTTAACATTGATTTGGACAATGTTAATTGGGAATATTTTTGGACCCCCCTCATTATGAATGTCACTGTCTTCCAATCTGACTCAAACTTCATACTTTGTTTTGCATAGAGTTGTTTGGACCCCTTGGAAGATATTTTGTGCTGGACTGATCCCTAGTCACAGCTGCTGGTCGTGCTTGGCACCTAAGGCCACTATTTCCCATATGCTTTATGATTGTCCTTTTGTGTATCATTTCTGGGAACAGATTTGGGAAATCATATCTAGTATTTCTAAATTTTCCCATCCTATTAGCTATAAAGTGGTTATTCTCCAGAGTGCTGCACCTACGCTAAGCCTCTCAGTTGTAGAAAACAAGTCATTAGATTTTTTTTATATCAGTGGCCATCCATTTGATTCTTTCATTCTGGAAGCACAGTGAACTTCTTAATGAGCATTTCTGGTGGAATTCTATATGTTTGTGCTCCAGATATGAAAAAGCGGCAGCATTAAAAATCCATCGGCTGACTAGCTGGTGTCAGGTGTGGAAACTGCTTGATGATTATATCAGTACTATTACTTCTAATAACTGAAGCACAATTTTGTGGTGATTGATATTACTCTAGAATAACCAATGTTCCTTAAGGTACCACATAGATTCTAAGCTGTTTAATGGTTGATTCTATTTCCTGTAAGATATTCCCCCCAAGTGGTATTGTTTTTTTGCATTTGTGTCTTTTTTTGTAATTGTATTTAGTGCATTAACATCCCATTTTTAGTGTTCTTATTGTAATCTGGAAAGTTTTCAATAAAGAAAGTTGAACTAAAAGGTATCCAGAACAGTAGTATTGATAATTCTTGCTATTTTATTATTGCGTTATAATGTTGAAGCTGATTCTATATGCTACAAACAATGATCACTTTTTAAATATTTTTTCAGTGTAGAGACCATTTGGAGGTATAATTTATTTTGAAAAACTCATTCTTTTAGTGCCACTGCCATGAACATAACAGAGTACAATTTGACTGCCTATAAAAGAAAAATGACAAAATGAATAACTGAACCTGAATGCTTTTCAGTGACCCATAGATATAAAAGCCATTCTTCTAGAAGATAATGCACTTCTAATTAGACCAGAAAGCCTCAGACTGAGCTCAAACTTGGATAGTATGTTCTGGGAGAGAAAAAGGTTTTTTAATCATATTCTTTTTACAGTGAAAACTGACATTAAATCTGCTGTGGTTCTATCAATATCTGTTGGTTATTATATAGATTTCAAGATTGGTGCAATTAAAAATAAATTCATAAAATCAAAACCAAACCCTATTCTAGCAGTGTTTGGAATAATTCCAAATCTTGTGGTTCATATTCAATAATCGAATAACTTGTGTTGTATATGCAATGGAATAACCATCCTGTGCAATGTATTATCCTAAGGTTATCTGGCTACATATAACCGGATAACTTTAATCCTAACAGGCCTTTTTTTTTTTTAATATAACCAGGTAGGCCTAAAGTTATCTGGCCTTATGTGGCTAGAAAACGTGCTACTTATCTGGATGTCTTCAAAAGATATCTGAGTAAGTATCGTTCCTTTAAAAAAAAAACAAAAAAACGTTACGGGCCTTCTGACCTGATTCCCAACCCCACACAAAAATCTCAACCCATCCTCTGGCCAGAATCCACCCCAACCTCTTCATGTTTAACAATAAACAAATATCACTCCTTTGGACCTGACCCTTCAGCCCTCCCTCCCTGTTAAATATATAATAATATTGCACCTTTCTTCTCCCCCAAACACCTCCCACCCATGCTATCACCTTTCCCTGAATACCTCCCACCCACCCAGTACCATATCATAGTGCAAAGTGATCCCAGATGCTTCCATATTTACTCTGGAAATAATGCTAGAAGCGTACTCAGATACAGTAACTTTTAAACAGCTGCACGAGTGCACATGTACATGCATATTCCGGCTCAGAAGAACATAAGAACATAAGAAATTGCCATACTGAGTCAGACTAAGAGTCCATCAAGCCCAGCATCCTATTTCCAACAGTGGCCAATCCAGGCTACAAGTACTTGGCAAATACCCAAAAATTAAGTAGAACCCATGCTACTGATGCTAGTAATAGCAGTGGCTATTTTCTAAGTCAACTTGATTATTTTATTTATTTATATTTATTTATTTCAGATTTTTATATACCGGCATTCGAGACAGCAGTCTATAAGAACTTATCCAAACCTTTTTTAAACCCAGCTACACTAACTGCATAACCACATCCCCTGGCAACAAATTCCAGAGTTTAATTGTACTTTGAGTGAAAAAGAACTTTCTCTGATTAGTTTTAAATGTGCTACATGCTAACTTCATAGAGTGCCCCCTAGTGCCTCAGTCATCTCTTCTCCAAGCTGAACAGTCCTAACGTCTTTAGTCTTTCCTCATAGGGGAGCCGTTCCATCACCTTTATAATTTTGGTTGCCCTTCTCTGTACCTTCTCCATCGCAACTATATCTTTTTTAAGATGTGACGACCAGAATTGTACAGAGTATTCAAGGTGCAGTCTCACCATGGAGCGATACAGAGGCATTATGACATTTTAGTTTTATTCACCATTCCCTTCCTAATAATTCCTAACATTCTGTTTGCTTTTTTGACAGCTGCAACACACTGAGCCGACGATGTCAATGTATTATCCACCATGATGCCTAGATTTTTTCCTGGAAGGTAGCTCCTAATATAGAACCTAACATTGTGTAACTATAGCATGGGTTATTTTTCCTTTTATGCATCACCTTGCACTTATCCACATTAAATTTCATCTGCCATTTGGATGCCCAGTTTTCCAGTCTCACAAGGTCCTCCAGCAATTTATCACTATCCACTTGTGATTTAATTACTCTAAATAATTTTGTATCATCTGCAAATTTGATTACCTCACTCGTTGTATTCCTTACCAGATCATTTATAAATATATTGAAAAGCATGGGTCCCAGTACAGATCCCTGAGGCACTCCATTGCCTACCCCCCTCCACTGAGAAAATTGTCCATTTAATCCTACTCTCTGTTTCCTGTCTTTTAACCAGTTTGTGATCTTCGAAAGGACATCACTACCTATCCCATGACTTTTTACTTTTCCTAGAAGCCTCTCATGAGGAACTTTGTCAAATGCTTTCTGAAAATCCAAATACACTACATCTACCAGTTCACCTTTATCTACATGTTTATAAACCCCTTCAAAAAAGTGAAGCAGATTTCTGAGGCAAGACTTGCCTTGGGAAAAGCCATGCTGACTTTGTTCAATTAAACCATGGCTTTCAATATGTTCTATGATTTTGATCTTTAGAACACTTTCCACTATTTTTCCTGGCACTGAAGGCAGGCTAACTGGTCTGTAGTTTCCAGGATCACCCCTTTTTAAATATTGGGGTTACATTAGCCACCCTCCTGTCTTCAGGTACAATGGATGATTTTAATGATAGGTTACAAATTTTTGCTAATAGATCTGAAATTTCATTGAGTTCCTTCACAACCCTGGGGTGTATACCATCCAGTTCAGGTGATTTACTACTCTTCAGTTTGTCAATCAGGCCTAGCACATCTTCTAGGTTTACCGTGATTTGGTTCAGTCCATCTGAATCATTATCTATGAAAACCTTCTCCAGAACTGGTATCTCCCCATCATCCTCTTCAGTAAACACTGAAGCAAAATAATCTTTCCATGATGGTCTTCACTTGATCCTTCCCCTCCCTTCACCACCACCCACCCCCTTCCCCTCGCACCCTTTGCCTTGTACATCTATTTTTCAGCTCATTATTTGAACTTGTGCTATGCCTATTGTACCAAATTAATGTAAATATGTACAAATTTCATATTCCCCCCTCCCATCCCCCTGCCCCATACTCCTCCTGTGTTTTTGTTTTATATCTAAAATATTGTTATCCTCTGTTCACAATGCACTCCTTGCTCTTCCCAGTTTCGTTTGTTCCCTGTTTAATGTAAAGCACTGTTGCTATGTTTGATGTTACCTGGAAACCGATATGATGTTGTCCTTCGAATGTCGGTATACAAAACCCACAAATAAATAAATAAATGGCCTTATCTTCTCTAAGTGCCCCTTTAACCCCTCGATCATCTAACGGTCCAACTGACTCCCTCGCAGGCTTCTGCTTCAGATATATTTTTAAAAGCTTTTACTGTGAGTTTTTGCTTCTATGGCCAAGTTCTTTTCAAATTTTCTCTTAGCCTATCTTATCAAGGCTTACATTTAACTTGCCAATGCTTATGCTTTATCTTATTTTCTTCTGTTGGATCCCTCATAATTTTTTAATTAACATCTTTTGGCTAAAATAACCTCTTTCACCTCACCTTTTAACCTTGTCAGTAATCGTTTTGTCTTCCTTCCACCTTTCCTAATGTGTGGAATACATCTGGATGGTATTTTTTTAACAATGTCCACGCCTCTTGCACACTTTTTACCTTTGTAGCTTTTCCTTTCAGTTTTTTTCTAACTATTTTTCTCATTTTATCAAAGTTTCCATTATCAAAGTTTAGCATTAGAGCCGTGGATTTGCTAACTGTCCCTCTTCCAGTCATTAATTCAAATTTGATCATATTGGGCCAGATCTTAAAAAATACTTGTGCACCTTGCACGCGCCGACCGCGAGGGGAGCCCCGATGGCTTTCCCCGTTCCCTCCAAGGCCGATCCAAATTGGAGCGGCCTTGGAGGGAACTTTTTTTGCGATCCCCCCCACCTTCCCCTCCCTTCCCCTATCTAGCCCACCCCCCCAGCCCTAACTAAATCACCCCCCTACCTTTTGTTTCCGAAGTTACGCCTTCCCGAGGCAGGCGTAACTTGCAGACGCCGGCTCGCCATCCCTTTGCACAGGCCGCTATGCCGGAGAATTCGGGACCTCCCCAGGACCGCCCCCAAACAGCTGCCATGCCCCCGGCCCCCTCCCCGAACTGCCACCATGCTCCCGGCCCTGCCCCCAGACCACCCATTTTTGAAAGCCCCAGGACATACATGCGTCCCGGGGCTTGTGCGTGCCACTGAGCCTATGCAAAATAGGCTCGGCACGCACAGGGGTACGGTTTCAGAGGTTACGCGCGTAACCCTTTGAAAATCTACAATATTATGATCACTATTGCCAAGCGGCTCCACCACCATTAGCTCTCTCACCAAATCCTGTGCTCCACTGAGAATTAGATATAAAATTGCTCCCATTTTCGTCGGTTCCTCAACCAATTACTCCATAAAACTGTTATTTATTCCATCCAGGAACTTCATCTCTCTAGCATGTCTCGATGTTACATTTACCCAGTCAATACTGGGGTAATTGAAGTCTCCCATTATTACTGCACTACCAATTTGATTAGCTTCCCTATTTTCTCTTAGCATTTCACTGTCCATCTCACCATTTTGGCCAGGTGGACATGGACAATAGTATACTCCTATCACTGTGCTTTTCCCCAACACACAAGGGATTTCTACCCATAAAGATTTGAATGTGCATTTAAAAATGGCGTGAGCCATCCAGTGCTCCTACCATGTGACAGGGGCCGGCCAATGGCACGGATACCCTGTCACATGGTAAGGGCAAAGGGCCATTCGCCATTTTGATTAGTGGCAGCCAATGGCCCGGGAGCGGGAGATCACTCTCAGGACCCCCACTGGACCACCAGGTACCTGTAAAATGTTTTTTGGGGGGTCGGGAGGGTGGGGGAAGCAAAGGGATTAGTTTTAAAGGGTCGGGGTGGGTTTAGGGGTTATTTTTGTGTGCCGTTTTTCCCGCCCTCCCCAAAAATGATGAGAACCCCCATGATCAATATCGTGGGGTTTTCCTATCGTTTCGGGGGAGCCCCCGATTTCTGACGATTTTGAAAATATCGATGATATTTTCAATCGTCCGAAGCCTTATTCACATCCCTACTAGTGAATGTCCTGCTTTGTGTGTGGGGTAGGTGCTAAGTTGTGTGAAACCTAGTGTGGAGAGGGAGTTAAGTATGGATTCGCAGGAAGAGGAGAGGGGGTTGGCGTTCACATGGAGATTAAAGTCACCCAGAATGATAGCTGGGATGTCTATGTTCAGGTTGTATGTTAAGTATTCTATAAGTGGTGAGGGATTGTGTTCTAGTAGGCTGGGAGGGGCATATATTAAACATATTTGTAGATCTTGAGAATTGAATAAGCCAATTTTGAGTCTAGATGGGGAGTCAGTGTGTAGGAGTTTTAGTTTAAGGTCTTTTTTGGTGGCAAGTAGAAGCCCTCTGCCTCTCTTTTTGGGTCTTGGGATGGAGAAGAGGTCATATGTGTGGGTAGGGAGCTGGTTTAAGAAGACTGTGACTGAGTGTTTAATCCAGGTTTCAATGACAGTACAGATGTCCGGTTTATAGTCCAGGAGGGAGGTCATTGAGTATGGGGTCTTTTTTACCTAGGGATTGGGCGTTAAATAGAATGTTGGATAGGGCTGTAAGATCAAGGAGTTGTGTGAGTGGTGAGATCATGTTTGGTATGAGAGATTTGTGTGGTGCAGTTGGATAAGTGATGCAGTGTGCTGTGTGTGGGTGAGGTGTTTGAGGATGGGGATGGGGTAGGCTGACATGGTGGATAGTGTGGAGGGGGAGAGGGGAGAGAAGGATGCTGGGGGAAGGCAGATGGAGGGAGTGGGTGAGCGGGGGGAAGAGTTTAAGGAGGAGAGGGGGAGGGAAGGGAGTAGAGACTTAGAGCAAGGTGGGTGTGGTAGGGTAGAAGGCTGAGGGGGATGGATTTTCTAAGGAGGGGGATTAAGAGAGGTGTGGGACGGGAGGGGGTAGGGGACACAGCTGGAGGACGGGTGTTGTTGTAGGGGGGTGAGGGGAAAATGGAGTCTAGAGGATGGGGATGGGGTAGACTGACATGGTGGATAGCATGGAGGGGGAGAGGGGGATGCTGGGGGAAGGTAGATGGAGGGGGTGGGCGAGCGGGGGAAGAGTTTAAGGAGGAGAGGGGGAGGGAAGGGAGTAGTGACTTTCGCACGGCCCTACAAACCACTATTGTTTCTAAAATTGATTACTGCAACTCTCTCCTCCTAGGTTTACTCAAAAACTCCATCCACCCTCTTCAAATTCTGCAAAATACTGCCGCCCAGATCCTTACCAATGCAAACAGTAATGAGCACATTTCCCCCATCTTAAAGGATTTACACTGGCTCCCTATCGCCTCCCGTATCCAGTACAAAACCCTCTCCATCATACATAAAACACTTCACAACACCCATATGAGATGGTTTAATGACTCTCTGCTATTCCATTCCCCCTCTAGACCGACCAGAAACCAATATCTTGCCATTATACGTACACCCTCCCCCAAACTCACCAATCTTGCAACATCTAAAGCACGCACGCTCTCCATTGTCAGCCCAGCCCTATGGAACTCAATGCCTGCAAATCTACTTTTGGAACCTTACCCAAAGATATTCAAGCAAAAATTAAAGACGTGGCTGTTTACTCAAGCTTACACCTAAGCTCCCAAATCCCCGCTATAGCCTCTCAACCACTCAGTTTCCCCTCTATACCCGCCCATTATATCTTTCTCTGAGGTCGTAGGAGGGCGGAGGAACGATGCAGGCCAGAAAGGGGCGGGTCCGTCCACGGGCCTGGGTGGTTGTCGGCGGGATTCCTCACCGTGTTGGAGCTGCGGCGCTGGATCAGATGGGCTAGAGGTCCTGGTGAAAGCGACGGCTCTGTGGACGATTGGGGTTCACTGGGTCTGTAGGGCGGGCGCCGAAGCGGCCAAGTTGGGAACCGGATGCTGCCTCATGGCAGGGGCAGCGCAGAGGGTGCCTCTTTGCGATCGGGTCGGCATCTCAGCCGATCAGCTCCTCCAGGTCTGCCACTCTAGCCTCCAGAGATCAGACTCATTCTCTGAGAAACAACAGCTCTTTGCATCAGATGCACACATACAACTTCTCACCAGCGGGTAAAAAATCATACATGTGACACTTGATGCAAAAGACTGGGAGGCCCCCTTCCTGCTGCTGGACTGCCGCCTTCATCTCAAATTTGTTCAGTTTCTAGTTAAGTTTTAGGTTGCTATGGGAGTAGGAATGTGTCCAATTATCTTCCTTTAAATGTATTACTGTATTCATTATATGCCTACAGGAGAATGATCAAACTCTTAATAAGGTAAAGGGAGTTTGTGAAGTGAAGTTAAAAGGCTGATTTTTTTTTTTTAGTGTGAAACAAACACACTAACTTCTTATTATTAGCAGCCTTACTGACAGACTATTTAAAAATAAACACATTAACTTATGTTTATTAGTTGCCTTACTGAGTATTAAAAGCACAAACATACAAACTCACTAAATAATATACAGCAATAGTTTACTTCTCCCCAATAGTTTTAAAAAAATTTCCCAAGCAAAACTTACTGATTCCTTTCAGCCATCAGCAAGGTGATCCTCTCCTCTCAATGCTTCCACTGGATTGTGGGTTACTGAGCTCTTCCCTTGCAATATATCTTATACTTCTAAGGTAAATTAGTACAAAGCAATCCCTTTGGAGATTTTCACTACAGTTAGTTTGCAGCTGCTCAATTGCTAAAGTCATTTCAGGAAGGCCAGCTGTCTGTTACGAGGAGAGGTGGACCCCTGGGCCGAGACAATGTTGGTGCCATCTATAGAAGGCTTGCTATAGGTCCTCGTCATTGGGAGGTGGACGCAGGTGGTGGAGACCCAGCCGGACATTCACCTATACCAGCCCTCGTTCCCCGCAGGTTGAGCTCTTGGGTGTTGGGCCAGCAGGACTTACGAGCGGGTCTCCTGGACAAAGAAGATCCTGAAGACAGAAGGCAGAAGTGAGGTTGGGCGTACCAGAGGTCGAGGCTGGTGGCAAGCAGGAAAATCCAGGAATGGGCCAGGAGTCAGGGAAGGCAGCTAGCAGAAGAGACGGTGAGCAGGCAAGCGATCAGGGCAGGCAGCAGACAATGCAGAATCCAGGGATGAGCTGAGTCAAGAACCAGAAGAGCAATCCGAGGGGACGAGGAGTCAGAACAGGGATGGGACCACATGGAGCAGGAACAGGATCACATGGAGCAGGAACAGGACCACATGGAGTGGGAACAGGACCAAGAGCAGGAATGCACGGAGCAGGAGCAACCAGCAGCTCTGAACAGAGCGAGACCTGTTACTGAGGCAAGGATGGGGCAGCAGGAGCTGCCCTAAATAGGACCCAAGAGTGGTGTCAACATCCAGGGCCGTGGTGGTTTTTCCCACCACGGCCCCTTTAAATCTATCCAAAAGCCATATGCACATGCCTAACAGCGGCAGAGGCCGTCAGAGCAGCAGCAGCAGGATCATCTCCCCGCCACACTGGAGGGAGGTGACTGTGGCAGCTAGGGGGGGGCATGTAGGAGGCCCGGGCCGGCTCAGAGTGTAAGTGTGACTGGCCATGAGGCTCTGCAGCTGGCCACCACAACATTGTCTTAACCAGTAAAAATGCCGTTTGCAATTCAACATCATCCAGTCTTGAGGTATGCGCTATGAATTGTTAAGATAGTGAAGAGAGTTCTGTGAGTAGCACTGAGGTAGCATCTATGTTACTTATCACCATAAGTTTTAATTGTCGGAGCTCCATTAAAACTTGGTCTGAAGACGCCATGTTTTTGTCTCCCATGGCTGTCTTCTCAGGCGTAGGCGGATCAGGGTTTAGTCATTTGGTGCCAGCAGCAGCCGCAAAAGCGGCATTTATCTTACCAGATTTGGCTGCAGACATGATATCTCATGATTAAGCCTCCAAGCAGCTGTTTATGCAGAGAAAAACAGGCAAAATTGGCTGAATCTTGCAGAGCAGCCAGATCAAGGAGCATCTTGAATGCCAGCACAAGAGCACCCTTGTTCTGGATAGCTTTTAAACGGAGCAGGCTGAATGTGCATACATTCTCATTCCTTAAGTGGGACATAAAAATTGGATAAGTGCTTATCTGTTGTAAAGCTTGATTCAACACTATTTAGGACATTAAAAAAAAAGTATGGTGAAAAAGTTATTCACCACATTCAAGTTAACAATAACAATTGCAACTACAATAAAAATGAAAAATATAGGGGTCACATGATGTGGTGAGACCAGCAGACATGAGTCAGTCAAGCTCTGTGTGCCATCCCCTATTTTTCAAGTTTTTACATCTCTCCAGCATTGGTGGTCGCTTAAAACACAATCTTGGCTCTGTATGGACAACTTTGTTATAAAGAAATCTGAAAAAATGTCCACCAGACTGGTGAGAAAAGAGAAAGGAAAAAGTAAACTGCTGGAGGCAAAAATGGCAGATGAGCATGATAAAGCCATGCAGTTTAAAGGAATATACAGTGACTGAATAAATAATCAAAAAGTAGGATCATTGTAAGATAAATTAAAAAGAAATACACATAAGTCATCCACCTCAATTTGACCATTCTTAACAAAACTTTTCAACTTAGAAAGGTGTATAATACACCACTAAGAGAACGAAAGAAAGCAAGAAAGAAAATATTGATATAGCTCATATTGCATAAGATTGAAAGAATTATGGCAAAGCTAGAAAACTTTGCTAAAAAAATCAGTAATGAGAATTTTTGCATTGCATGCCACCTGCACATTGATGGAGTGGAAGGATTTCCTGTTTCTGGAAATCTCTGTAGCAGCTGGCAGATTAATTGCAATGTGAGCACAGTCAATTGCCCCCATGGCCAAAGGGAAATTAGCAATCACATAAAAGTCTCGTATGGCCTGCTGTTGATACTGTGATTCTCAGGGAAAAAAAATACATTGATTAGTTTTCTTGAGCAGAGAATAATGAAACCGTTCAATACAGTGAGAAGTGGCTGACTAGCTAATCTATGTGAAGTGACCAACAATGGATTGTAAACTGCCTTTAACTAAGAAAGCTAAAGCTGTGGTGACTTTTAAATTCACAGGCAATGTATGACTTCTCAGCATTGGGCTCACCAAATCCTCCTCTAACTCTCAACAGAGATGTTTAATAGTTTATTTGTCAAACCCCCTTACTCGTCAGATAAATTCCCAAACCATATAAATTCCAAAACCATATTCTAGTAGCCTTGCTGTCTCTACTTACTGTGACACACATGTCTCAAAAGTCACTCATGACAACATTCTGGGAACACATAGTCCTCCAGACACCTCCCTGCCAGCTAAGAATTTAAAGAACAAAAATTGTATTTGCACTTTTCCAGTTACTTGATGTAAAAGAATGCATATATTTAAGATGACGTACAACGTTTCCCCAAGATATTCCTGAAACACCCCTTATACATCCCTGATATATCCCCTTTTTGTGTTCACACATTTAGCTACTGAATGGATTTCTGCTGGTTCTTTTATCTCTTTGAAATTCCCCTATGCACATATAAAATGATTATGCTTTTGAAAATGTATGCCAGATAAAGTAGTCCAGGTTTAACTTTCCTTTAAATGAGTTTCAAATGCATTCTATTTCATCATGAAATTAGTTAGGGTTAATATGTTTTGTACTAAAATATAATGCATTTCAAACTCATTTCAGGAAAGATAATTGGGAGCTATGATGGCCACATTCAGCCACTGTGCAGCTGGGCTACTTAGCCTATTAAACTTATCTGGTTAACTTAGCCTATTTATTCAGCTCAGCGGCCATGCCACTGAATATATTCAGCTGTCCTAAAGTTATCCAGATAAGTTTATCCATCTAATTTTAGGACAGGTCTATGGCATGACCAAAGTTAGCCAGATAACTAATCTGGCTAATTTAACTCCTCCAAGTTATGCCCCTGGAATAGCTCTAACTTAGCTGGGCTAATTTTATTCAGATAAAAAGTTATCCGGCTAGAATTAATTTAGCTGGATAACTTCTGAGTTATCTAGCTAAATACTTTTTAATATGATCCTCATTATTTTTATTGTATTTATTTATTTATTTACTTATTTACTTTTGTAGACCACATAATCCAAGGTACTAAGCAGCTTCCAATAATAATACTTACTTAAATCATATATGACATACCATAAGAATAAAACAATCAATAACAAATAAATACAAACATGGTGAACCATAGCTGATAGATAGATAAAAATCATCCTGAAAACTAAAAATCAACCTGCATATTTCTAAAAGCCTTGCTAAACGAATGAGTCTACAAATGCTTTTGGAAAATCCCGCACATATCGCATTTTGAAGCATTAGAAGTAGCTGGTTACATAAAATGGGATATAATATTACTGAAAAAAGCATGTCCCTTGGTTCAGCTAATTTAATTAGCTTATGGCTGGGTTCATCAAGTAGACATTGTCCCTCAGACCACTAATTTCTAATAGGTCGATAAACATTCAATACAGCACTGATACAGGCAGGGACCTCACTACTCAAGGCTTTATGGATCATTAATAACATTTTGAACTGCACCATCCACTCTGCTGGAAGCCAGTGAAGGACATATAGTACAGTTGTTATATGATCAAATTTATCGGTTCCAGTGAGGATCTGCTTTGCCAAATTTAGGTAACCAGTAAGGCCTTTAAGGTAAACCATATATACAAGTGAGACTATCTAATATGGCACACAGTTATTTACATTTATGGATACCTCAGATATGAAGGATGACATGAAGCCAAACGTCTTCAGTCTTCCAAAATTCATGTATTTTGCATAATGGAACACCCCACATGGTGCTACTGCTCAAACACAAGTCATTGTAAATATTATTTTCTGTACATTTTATGTCGGTAAAAAGTTTGTGTGAAATGTTACCTCTTCCATTCACAGTACAGATAAAAGTACACCTGCACATATGCTTTTACCCACAGAGTTCGGTCGAGAGAGGGAAGGTACATACATAAGGGGATTTCATTTGAAATCATGTGCATAATTTAACGGGTACTTTACAACTGCTCCAAAGCAGATGCAAAGTACATTGGTATTTTGTACTTTTAGGCAGCATTTACCTGCCTGCTCTAATCGCTAAAGGAAAACTCTGTAAGGAGTAGCCCTTTGAAACGTTGTTTTCAGATTCACAGACAAAACTTTACCCCCAGACCTACAAGCCCCGTGGACAGTTTCGAAATTGCCTCCTTAACACCTTCTGAGAACAGTTTCTTCTCTAATGGCTCAGTGCAAAAATAATGATTCATAATGTATGTAGATCATAACTCATTAATTACAACTTCAAATACCCCAAGATTTGGTTTACTAAATATTCTGTATCTTTGTTGGGAGTTAGACGTGCTAATAATCCCCTTTCATTTCAGTTCTTCCAAGTTAACAAAGTTGTTCTCTGATATCAAAGCATCAACAAGTGTGATTGCAGTGTAATGAAACATTTTTCCAGTCTTTTATTGCTGGCATACTTAGTGACTTTCTATAGAACAGATGGCATATTCAAAATGATACAGGAAATCCATCAATACTAATATCTGGGAGTTAATGTCTATGGCAACAGTTGACCAATTTGGAAGTTGGCACCATGCCAGTTGAACAAATGTACATGAGGCTGGGTAGCCAAGGCATAATGATGTACATTATGTATGGGTGTTAAGAGTAAGGATCCAAGAATATTAGATTATTTATTCTGACCTTACTCCTACACATGATGGTTTAGAAGATGTGTCATTCCATCTCTAGCCCTGAGCAGTAGTAGCCTTAAAATAGTAATGAATCATGAGTTGTCTGTATAAAACTGTGTGTTTGAAAGGATAAAACTTTATTATGAAATCTCTAGATATGTGGGGGCCATGCAATAAGAACAGTCCAGATCAAGTTTCTCAACTGAACAATAATTTTTTTTAATAAATACCATAGGTTAGTGGGGTAAACCTGTCTCTTAGGGGCCTATGCCATAAAGCTCTCACTAAAAACATTTTAGGAAATGATGCAGTAAAATGTCAATGTGCATGTTAAAACAGGATTTAATATGCTATGTAATGCATCTTATGGAAGGCACACAAAACTTTCCTTCAATAGCATGATCTTTGTACTAATGTGAACTTTAAAACAAAAATGTATAATGTCCACACTAGCTGCCAGCAACCGTTAATTATTCCAAAGTGAAACAGCTGATTAGCAAGGGGAATGTCATCATCTACATCCCTTTGAGGCATAGATGAAGTAGTCAATGGCTCAAAGGCTCCTTTTCTTCCCTTTTCCTTCCCTCCACACTCTAAAAGCACAACTGAAGGGGTCTATGCCCCTACAGACCCTTCCCCTCTCCCAAGGTAGGTGTTTCCCTTACCCTTTCAAATGTAGGCTAAGTATGATGGGGACAGAAGAATGCAAGCTTCCCTTTTGTCTCCTCCCAGTGATTAAAAAATTGGCTCAACTCATGAGTTATTTTGCACCACATGTGTACCTGATTTTTTATGCAAGAAGGATAAAATTGCATGAGTATATCTCCTAAGAATATCAAGGTCAGTATTTTAAAACATGTTAAATGGATAATTTATCTGGCTACAGCTAGCTGGATAAGTTATCAAGAATATTCAGCAGGTTATGTGTCCTGTTGATATCCACAAATAAAATTATTTGGCTATATATAACTGGATAACTTTGAAACCTATCAGGTTATCTCTAAAATCACCAGTTAGATTTCAAGATATCTGGATTAGGGATGTGAATCGTTTTAGGACGATTAAAATTATCGTCCGATAATTTTAATATCGTCTTAAACCGTTATGGAACACAATACAATAGAGATTCTAACGATTTATCGTTATAAATCGTTAGAATCGTGAGCCGGCACACTAAAACCCCCTAAAACCCACCCCCGACCCTTTAAATTAAATCTCCCACCCTCCCGAACCCCCCCCAATGAGTTAAATAACCTGCGGGTCCGGAACGGCAGCGGTCCGGAACGGGCTCCTGCATCTTGTTGTGTTCAGCCGGCGCCATTTTCCAAAATGGCGCCGAAAAATGGCGGCGGCCATAGGCGAACACGATTGGACGGCAGGAGGTCCTTCCGGACCCCCGCTGGACTTTTGGCAAGTCTTGTAGGGGTCAGGAGGCCCCCCACAAGCTGGCCAAAAGTTCCTGGAGGTCCAGCGGGGGTCAGGGAGCGATTTCCCGCCGCGAATCGTTTTCGTACGGCAAATGGCGCCGGCAGGAGATCGACTGCAGGAGGTCGTTCAGCGAGGGTTCCGGCGCCTCGCTGAACGACCTCCTGCAGTCGATCTCCTGCCGGCGCCATTTTCCGTACGGAAAATGGCGCCGGCCATACGCGTATGGCCGGCGCCATTTGCCGTACGAAAACGATTCGCGGCGGGAAATCGCTCCCTGACCCCCGCTGGACCTCCAGGAACTTTTGGCCAGCTTGTGGGGGGCCTCCTGACCCCTACAAGACTTGCCAAAAGTCCAGCGGGGGTCCGGAAGGACCTCCTGCCGTCCAATCGTGTTCGCCTATGGCCGCCGCCATTTTTCGGCGCCATTTTGGAAAATGGCGCCGGCTGAACACAACAAGATGCAGGAGCAGGAGCCCGTTCCGGACCGCTGCCGTTCCGGACCCACAGGTTATTTAACTCATTGGGGGGGGGGGGGTTCGGGAGGGTGGGGGATTTAATTTAAAGGGTCGGGGGTGGGTTTTAGGGGGTTTTAATGTGCCGGTTTTGCGATTTTACGATTTTTCGATTTTTCACGATTTTTCACGATATTTTACCCCCCCAAACGGCAACAATACGATTCCCTCCCCCTCCCAGCTGAAATCGATCGTTAAGACGATCGAGGACACGATTCACATCTCTAATCTGGATATGTATAGCCAAATAACTTTACCCTTGACCAGCTATATTCAAAGCATATTACAGTTTTAAGTGCTGATGCGAAAAAAAAAATTGTGGCCCAGATCACATCCTAGTGAATCATAAGAGGCCCCTAGTGGCTGAGTTCCTCTCCCCCCTCTCCCCCTTCCCCAAATTCCCAACCCTGCCCCTGCAATCTAAAGAAGCTCGGCCTGCAGAGAGAAAGAGAGAGCAAAGACCATGTGTGTGCATGTGTATATGATTTTGTGTGTGTGTGTGTGTGTGTGTCTGTGTGTCTGTGTGTCTGTGTGTGTGTGTCTGTATATGATTGATCTCAAAATACTGGGAGGTCAATAATAATCCGGATCAAAAAAAGAGCACTCAAGTTCCTAATACAACTAATTCAACAAAAAAGGGGAACATACAAAATCATTTCTCTGTATTACCACTCACTAGAACAAATTTTTATTATTTTTGTTATTGTTTAAAAAATTTTTATTTTATGTTTTTCATAATAGTTTAAGAACATAAGAAATTGTCATGCTGGGTCAGACCAAGGGTCCATCAAGCCCAGCATCCTGTTTCCAACAGAGGCCAAACCAGGCCACAAGAACCTGGCAATTACCCAAACACTAAGAAGATCCCATGCTACTGATAAATTAATAGCAGTGGCTATTCCCTAAGTAAACTTGATTAATAGCCGTTAATGGACTTCTCCTCCAAGAACTTATCCAAACCTTTTTTGAACCCAGCTATACTAATTGCACTAACCACATGCTCTGGCAACAAATTCCAGAGCTTTATTGTGCATTGAGTGAAAAAGAATTGAGTTTCAACTCAAACTATCTTTAAATGTATATAAATGAGACCATATCAGTAAGCCTCAACCGACAAGGTCTTCCAGACTACTCAATCATTTGCAGTTTCACTTTAAGGATGTTATAAAGTAATAACTGAAATTCCAATTTCAATGTCAACATCTAACAACAGCTGTCCTTTACATGATGGCTTGATAACGGCCAGTGTTTCGCATATCCTGCTTCTTCAGGAGCCATACATTCATTATTTATTTTATTTTATTTATTTATTTAAAAACCTTTTTATACCGGTATTTAGTTATCACCGTCATATCGGTTTACAGTGCATAAAAAGCTTATCTAACTAATAAAAATACATCTAAATAAAAATATAGTGACCGATGTCTTCATTCACACATTATTAAAAATTAATTACCAAATTACAATTTTGTTTTAAAACATGCTGCAGAGAAACTTGAGATCTGCCAATAAAGGCCTGTTATCGACTCAATCTTTGGTATCTGCAAAAATGACATCTGAAAGAGAGAGAGCTCTATCATTGGCTGGCCCTAAAATTTGGAACAACTTATCAACCAAATTAAGATTGGAATCAAATGTGGCACAGTTTAAGAAAAAATTAAAACATGGCTATATCAACAAGCATTTGAGGCTGAAAAAAGTAAGGCATGATAAGAATAATAAACACATAAGAAAGTCAGGTATACAACAACTGAAAAGCATGTGAGGTTCAATGTTATGGATGTTTATGTGTATGAATTAAGTTTTAAAAAGAAATTGTAATTTGGTAATTAATTTTTAACAATGTGTGAATGAAGACATCGGTCACTATATTTTTATTTTGATGTATTTTTATTAGTTAGACAGTCTCACAAAAAACAAGGTAGACACTGAGATGCAACAGAATAAACCAGATCTAATCAAAATTTTCTCTTTAAAGTATGCAAAACAATAATTCTTTTTTGTAGAGCGAAATGACCTCCTTTAGCTCACTGCATTAAACTATGCTCCCAGGGCTACTTGTCTCATCATCAGTCATTTATTTCTATCCAATTTTAAGTACAAAATTCAAAAGCAAAACTGTGACTTGTAAATATCTAACATAAGAACATAACATAAGATATGCCATACTGGGTCAGACCAAGGGTCCATCAAGCCCAGTACCCCGTTTCCCACAGTGGCCAATCCAAGTCACAAGTACCCAAACATTAAATAAATCTCAAGCTACTATTGCTTATTAATAAGTTTATGGATTTTTCCTCTAGGAACTTATCCAAACCTTTTTTTTTTAACTCAGTTACATTAAATGCTGTAACCACATCCTGTGGAAATGAATTCCAGAGATTAACTATGCGCTGAGTGAAATAAATTCCTTTGATTTGTTTTTAATGTGCTACTTGATAATAGGACTAGGGGGCACTCCATGAAGTTATCAGAGAGTAAATGGAGAAATTACTTACCTGATAATTTCGTTTTCCTAAGTGTAGACAGATGAACCCAGGACCAATGGGTATTGTGCTCCCCTGACAGCAGGTGGAGACAGAGAGGGATTTCAAAGCCGACGTCAGCCTACACAGACCGTACAGCATGCATAGCTCTTCAGTATTCTCCTCGAAAAGCCAGTGTGGATATATGTTGCTTGATACTGGATTACACTTGAGTATACTTGATTAACTTTGAACAGGTTCAACTAAACTTTTTGGCACTGGAGACCTCCGGTGCACTGAAACAATAAACGCCGACACCTAGGTAACTGTGGGTATCTTAACATAAAGGTAGGCCAAGGCTTACCCGGACAGTCTCTAGATTGATATCCGAAGTTCTCTATTTCTGGAGCAGCCGTGGGCGGGATGCCGAGTCCATCTGTCTACAGTAAGGAAAATGAAATTATCAGGCAAGTAATTTCTCCATTTCCTAGCGTGTAGCCAGATGGACTCAGGACTAACGGGATATACAAAAGCTACTCCCCTACCGGGTGGGAGGCTGCCCGTGGCCCACTTAGTGCTGCACTTGTGAAAGCTGTATCCTGATCCTCCCTGGCCTAGACATCCAGGTGGTAGAACCTGGAGAAGGTGTGTAGGGAGGACCATGTCGCCGCCCGACAGATCTCGGCTGGCGAAAGCAGCCTGGTTTCAGCCCAGGAGACTGCCTGGGCCCTTGTAGAATGCACCTTGACCTGTAGAGGTAATGGTTTTCCTGTCTCTATGAGCTGCATTAATGACTTCTTCGATCCAGCCAGCTATGGTCGCCCGCGATGCCGCTTCCCCTTGTTTCTTTCCACTGTGAAGAATGAACAGGTGATCAGTTTTGCGCAAGGATTCCAATCTCTTGAGGTATTGGACTAGGATTCTGCCGACATTCAGGTGGCGAAGGAGGCGTGAAGTATCTCTCTTATTCAAATGTTGTACTTATCTTATGTTTTTACGTGATTCCAAAAGCACAAAGTTAAATATAAGGAGCCTGACATGATTCACTTTTCACTGCTATGGCTGTGTCAGGGTAAGCTCCTAAAACAATAAGATGTTCTTTATCAGTCACATAATTCTTTCTTCATTATTGGCATCTTGGAGCAATATTTCACTAATACATGCCTTTTGAGATATTTCTGGGACATTTATAAGAATTTTATTACTTCTCAATTGTACTGCTTTTTAAACAATTTATTGTATTGAGCATTACATGTTAGGTTCAGTTGAATCTCTAGTGACCAATCATTTCTGAGCAAGAGGTATATATTGGTGATGTATTGCTCCAAGACACTATATTTGCTTATTGAAGAGGCAGACACCTTGTCATTTAAAATTTGGTTCTGCAATTCAGTATTCAGTGGTAAGAGAATGTATAATTATTAGTTTACAATGATAAGAAAGGAATTTTTTGACTGATATAGAACATCTTATTGTTTTAGGAGCTTATCCTGATGCAGCCATAGCAGTGAAACATGAACTACGTCAGGCTCCTTAAATTTAATTTTGTGCTTTTGGAATCACATAAAATCATAAGATACGTAAACATTTTACATAAGAGAGATATTTCAAAAAAGAGATATATTTACATGTCACAATTTCACTTTTGAATTTTGCACTTAAAATTAGAAAGAAAGAAATGACTGATGATGAGACGGGTAGCACTGTGAGTGTAGTTTAATGTATCTTGCTAGATGAGATCATTTCTCTCTACAAAAAGAATTATTGTTTTGCATACTTTAAAGAGAAATGTTTGATTAGACCTGGTTTATTCTATTGGTTTGTATATATGACTAAGCATGTGTTTGTGAGAGATGGAGAGAGAGAGCAAAGGAGTATGTATGTTTGTGTGTATAAGTATGTGAGAGAGCAAGCAAGCATGTATGTGTATGATTATGCACATGAAAGAGAGAAAGAAAATGAGCATGTGTGTGTTATTGTGCATGTGAGAGACAGTAAGTATGTCTGTGTATGATTGTGCATGTGAGGAGAGAAAATAAGCGAGTGTGTATGATTATGTGAGAGAGAGCGAACAAGTATATGTGAATGTATGACTGAGCATCTGAGAGAGAGAAAACGAGCATATGTGTATGACTGAGCATGTGAGAGTACGAACAAGTATGTATATTTGTGTAGTGTGTATAACTGAGCATGTGAGAGAGAACTTATGAGCTTGAGTGCATGGTTGCACATGAGAGAGAAAATTTATTTATTTATTTATTAATTTAACACTTTTTATATACCGGCATTCGTAGGACACATCATGTCGGTTCACAAGTAACTGAGAAAGGAAATTACAATGAACGAGGATAGAGGGCTAACTGGAGAATAATTGGATAATGTACGATACTGGGTAAAATACGAAAGTACAAGGAGAGAGAGTCAACGAGCAGGGATACAACTTTGTAGAACGAAATGGACTTTGATTATCCATGTTAAGTTTAGGTATGCATCAGAATGTTAAGGAGGCATGTGCACTTATGAACTTAACATATGAACTTATTTACAGTGTAAAGGAGGTATGTGCACTTAAGTACAATTAAATGCAGGGGCAGGGAGAGTAGGGAGGGAGGGAGCGAGGAGGGGAAAGGAGAGGAGGGGGTAGGGGAACAAGAGTACGTTAAGGCAATGGCACTTTCAAGGAAAGGTTGCTAAGGGGTGAAGGGAGGGGAAGGGGGGAGGCTGCGGGGCGCTGGGGAAGGGTGTGGGGGAGGGAGCAGGGGGGGAGCTGGGATGGTAAGGGAGCAGGGGGGGAGTTAGGATGGTGAGGGGGAGGTTAAGGAGAGGGAGTGTAGGCTGAGCGGGAGCTGAATTAGTTCAAAGCAGGACAATGACTAGGATTGGGAGGAGTTGGGGTATGCCTGTTTAAAGAGGCCCCCCCCAAGCTGGCCAAAAGTTCCGGTTGGGTCCAACAAGGGGTCCGGGAGCGGAGGCGCGGTGGACCACGTGACGTCCGCGTCACGTCGGAGTGACGCGGACGTCACGTGGTCCACCGCGCCTCCGCTCCCGGACCCCCCGTTGGACCACCAGGGAATTTTGGTAAGTCTTGGGGGGGGTCAGGAGGGTGGGGGGTTTAAGTGTTTATTTAGGATCAACGATCGCGATTTCCAACTTATTCAACATAGCTATGTTGAATAAGTTGGAAATCGCGATCGTTGCGCCTCATCACTTTTTTAAGTTAAAAAAAAAATAAGTTGCGAATGCACACCCCTACAGTCCAGTAGCTTCAGCGGGAATAACAGGTACAGGACTTGGAAAGGCAGGGGCAGGACTCAGCGAGGTAGGGGCAGGACTCGGAGAGGCAGGAACCAGGAACAAGAGCACCAGAGACACAGAGAACTCACTGAAGCAAGCAGACTTGTTGCCAAGTCGAAGAACAGGAAGAGAAAGCCTCCATAAATACTTCCCTGAGCCTTGACATCATCTGAGCAGCTGAAGATGATTTGGTGATGAGGGCCCTTTAACTGGATGCAGGGGGTGCGGCCGCGTGCCTAGGAGGAGATGGCCCGATGAGGAAGCAAGAAGTGCTGGCGTGTGGCCCGACGCCATGAAGAGGCCGAGGGACGTTCCCTCCATCGTGGAACGCAGCAGGAGCTTGGCAGGCGGAGCTGCCCGGAGGGAAGAGAGCAGGAGCCTGCATCAGGAACGCCTTTCTGCCACCGCTGAGGTCCAGAAGCCAAGGAGGGAGGTAGGAGGGTCCAGCCGCGGATGGCCATGGCAGGAAGTTCTAATAGTACCCTCCCTTTTAGGGCACCTCCCTGGAGGATTGGGCTTGGAGGGATGATCCACGTGGAAATGGATGAGGAGGTTCCTATCCAGGATATTGGCAAGAGGTTCCCATGTATATTCTTCAGGCCTGAACCCTTCCCAGGCTAGAAGATATTCCCATCTTTTCTTATGCTTTCAGACGTCGTGTACCTCCCGTACCTGATAGGTGGAGTCGTCCTCGGAGGAGAGAGGTTGTGTTGCTGGTGGCGTACTGGATGGCCAGGTAATCACCAATGGTTTTAAGAGGGACACGTGGAAGGTGTTTTGGATTTTGAGGGATGGAGGAAGTTGAAGCTGATAAGCTACTGCGCCTACATGGTGGAGGATGGGGAATGGACCAATGAACCGAGGAGCAAATCGCATGGATAGTAGCTTCAAGCGGATAAACTGCATACTCAGCCATACCTTCTGGCCAGGTCTAAATGGTTGACTAGGTCTCCAATGGTGGTCAGCATATCTTTTGGCTATTTGGTTGGCCTTGTGCAAGGCTTGCTGGGTGGAGGTCCAAAGCTGATGTAGTTCTTCGGCAGAGAGCTGGGCCGCCAGTGAAGAAACGATCACAGGAACATGTAGAGGTGGGCGAGGTTGCTTGCCATAGACTAGTTGGAATGGTGACAAACTGGTGGCAGCGGAAGTGTGTGAATTGAGGGCAAATTCAACCCAAGGAAGCAGGTCTGTCCAATTGTCTTGTTTGCTATTGACGTAGATGCATACAAATTCTTTGAGGGTTCGATTAGTTCTTTCCACTAGTCCATTAGTTTGTGGGTGATATGTGGACATATATTCCAGGGTGATGTCGAACTTTTGGCAGAGCAATTTCCAAAACTTGGCAGTGAACTGAGTTCCTCGGTCGGATAGGATGATCTTGGGTAAGCCGTGCAATTTAAAGACATGATGGACAAATAACTGAGCTAGTTGAGGTGCGGAGGGTAACCCAGGAAGTGGCACAAAATGAGCCATTTTATTGAATCTATCAATAATGACCCAGATGACAGAGTTGCTGCTGGACCGGGGTAGATCAACGATGAAATCCAATGAGATGTGTGTCCATGGTTCGGTGGGGACAGGCAAGGGTTGGAGCAGACCCCGAGGTAGCCCTGGAGGATTCTTGTGACGGGCGCACGTGTGGCAAGATTCCACATAGGATCGAGCATCCTTAGGCATTCCAGGCTACCAGTAGTACCGGCGGAGGGCAAGCAGAGTTCGGTGTTGTCCCGGATGTCTCGAGCTGTGAGAATTTTGGGCCCAAGTCAAGACTTGATTTCAGAGGTGGGGAGGCATGAAGATCTTCCCAGGAGGAACGGGCATGGTGGCGTCCAGCAGTACTCGGTGTATCAAGGGATTCTTTATTGGCAAATACCAATAAAGAATCCCTTGATACACCGATCACTATCGTTTGTTCTGCCTTCCAGCATTATTGATCGGCTTCCGATTTGATTTTTGGGGCTAGCAGTACTCACAATGGTTCAATGATGAAAATGGAGGTTTAGGGGGTATCAGTGGTGTCAAAGGCTCGAGAAAGTGCGTCTGCTTTCAAATTCTTGGCGGCTGGGAGGTATCACAGTATGAAGTTAAATCTAGTGAAAAACAGGGCCCAACGGGCCTGTTGAGGATTGAGATTTATTTTTTTTTATTTGGTGCTTTTCTATACCGGGCATTCATGATACAATCATATCATGTCGGTTTACATGGAATGGGGGTACAATAACCTTAGATATTAACAAAGCGAAGAGAAGCAGAAGTTACAATAAAACAGGGGTGCTGGAACTGGGGGAAGAGGAAGAATAAAGCATAAGTAACTCAACAGCAAGAAGAGCAATTATTTACATTGTGCTGAATGTACAGTAATGATTGCTATGTTAAATCAGTGAGTTTCTGGAAAGGCTTGTTTAAATAACCAAGTCTTAAGCCTTTTTCTAAAAGTCACCAGGCAGGGTTCTTGTCTGAGTTCAGGGGGAATAGCATTCCATATGGTTGGTCCCGGTGCAAATATTCTAAATTTTTATGATCAGTATAGACCATGACCTGGTGTTGAGCTCCTTCTAACCAAGGCCACCATTCTTCAAAGGCGATTTTGATAACAAGGAGCTCCTTGTTGCCAATAGCATAATTACATTCTGCCATGGAGAATTGGCAGGAAAGAAAGGAGCAAAGGTGTAGCGTATGATCGGCTGAGTATTGGCTGAGATCAGCTCTGACCCCTTCAGAAGAGGCATCTACTTCAATGATAAACGGACATGGTGGGTCGGGGTAACGAAGGCAAGGCTGGAGGAGAAATGCTTCCTTGAGACGAAGAAAGGCAGATGTTGCTTCCAGCGGCCAGTGCTTGGGATCAGCGCCTTTGTGGATCAAGGCAGTTTGAGGCGCCACAATAGAGGCATAGTTGGAGATGAAGGAGCGGTAGTAGTTCACGAAGTCTAAAAATCGGTGTAAGGGTTTCAATCCAGACGGTTGTTATACATTACAGGAGGACCTTGCAAGACTGGAAGATTGGGGATCCAAATGGCAGATGAAATTTAATGAGGACAAGTGCAAGGTGTTGCATATGGGGAAAAATAACCCTTGCAGTAGTTACACGATATTAGGTTCCATATTAGGAGCTACCACCCAGGAAAAAGATCTAGGCATCATAGTGGATAATACTTTAAAATCATCAGCTCAGTGTGCTGCAGCAGTCAAAAATGAAAACAGAATGTTAGGAATTATTAGGAAGGGAATGGTTAATAAAATGGAAAATGTCATAATGCCTCTATATTGCTCCATGGTGAGACCGCACCTTGAATACTGTGTACAGTTCTGGTCGCCGCATCTCAAAAAAGATATAGTTGCGATGGAGAAGGTACAGAGAAGGGCAACCAAAATGATAAAGGTGATGGAACAGCTCCCCTATGAGGAAAGGCTGAAGAGGTTAGGGCTGTTCAGCTTGGAGAAGGGACGGCTGAGGGGGGATATGGTAGAGGTCTTTAAGATCATGAGAGGTCTTGAATGAGTAGATGTGAATCGGTTATTTACACTTTTGAATAATAGAAGGACTAGGGGGCATTCCATGAAGTTAGCAAGTAGCACATTTAAAACTAATTGGAGAAAATTATTTTTCTTTCAATGCACAATAAAGCTCTGGAAGTTGTTACCAGAGGATGTGGTTAGTGCAGTTAGTGTAGCTGGGTTCAAAAAAGGTTTGGATAAGTTCTTGGAGGAGAAGTCCATTAATGGCTATTAATCAAGTTTACTTAAGAAATAGCCACTGCTATTAATCAGTAGCATGGGATCTTCTTAGTGTTTGGGTAATTGCCAGGTTCTTGTGGCCTGGTTTGGTCTCTGTTGGAATCAGGATGCTGGGCTTGATGGACCCTTCGTCTGACCCAGCATGGCAATTTCTTATGTTCTTATTCTTGGATGGCCTTCAGTTTCTGTGGATCCTTGCTAAACCCTTTGCTAGAGACAATATAACCCAGAAACAGGAGATCTTCTCTTTCAAAGAGGCATTTTTCGAGTTTGGCATAGAGACGTTTCTCTCTAAGCCACTGTAGCACCTGGGAGACGTGTTGGCGATGGGCAGAGAGGGACTTGGAGAAGACTACAATGTTGTCGAGGTAGTTGACTACGCATTGATATAATAGATCCCGGAAGATTTCATTCATGATGTTTTGGAACACAGCTGGTGCATTACAAAAGCCAAATGGCATAACTAGGTATTCATAATATCCATCCCTGGTATTGAAGGCCATTTTCCATTCATCCCCCTCCTTGATGCGAATTAGGTTGTAGGCTCCTCTCAGGTCTAATTTGGTAAAGACCTGTGCACCTTGAAGTCAGTCGAAAAGCTCTGATATTAGAGGAAGTGGATAACGATCCTTGACGATTATGGCATTCAACCCCCAGTAGTCAATACAGGGATAGAGCATCCCATCTTTTTTCCCCACGAAGAAGAGACCAGCCCCTGCTGGTGTGGTCGATTTATGGATGAATCCTCGGTCCAGGTTCTCCTGGATGTAGTGTGACATGGCATGGGTTTTGTAGGGAGAGAGAGCATAAGTATGTCCCCAAGGATGTTCGGCACCAGGTAGTAGGTTGATTGTACAGTCAAAGGACCAGTGGGGTGGTAGTGCCTCAGCTTTTTGTTTGGAAAACACATACAAGTAGGAAGCATACGGTGAAGGTAGACCCTGAGGAAGGACGGCTGTAGTCAAGCATTTTACGGGGAATACCATATCAAGACAGGAACCTTGGCAGACCGATCCCCATCGGATCAATTGTAGAGTTTTCTAGTCAAACTGGGAGCAATGCGCTTGGAGCCAGGGGAATCCCAGCATGATCGGGTGTATAGACCAGTCGAGGACATGGAAGGAAAGTTGTTCCACATGAAGTAATCCAGTGCGAATTTGGACGGGAGCGCTGACATGGGTGACCCAGCCTGGGAGGGGTTTTTCCTGAATGGACGAGAGGACTAATGGAACATGGGCCTGGGTGAGTGGAATCCTGAGATGTTCTACCAACTTTTTCATGATGAAATTACCCCGACTCCCGAGTCCAACAGGGCTAGAGTATGGAATTTGTGGTCTCTTGTAGTCAGCTTGACCGGCAGAGTCAGTGGAGGTGCGGGTGATGCCAGGCCCAGGAAGAGTCTTCCTTCATATCCTAGGCCAGGGAGTTTTCTGGGTGCAGCAGGCATGACGACAGGAAGTGCCCAGCAGCGCCACAGTAAAGACAGAGGCCGCCTTGCAAGCATCTGCGACATTCCTGAGAGGAGAGTTTACCTCAACCTAATTGCATGGGTTCCTTGGCTGCTGCCCCCGAGGGCCCTGGTTTGACCTTCGGAGATGGTGAATGTCGAGGGCATCTGAAGGTACTGGAACTAGAACTCTTGTTGGAAAGCTGAACTTCTCGGGAGCGTTCCTGAAGGTGTCTATCAATGCACCCGGTCAAGTCAATGAGGGAGTTCAAAGATCCTGGTAGATCGTGAGTTGCGAGTTCGTCTTTAATTCTAGGGTTGAGCCCCTCCAGAAAGATGGTCCTCAAGCAGTTGGAATCCCAACTAAGCTCCGAGGACAATGTTTGGAACTCAATCACATATTCGGCGAGAGTCCGGGAGCCCTGGCGCAGATGCAGAAGAGTTGCTCCAGAGGCTGCCTGGTGAGTGGGGTCATCAAAGACGATGCAAAAGAGATCCCAGAACTCTCTCAGGTTGCTTAGGATGGGATCGTCGCGCTCCAACAAGGGAGATGCCCAGGCTAGAGCCTTCCTTTCAAGAAGAGATAAGACATACGTTGTCTTCATAACATCAACCTGGAAGAGGGTTGATTGTAAATGGAAGTGCATGTTAGATTGGTTGATGAAACCCCTGCAGGAACGGGGCTCTCCAGAGAAGCACGGAGGGCTGGGTAGAGGAATTACTGATTGGCCACCAGAGATTGTTCGTGCAGTGACTGGTACGGATGGCAAGGCAGGATTCATAGGACCGGTGTCATCAAAATGTCGGTTCAAGCTTTCTACTGCAGAGATGAGGGAATCCAAAGTCTTCTGTTGATCCAGAATCTGTTGGGCTATACCTGGAATGGCCTGAAGGAACGAGACCTCTGCCGGGTCCATGGACTTGGCAATCTGTGATGAAGGCCGAGAAGATGTGGACCCTTTGCCCGAGGGGGAGTTGGTACTTCCTGAGGAAGTGAACTCCCACAGGTCCCCACCGTCGGGAGGCAAGGCTGAGCTGAAGCAAGGGCCAATGGGAGCTTCACCACTGGAAGCCCGAGGTCCCCCTGGGTTGAACCTTTGGGGACCCGAGCCGCTTGGACTTAGGTGGGCTCTTGGGAAGATGGAAAGTTTGTCGAAGTCCAGTCCAAGATCGGAAGCCAGAGAATCGCCAGTCGCCAATCCGAGGTCCGAAGCCAGGGGGTCGCCAATCACTAGTCTGAGGTCAGAAGCCAGAGAGTCACCAATCGCAAGTCCGAGGTCAGAAGTCAGAGAGTCAGTACAGGAGCTGCAGTGGGAATAACGGGTACAGGATTCGGAAAGGCAGGGGCAGGACTCAGAGAGGCAGGGGCAGGACTCGGAGAGGCAGGAAATAGGAACAAGAGCACCAGGTACACAGAGAACTCACTGAAGCAAGCAGACTCGTTGCCAAGCTGAAGAACAGGAAGAGGAAACCTCCATAAATACTTCCCTGAGCCTTGACGTCATCTGAGCATCTGAAGATGATTTGGTGATGAGGGCCCTTTAACTGGATGCAGGGGGCGTGGCCATGCGCCTAGGAGGAAGATGGCCCGATGAGGAAGCAGGAAGTGCTGATGTGCGGCCCGACACCATGAAGAGGAGGCTAAGGGATGTTCCCTCCATCGTGGAATGAGGCAGGAGCTCGGCAGGCAGGGCTGCCCAGAGGGAAGAGAGCAGGAGCCCGCATCAGGGACGCCTTCCTGTCGCTGCTGAGGTTCCGGCAGCGACAGGAAGGCCCTCCTACCTCCCTCCGTGGCAGAAGCCACGGAGGGAGGTAGGAGGGGCCAGCCAAGGACGGCCGAGGCAGGAAGTTCTAACAAGGAGCAACTCAATGAGGGGGTGAGGAAGGACTGAGAGGGTGCAATAGAGGGGTGAGGTGGTGAAGTGTAGGATTGGCACAAAGAATTGGAAGGAGAGAAGGAAGGATGAAATCTAGATGAATGGATGAGAGGCAGAGATAAAGAGAATGAAGAAAAGAGAAAAAATAATATTAGCCAGAGATGTAGGGGAAGAACTAAAGAAGACAGGAGAAGAGGGATGAAACAAAAAATGAATAAGAGACCCTGTAAAGAAGTTGGGAGACCAACAAGAGGAAAGCAATATAAAGAGATGAGAACCAAAGGGATTAGAAAAATAAAATGACCAGACAGCAAAGTTAGAACAAAAAAACATTTTATAGTAAGTTTCATTAATGAAATATGTCAACTTTGGGAATATGCAGATCTCGATATCTTTTATTTTGCATAATACAGGAGGGCATGTATTTCTGTTTCTCTTTCTCTGGTGTTGCATGGCATGCAGAATCTGGTTTCTTGGGGTTTCTAGTTCAGTTTTTAAATGAAGGTTCATAGCGCCAGGATCCCCATACTGGTTCTGATTGAGCTGGAAGCCCAAAGAAACAGGAGGAAACTGCAGGGACAAAATAAAAATGAAAATGAAAGCCCCCTACATTTAACAGTCTCCCAGCTCTTGGTGCTATAAGTTGTGTTTGGGGTGAGGGCGCACTTTTATACTTGGCTATAGGTACCAAATGGCCTGGCTATGGCTCTGCTGAGAAGTGCACAGCTTCTGGTGCATTGCTTTGATTTGAAACACACAGGCCGATGCTATAGAGTGCGCTGGCTGAAGCTCACAGTTTAACCCGCGATTAGACGTGCAATTTGGATGCGTGTCCATAACTCCAGAAGCAAAATGGGAGTCAGGGCACCCAAAATGCGTTTCCAATCGCACGCATAGGAAGTAGTGCTCCTCACATGGAAATGCATGTTGATGAGCCTATATCTATTCCCCCCCATGCAAAAAAATAAAATGTGTGCCTGAGGCACACATTTTTACTCAGAGGAGGCGTTAATTTTGGAGGAGCCCAAAAAGTGTTCAGAAAAGCAGAAAATATTGTTTTTCTTTACTTCCTCTGACTTAATATCATCACAATATTAAGTCAAAGTAACTAAAAAATTAGAAAAGTCCCAAAAAAATTTTTTTTTAAAAAGTGTGTGGGTGGTCAGGTTAGGAAAACAGAACTCTAAAATTGAACATCCATTTTCCTAACCAGCTGACAGCTACCTCTCCCGAGCACCCGTTGCTGAGGAGGCGCTAGGGGCTTGCAGTTTCCCCTAGTGCCTCCTTATTACCATGGCAGCTTATTTGCATTTTGCATTTGGAACCCCGGAGAGGTAGATCGGTGTGCGATAACTGAGCAGGCGCTAAATCATGAGCGCCCGATTAACGCACACCGATATTGCATCTGCCTGATAATGCTGCTTTGACACATTGCCAGATAACTTTAGCACTGCCTCAGAACAGTTCTATAGTTATCCAGCTAACTTACCCGTTATAGCTTAATATTAGCTAAGTTAGCTGGACGTTGCGCCTCTTTTTTATCCGGCTGAGTTATAGCCAGATAATGACATATCTGGCTAACATTTAGCCAGATAAATGTCTTACATATTCAAATGTTGGCATTTATATGGATAACTCACATGTTATCTGCCTAAATGCCTTTGAATATTGGCCTTATGTACACATACTGTTTCCTCCTTTGACCTAAACAAGCCTCTGGGAATGTTTCTTCATTGGCCCATCTAAAATAATACATGCTTTGGAAAATCACATGAGCTTTTAACCAACCAAGGGTACTTTTAGACAAATTAATTTATACAAATTAATTGATATTTACCTGGGTAAATGAATTTGAAAGTTGGCAGTCCTATGTCACACATTGGATGTCAGATTAAGAAATGGTTATTTATATAAAGCTTTTAGATCAGGTTGTGGTTTAGTAGACCGAAAGTGTAGGTTGCTGCATTTACCTATCAAATAAAATTGGTATTTACCTAGAGATTACTCAGTCTAAATTCTTTATTTATCAACAAAAGTTATGATGTGACAGTCATTTTGTAATATATTTCTATTTGTACTCAGAAATAAAAAAGCATTAAAAAATCGCAAACTAGCACACACAGGAATATGCAGTGAAGGGAAAATTCAGTGAAAAATTTAAAGAAAGAAAATACAACTGCTATAATTGTGTCTCAAGGTGCCTTTATTCTTCTAGGATTCCATCAATCGTTGTTTTTCCGTTATTTGTATAATTTTCTGTAACATTGCCAAGCATATATACATGATGGAACTAGAAAATAAAAACATTAAAAGCATGCCCAATGCAAGGGTACTAGAACTCCAAGTGTATCTTCAGTCCTGCACGCCATCCCCTCTCCCATTACACACACTTACTTACCAGCAGCGGATCTGATACAGCAACTCCTCCCCACCCCTACCATCGCCTCTCTCTTTTCTTCCCCAGTCCCTGAAACCTTGTTCTCTCTCTGTTCCAGTAGCCCCCTCTCTTCCCTCACAAGCCTTAATAATACCCTTCTCACACTCCAGCCCCAGCAACTCTAATTTCCCATTACCCCAGCTCCAGCAGCTGCCCTTTCTCTCTCCCCCAGCAATCCCTTCTTTCGCCCAGCAACCTCTCTTTCTTTGCGAGCATCCCAGCAGACACCCTGTCTTTCTTTGCTCCCATCAGTAGCAGCTCCCTCTTCTCTGGAAACCCCTCTCTTCCCAACTCTCTAGCAGCTCTTTGTTTTCCCTCATCGCCAGCAGCCTTCTTTCTCTTCCCCCTCAATCCCAGCCACTTTCCCACTTGGATTCCCAGCAACTCCTCTTTCTTTCCCCACCCTCCAGTCATAACTTTAGCAATCTCTCCCCCCACCCCTTTCTACCTCCAAGTCCATTGGCCTCTCTTTCCCACCCCTCTCAGCCCCAGCAGCCCCTTTTCTCTCTTCCCTCCAGTTCTTACCATGTCCACTTATTCCTCCTTTCTATCTCTCTCTGCTAGCCACTATAGATCTAGTACTGCTTCCATCTCCTACCTACTAGCTGGGCAGAGCTGGGAGTTCCAGGCACTTGTCTTGTATCTTCTCCCACTGTACTGGCAACCTGGCTGCTGCATCCAAAACCAGTATAGTGCCTTCCATTTAACGTCACTTCCTGGCTCTGGCTGCATCTCTCTGTGCCCCTCCCCCCCCCCCAGGACTGCCAGACAGGACCTTCTGGTTTGGCCACCCAGCATTGTGCATGAAGTAACACTGGAGCAGGATGGCGATGGCACAGGCAGGTGCCACTTTCACCTCTCCCATTGCCTTTTGTGTCATGGATTAACATCTCAAGTGCTTTTGACAGAGTAGAGGTAATATGGAGGATAGCCTTGGATTATGTGCAGCATGTGTACCATTGCCAGCTCTAAAAATCATCTAGTGCTTTAGCACTGCTCCAAAATCGTGCTGCTTTAAGTGACTGTCTAGTCTACTCCAGTGCTTGGGTCAGCCCCGATTAAAGCCCAATAGGAATGGAGAGTGTGGAGGGGAATTCAAAATCTAAAAAATCTAAAAAATGATTCTAAACAAAACACAATATAGGATTATCTCATTCTTGAATTCCCTCTAGCACAGTAAACATGTGAAATAGTAATACCCAAACCTGTTCAATGATGTATTCATGTATTTATTTAGAATTATTTATAAATCGTTTTTACAATAAAAGTATTGAACAAAGTGGTTTACAATAAAGTAATTGTAAAATGACAAAAAAAATATAATATGAAAAAAAGAAGAATTACATACATAAAATAAAAAAAAACAAGTAGGGCCTTAATGCATGCAAAAATGCCAAAATGCATGCTGCGATGCAAATTTTTAAAAGGGGAGGCACTGGGGAGAAGTCAAGGGTGGGAATTCTGTAAAGATGGGCTGGCAACGCACTTTGCGAAGCCATAACGCATGATATCGCACAGTTTTAATGCCAAAAAATGGCACCAGTAGCCCCTGTGACATCGTAATGGCAAGGCTATCGGCGCCATTTTGAGTCATAGCAGGCCCAACAGCCCAATAGCATGGAGTGAGAGATCGCTCGCAGGACCCCGCTGGACCACCAGGGACTTTTAGTAAGTATTGGGAAGGGATCGGGATGGTGGGGGGGGTTATAAGAAAGTAAATGTGAAGAGTTGGTGTGGGGGGGGGGGGTTCCGATTCACAGTTTTTTTTCCAAATTCGTGTTTATTTTTTTTTAATCCATTTTTCCGGTTTGGGGTTTGGGTTCCAGTTTTGTTTTTGGCGAAAAACGATCCGTGGGAAAACGAGTTTTCCCATGAAGCGCCTGAACCGAAACCTGACCCGAGCCAGAAAAATGAAGCTCATCTCTAGAAAAGAATTGCCCATATGACTGACTGGCCAGAAGCTAACTGGAACAAATATTTGGCAAATCTACTTACCAGCAAGAGCCAAGCCAGTCCAGAAGAGAGAGCTAACTATTCAAATGTCAAATTGCCATCCTGGAAAGAGTGGGCTACCCAATGGAAACATACCAACAACTATTCCAGAAAAGCACCTTACAGCTTGGAGAAACTCCATGAAGCCATTTTTATCAGCTGAAAGATGCTGGATGGAAGTAGCTACAACCAAAGGCAAAGATAGGCCTCAAGGTCCTTATGTCCTCTGGAGCAGTTCCTGAAGAGTCTGGACTGACCTATGCAGAATTAGGTGTGTTGACTCCCAGGGCTTAACCTGGATAAAGCGTTGGAAGTAGAAAACACCTACCATCAGGCTCAGCTGATGCCTGAATTAGTGCAGAAGCTAGAAAGACAACCCACCCAGGCTCCCAAGCATAGCAGTGAGAATGTAGGACAGCTCTGGTTCCATACTCGGGTGACAGCCCCAGGCTCCCCTACTTGTTTCAATTGTGGAAAGAGAGATTATTTGGCCAGAGATTGTCAATACCAAGGAAGCAAAGCCACAGATGTCAACCTGGTAACACAGCCTACACTAAAGGCTAAAACAAAGCAGGGATGACCATGAAATCAGAGGAGGAAAGACATCTCTGAGGTGCATGTCTATCTGAATAGTAATGATCTGAACACGTCTTCCTTTTGCTCACTTTGTGCCAAGAATGGCATGAGGGAAAGTGTTTCCTCTTATAACAAAGAAGAAAATGGAGAATTCTTTCTAGGAAATAACAAAGTTAAAGCAGATCAAACCCTGTGAACATGCTCCTATTGTGTGGCAGAAGGCCATACTGTCGAGGATTGCCTGTAGCTTGAGGATCTAGAATGGAAGCGCAAGTTAGCAAAGCTCCGCAAAGTAGAGTGCAGTTGAATGAAGGAAGGAAATGCAAATCCTTTGTAGGAACCATTTAAATCAAAGTATATCATTTGTCCTAAAATAAGTCAAGCAAAAGAACTAGAAATTTTGGAAGCTGCCAAAAACTATCCCATTTCTTTTGAGGTCCGAGATCTTGGGATTTTTCTGGATTGTGAAGTCAATTTAAAAGTATTGATAAAAAGAATAATTAAGGATGGATACTTCAAACTGAATGTTCTAAAGAGATTGAAACCACTTTTATATCCGAATGATGTTAGAACTGTCTTGCAAGCCCTTGTCTTTTTGAAGTTAGATTACTGTAATGCGATGCTTTTGGGCCTACCTGCTAATACTATAAGACCTTTGCAATTACTTCAGAATTCCGCAGCCAGACTTTTAACTGGTACTAGAAAATCCGATCACATTACCCCTATATTGAAGGATCTCCACTGGTTGCCTGTCAAATATCGAACCCAACACAAAGTTTTATCCTTAATCCACAAAATATTATATAGCGAAAAAATAGAAAGGCTAACCTCAGTCTTACATTTCCATACTCCTTCTAGAATGACAAGTTCAACTGGTATTGGTTTGCTGCCTATACCATCTCCCAAAATTGCACATCTCAACAATGTCCGTGAAAGAGTGATTTCTATTGCAATTGGAACTCCCTGCCACAAGATTTGCGGATGGAATCAGATATTAAAATATTTTAAAAAGGCATAAAAACATGGCTATTCCAACAGACCTTCCAATAACTTCTTTGATTTTATGCCCTTTTAATATTTAATATTTATTATTTTAACTACTACTTTTAATCTATTGAAACTTTAATTTTTAATTTTAAATTCTATGTTTTATTTTATTTTAATATTTTATTATTTTATTATAAAACTATGTATTTACATCTTTTCCTTTACTTTTGAAATGCAAATGTTTTTAAATGAATATTTGCCCTTAAGTGTAAACCGATGTAATATGTTTACATGAACATCAGTATATAAAAATCAATAAATAAATAAAATAAAATAAGTTCTGCAGGCATGCTCCAATTGTGGAGCAAGAGAGCATGTTGTCAAGAACTGCCCCCAAGTTGAGTATGAAGAGTGGGAGCACAACTGGGTGTATAATTTTGCAAAGACACAAAGTTGTACTTTGTTGAATGGTCAAATTGGGAGACTTTCAGACTTTGTGATTTCAGTTAAGCTGAATGAGGTTCCTACCCAGCCATAGTGAATTCAGAATGTGGAAATACTCTGACCTGTAAAGACCTAGCCCAGGGTGGGTATATTGATTACAGGAAAAATGCAACACTCACCTGCATACATGGTGACCAGCAACAGTACCGAACCAATCAAGTCTTACTGATGACCTCAGTGGCACTAGCCTATATACAAGTGGGTATACTTTCTGAGATTCCATATACTGTGGTTCTGGGATGAGATTATCCCCAGTTTGAGAACCTATGGGGCCAGCTGGGCCAGCTTAAACTGCAAAGATACAATTCCTCTGGAAGCTTCTCCATGGGACATTGTGAAATTACACCACATTGAGTAAAAGGCATCCAGACCATGGAGGCAACACCTGACAAGAAAATCCAAGAGGTCTCAGTGTATAAAGACTGCCAGGGGCTTTACTGTTTTAACTTTGCATGGTGACATTTATCAAAGGGAACCGGGAATGTTCCAAAAGTCCTTAGCTGATTCTCCAAAAAGGGTGGAGGAGGGTAGCCATGGAAAACTTTGTCAAGCTCCACTTGAAGATAGTTCTCTTGAGTTGAGCTTGAGGTATAAACAGACAGGGGAGGAGAAGGTACCCTCTGGCCTAGAGGACATCATACCAGTCCTACCCGCCATAATGAAGAGAAATAGCCAGTCCCAGTTTAGGGTTCAAAAGAATACAGGAAGTATGATTTATTTTCCTTGGATTTAACCTGGTTAGTGCAGATTTGTGACCTGACAAACTCAAGCTGAGGGAGAGGGTATGTGAAGGAGTGTATGTTAGACCATCCTTAAAAGCTCGCGACCAGGCATTTAGTCTGGTGTACCTTAAGCCACAGATAGGAAGGGTGTTCTGCTCTAAGCGCATTCTCTTTAGAAGGGGATACAAAGCTAGTCCCAGAGAGAACTCGAGGCCCCCAGGGAAGAGAAGGAGCCTAGAGAAAGTGAATAGAGCTATCTTTTGTTATCTGCTATGGTAAGCAGAGTTGCCTTTGTTACATTTTTGCTGTGATTAATAAAAAGCTTAGAAGAAAAATACCAGAGTCCATCCTGAGTCTGTTGTCTGGCCTGCCACTGACCACTCACAATGCCACAGGGATTTAATAATATACTAGAAGTGAACCTTGAAAGCAGTATGGTAAATACAACTGGACCAGGTCTGGATTCAGAGGCACATGCTAAGACAAACTATAGTCAATCAAAATATAATGCAAGCTAAAAATCAGATTTTAACCTGTTGGACATGTGTTGCAGAAAGAAGTAAATCTGTTTCATCTTAGATTCTCCTGGGCCCTTGGCATAGCTGTGACTATGATCATTAGCATAAAACTCCAATTCACTAGTATCAGTTACTGGGCAGGGAAGATCCTCCAACAGGGAGAAGGAGACAAAAGGAAAACATAGTGACCCTCTCACACTCGGTCCTGGTATCCAAGTGAAAGGGGAAAAAAATCATAAAGTATAGCACTCATGTTCAACAAAAATCTTACTTCAGTTTAAAAATCAAAATCCATGCAAGAATTGAAAAAATAAGAAATAGCATTAGGAAAATCAAAGTGAGAAAAACCATAGTCTCCTTGTCCATGCTCCTTCCTTGGTGTTCTTGTCTCCCCTGCACCAGCATCCATCTCCAATATTCCTTCCCCTTGAAAGGTAGGATAATCCCATTGCAGTTCCAGCATCCAAACACTGGGAGAAGGTGGGAAAACCTCTTGTCAAAAACCAGCCTTCAGAATCAAATAGATCCAACAATTCCAAAAATGCCTACCTTCTTTACCCTTGCTGTTGATTTTTTTTTAGAAAAGACAAGAAAGGGAATAAAAACCCTAATCCCAGCCCTTCCAGATTCTGGGGTCTTCTCTTCTGTCAGGAACTGGTTCCACTCCAAGCATCAAAAAGTAACAAAATCCTCAAATCACCAAAATGTACTCTTTGGGCCACCTCTACTGTGAAGCAGCAAAACCCCCTCTCCTCCTGGTCAGTCCGCTTGGGGGATGGCAAAGAGCCAAATCGCATGTTCAAGGGTAGCTTTATACTCCCCAGAAGCCTCCCACAATAAGGTGGGGATAAAGCAAAGGGAGTAATCCAAAAATGCAAAATATCCTCTTCCTGTTGAAAACAATGTAGAAAACTTTAGTGACAGGCAAAGCCAGGCCACAATGGTGAGAAAATAAATGAAAACAAATGTCCAATTCCCAGAATATGAAAATGTGAGGGAGTTGGTGAGTATGAGAGTTTTGCAGTCATCATTTAGTGGTTGTACCCATGTGAGATATCTAGAGAATAAAGCAGTAGACAAAAGAGAGTAAGTTTTGTCCTGTCTATTGGGTCAAAGTACAAAAAAAAAAGACTCCTTGTGATGAGCAGATTGGAACACTAACTGTCCACCAATCAATGTTAGTAATAGCACATTTAGGAAAATTGGGCCAGCCATCTAGGTGAGAGATGATAACAAGTGACTAAATAAAGATAAGAATTTCTTTAAGGGTAGTAATAAGCTTGATCTATACCTCTTCACAGGTTATAGCCCAATAAATATTCTTTTTTAATATGTATTTTTCATGTACTAAGGTTAGTGATGTAAAGAATAAAAGTATCAACAATTACATTGGAAAGTTTAGAGGAAACTTCATTAATTGTATGCTGTGAGGCAAAGCCTTCAGAGGCATTTGAGATGTGGATCCCATCTTATTATGGAGCCCCTCTAAATCAGTTAAATTAAGGACACAAGTATAGTTCCTGGGCTGTCTAAAATAATATAAAAATTGATTAGCTTGGGGAATGACTGACTGCATACCAAACCAAGCATTAAGCATTGTCATGTGACCAGTGACAAAATTAAAACACTGGATATTTATGAGTAAGCAAAAAGCTATTTAGGAAAAGGTGCCAAGTTAGAAAATAGTATTCCACATCACATAAAACGTCATGTGCTGCATCATATTTAATCTGAAAGGGATGTCCTTAGAGTATAGAAGGGGAAGAGGTGATAGGAGGAGTGATAGGAAAATAAAATACTTAAAATGTGACATCCTGGTAATATTCTGTTAGTTAATCTGGAGCCATGTGTAGGTAACTGTCCAGGTAGCCTTATCATGACAGGAAATATTGTACAGAATCAAAGCAGGAGGGCCTAGAAAGTATGTCTCTGGGGAAGCCTTTAATTGTTGTACTCTTTCTAAAGAAGTGGAAATAGGTAGATCACAGGATCTTTCTCTGTTGAACAGAAACTCTGAATGACCAGATCTTTTCCCTCAGGGAAAGGTGAGGGTGGTAGTGGAATACTCCATTTGTGAAATTAGTCCAACATCCCAAAAGTAGTTCCTGTAATGAAACTTAGGTAAAAAAAAAAAAAAGCACAAACAGCAATAAAGCAAAACAGAAGCATGGTAAAAGCAATCAAATAAATGTGGGATACCCTAAACAATAAAATTAAATAAAATTTACTAAATGTGGAATACACTAAATAAAATGAACAATTTTCCTTTTTATATAGAATTGGATAAAACATCACTTACTTACCAGGATATATACATAGCAGTCTATTATATAGAACTCATCAATTATACAGCAGAAAAAAATACAATGCAGAGGTTACCATCCCATAGGAAACCTTTTTCAGAGTGCAGGCATCAGTGCAGTGTCCCAGACGGTAATGCCTGAAAACAGAAATCCATAAACACACATTAACCATATGGTTTCAATTGAATAATATGTTTCCAGCCCTGCTAGCTGTCACCCGTTTGCATATGCATCTATCCTGGGCTGCAAGCAAATCAAGTTTCATTTTGTCTCTGCTCACTCTAACTGTAATATGTTTCTTTTTTTCCCCACTTCATTTTTTCTTTTTTTTTTTTTTTTTTTATTTATATTTTATTGAGTTTTCAACAGTTTTACACTTATGAAATCAAGAAATAATGGGTACATGTAACTACTACCATATGTATCTTACATATGGTTATTAAGAAACATTAATTATAGAAACTTTCAATATTACATTCCAATTAACCTATAATTGGGGGAGGCGATAATTATCAAAAGGAAAATTATATCCAAATAACAAATTAAATACAGGTATGAGAAGTAACTATTTTTTTACTTGGCCTCTGTCTCTGATAAAGAAGTTCGATCCTTGTCTGAGAGAAATACTTCCAATTGCATCGGATCTAAAAATCCAAATTTCTTTCCTTTGTAATTAATCAGACACAAACATGGAAATTTTAGAAAAAATGTTGCACCTAGTGCCACAACTTTTGTTTTTAAGGTCAAAAAAGTCCTCCTCCTAGCCTGAGTAGTACGAGCTACATCAGGGTAGATTTGGACTCGATGTCCACAGAATAATATATCCTTTACCGAAAAAATTTTTTTAAACAACTTTTCTTTATCCTGTTCAACTAAACATGAAATTATCAAGGTAGCTCTCTTATTTATCAGGTCTACCGACTCTTCTAGAAAGGTCGAGAGGCCTGGTGAGGATGGTTCTTCCCCTTGGTCAAAACCTCTAATACTAGAGGTTTTTCTAGGTAAATAATAAATTTTTGAAAGCTTGGGGATTTCTTCCTCCTCATATAAAAGAATTTCCTTTAAATATTTCTTAAACAATTCCCAAGGTGAGAGAAGTCTAGTTACAGGGAAATTAATCAGTCGTAAGTTCTTTACCCTCATAAGATTTTCCATATATTCTAACTCCTTGTGCATGATAAGACTGTCTTTAATAAATGCATTACCTGAATCTTGTACCAATTGTAACTTATTATTGACAGTTAACATATCATGTTCACATTTCTCTATTTTCTTTTCATGCAATTCAATAGACATCTTATTTTCCTTAATTACTAACAATAATGATTCATTCATCTTTATAATGTTACCATCTAACTTCATGATCATTTTCCCTAGATCTTCAAGGGTAAGGTTACCTTGGATTCCTCCAAGGGATAAGCTACCCTGAGTACCAGCAGGAACAATCCCTTCAGCTATAGAAGTAATTGTTTTTTCAGTCCAGGGAGCTTCAGCCTGACTTTTTAGGCTGCTGTCCACTTGGACTTGTCCTACCGGATTTCTCGCTGGGTCTGTTGTCACCACTCCAGCGGGTTGTAGGGGAGACCTTGGGCCTTCACCGGGACTCAGGGAAGCAAAAGAAAATGCTCCCTCACTATCGTCTTTCGGTGTATCCACCATCCTTACCACGTGGTGGTCCATGGGTCCTGTGCTGCGTTGTTGACCGGGCGATGAGGTTACGATCCGGGCCTTCCTCTTTCTCCCCATTAAACAAATTATCGAGAAAATAAAAATTTCTTGCCGGTTCCCGGCCTTCTCCTGCCTAAGCCGGCCAAAGCCGCGCGCCCCTTCGGCTCGCGAGGCGCCGGCGGCTGCGTGGCGCCGCCCCTCCGTAGATTTTATAGTCGGGGGGCTGGGAGACGTCCGACTGACGTCACTGCTCAGCGACTGCAGCCCGGCGTCTCAGCTGATCTTTTACCGGCACAGCGTCTCGGTTGGAGCGGACCTCCTCCTCTTTCCTGCATGCCTCCTCCCGCTTCTGTGCTGCCCCTCCAGAGATTTTATAGTCGGGGGGCTGGGAGACGTCCGACTGACGTCACTGCTCAGCGACTGCAGCCCGGCGTCTCAGCTGATCTTTTACCGGCACAGCGTCTCGGTTGGAGCGGACCTCCTCCTCTTTCCTGCACGCCTCCTCCCGCTTCTGTGCTGCCCCTCCGGAGATTTTATAGTCGGGGGGCTGGGAGACGTCCGACTGACGTCACTGCTCAGCGACTGCAGCCCGGCGTCTCAGCTGATCTTTTACCGGCACAGCGTCTCGGTTGGAGCGGACCTCCTCCTCTTTCCTGCACGCCTCCTCCCGCTTCTGTGCTGCCCCTCCGGAGATTTTATAGTCGGGGGGCTGGGAGACGTCTGACTGACGTCACTGCTCAGCGACTGCAGCCCGGCGTCTCAGCTGATCTTTTACCGGCACAGCGTCTCGGTTGGAGCGGACCTCCTCCTCTTTCCTGCACGCCTCCTCCCCCATTTTTTCTTTTTTAACTCATCTTGCTGTTCTTTTAGTTCATGAAAGGGTCTTTATCCTAGGGAGCTTTTAAAATTACCTCTACCTTATTCTCTCCAAGGTTCATATCCTCTATGCCATGTATGTACTGGGACAGATTATGCCATGTGTGTGTACTGGGACAGACTCTCAGCTTTCCATTTCCTAGCTTCTGATAAAATTATCCTCTGAGATGGCTCCCCTATCTGGAGCATTAAAATATCAAAAGGCATTTCTTTGGGGTCCTCTTAAAACAGCAAAAGTTGTTTAGTTACTTCAGTTCTCAGAAAAGTTCCTGATGCTGTCGCTTACCGTAATCTCCTGCCCTGGGCCAGTGTTCCTCCTCAGAATCCAAACTCTGTAAGCAAACTCTTCTATAGCTTCATTTGGAAGGGATGAGGTGCTTCTAAGTGAAACAATTTTTCTAACCCCTTTTTTTTACCAATTGGTATGGCTTCTTAAGGGAACCAAATTATAGTAGTGTGGTGCTAGAACCAACTGCATGTCCTGCCAAATCTGAATTTTTCTTTTTATATTTTCCTAGATCCCAGTGGGCCAGTATGTCTGTAGCCATTTACATCACTTTCAATTAAATGAATCATATAACACCTCTTATGACTGCAGGTCATTGTCAGAATCTGAGGACTATCAGTGCTGATCTGCTACTTGGGGCTTGTATTCCTTTACTGGGCTTTCAGATATTTGTTCTATCTGATTACCTTCTGAAGTTTGTCATTCCTGAACCCGGCCATGCACACATTTCTTTTACTCTTTGTTTCAAGGCAAAGTATAGAAACCACGTTGTGAGTGTGTGAGGGGCGGTCTTTGATTTGATTTAATTTATATTCCACCTTTTCAGCTTCATATGAAGGAGGGGCAGAAGGGGAGATAGGAACAGTTGGCCAGGGCACTGAATTTGTTACCTTGACCCTAGGAGGCCAATTGACTTTTTAAATGCTTAACTTGATTCTTAAACTTTTCTAATTCTTCACTAACAGCTAAGAAGTTGTGGCTTGAATCACTTGGGTTCTTTGCATGTTATTTGTGATTTGAGGCTCCTCTAACTCATTGGAAAGCTGTAAACAATGGTGGGAGAATTCAACATGCTCCTTTTTAAGTACAAATAGACTGCTGCAGATTCTTTGCAAAAATAGACATTTCTTTCTATCCTTTTAAATTTCATTATTATACTTTATCATTTACTGTTAAATTCCATTCTATGACAAATCATTTGACTCAAATAAAAATGGACCACCTTTGTTCTCACAATAGCAGAATACTAGTTCTTTTAACTCTTTGAAATCAAATGCTTCCTTGTTTAAGACTGCTTAGAGAAATCTGTGCAAACTACAAGCCCTTTAATTTATTTTCCTTATATAAATGTGCAACCTTGAATGTAGAAATAATCTCTTTTTATGAAGAGGAGAGGTTTGAGGGATTGCAGAAAGTAAGAAAAACTTAATTTTGCAGAGGGAAGTTTAGTGAGAATAAACAAGAGGAAGTAATAAAGAATTGCTAGATGTCTGTTCCAACCTAGGCAGGCCACAATTCACTAGGACAGGCTAGAATGAAAAGAAGTCATAAAGAAAAGGTATAGCTTAGATAACAAGGATTTTTACTGTGTATTAATTAAAAATAAAGTCAGAATATTTGTAAATCTTTCTAAGTAGTTTACACAATAGAAAAGATTCTGGCAATTGAAATAAACCATAACAAGCTCATCAGTATAATATACTCATTAAAACAAAACAAATATCATGCCATGTAATATCACCAGGTTTGATTACAACTATTGCCCATAAACCTCACTCTGTCTAGTCCCACAGTTAAAAAAAAAAAAACCTGCCTTTAACCAAATTTTCAAAGGTAGTACAGGGAATTTTGGATATATGTCTCACCCTGCCTATAAACCAAATTCTCAGAATATACATTATACAAACAAAAATTCTACTTACCCAACTGGATATCTGTTTGAAAAATGCTGGACGAGCCTTCAAAATGTAATCTTAGTAGTAGTAGTAATAATGCATGCAAGAGTCCTGAATTCACTTTCCCAGGGCAGGAGGAATAGTAGACGATAGACACAAATGCAGGTATTGATATAATAAGAATATTTCATATCAGATATACACTTATTGAAAACTTATATTACACAGAATAGTGCAGCTGCTATATTGAAAGAAAGAGAAAGAGAGAAGGGGAAAGGTCTGAGAGGTGAGAAAAGGTTGTGAAAGGCTAAGGCTTATGAAAGTCTTTCTGTATACATGTGGATGTTCCTTTAACAGTCTGAGATGGTTCTGTGATTATAATGAAGAGCAAAGGGGATGAGATAAAAGAGTTAATATCTTTACCTAAAAGTCAAAAGCTTATTTCCTTCAAGTTAATATCTACCTTCTTGATGGTTTTAATCTTTGTTAGACAAAGGCTGTAATTAGGTCATTTTGTGTCTCTTTGTATTGCTTGAGATGACTGGATCAATCTTCAGACTTATATTCAATTCAATCAACCTGTGAAGGAATGTCCCTGAAAATTCTTCTTAACTAGTATTTATTTAAAAGCTAGAGACACAGCTTGCTCAGTGGATAGGTCACAGAGAGCTGGAATTAAAGTTTGAGCCCAGCTGGGAACAGAAAGACCCAGGAGAAGGAAAATAATGAATATGAATACTTAAAGTAAATGCTGAGAAGTGAATAGTAAATACTGAAGATAAATGCTGAGTGTGAATGTGGCTGATGGTAAGCCAGTTTTACAAATAAAGTTTATATAAGAAAAGTCAGAGTCCAGCATGTGTTTTTCCTCTGGGGAATTACAGACTACTTATGCTATCTTACATATGGTGTCAGTTTGAAGATTTCGGTATTTAGCAAGGCACAGCCAGAGATCCATGCCTCAAAACAGAGAAATAAGCATTATTGAAAGTGTTTGCAAATGCAGAAATTCATACTAGAAGAATGAAAAAGACAAAAAAATTTTTTTTTGAGAAACATGTTTATGCCTGCACAACAGTGCTCTGCTTGGGCACAGAGCACTGGAAAGCACTTGGAAAGAACCCAGAGAAAAAAAGAAAAAAGTGAAAGTTTTATTGTATGGTTCCTTAACATAGAGACTGTGGGGTAGATTTTCAAAAAGCGCGCCTTCGCGTATTTTTGTTGGCGCATCAGGCGCAAACAAAAGTATGCTGGATTTTAGTAGATACGCGCGTAGCTGCGCGTATCCGCTAAAATCCTGGATCGGCGCGCGCAAGGCTGCCGATTTCGTGTAGCCGGCGCGCCGAGCCGCGCAGCCTGCCGCCGTTCCCTCCGAGGCCGCTCCGAAATCGGAGCGGCCTCAGAGGGAAATCGCTTTCGCCCTCCCCTCACCTTCCCCTCCCTTCCTCTATCTAACCCCCCCCCCCCCCCCCCGGCCCTATCTAGACCCCCCCTACCTTTGTCGGGGGATTTACGCCTCCCGGAGGGAGAAGTAAATCCCCGCACGCCAGCAGGCCTCTAGTGCGCCGAGACAGGACCTGGGGGCAGTTCTGGAGGGCGCAGCCATGCCCCCGGACCGCCCCGTGCCGAAACCACGCCCCCGTGCCCGCCCCCGAAACGCCACATCCCGCCCCCAAAACGCCGCACCGATCCGACACGCCCCCGACACGCCCCCCTCGAAAAACCCCGGGACTTACGCGAGTCCCGGGGCTCTGCGTGCGCCAGTAGGCCTATGGAACATAGGCGCACCGGCGCGCAAGGCCCTGCTCGCGTAAATCCGGGCGGATTTACGCGAGCAGGGCTCTTAAAATCCGCCCCTGTATGAATAGCCAGCACAAAACTACACCTAGTGGATCCACAGCCAGCACAGATGACATCATACCTGCATGAAAATGAAACTAACTTGGTCTGAATTCCTGGAAATGACTATACAGGTTTCTGCCCATAGTAACAGAGCACGTACACATGCTAAAATTTATTAATTGGCTATGAGATAATGGGTGGGCAAATGCAGACACCTGTTGATTGGCTGAAGGTAATCCCTTAAATTGCTGAGCGTGCCCGTTAAATCATTTGTGCAGGTTTAGAGCTACAACCATTGCTTTGGATGTCTCGCTGCTGCAAAGAAACCATGCATTTCTTTTTATTAAACCTCTCACTTTTATGACTCTTTAGAGCTGATCTTTTATTGGTCCTATTAGCCAGGGGTTTTTATCTCATTTACAAGACGCAATCTGAAATGAAGCAGTCCTGATAAGTATGTGTGCCCAGCCCTGGAAAAATGGCTTAGAAAAAAAAAAAAAAAGAACATCCCTGGAGCTTTGGTACAATGGTAAGTTGAAGGGTTTCAATTTATACTGGGCTAAAGGGGATAGATTTGCATGAGATAGTCAGTTGACCAGTGATTAAGTTAAAGCTGAACTGGCAGAGTCTTATTTTGGATTGTGGAAAAGGAGCGGAGATTTTTCCCAGAACATCTGAGCATGTAGTTTTTTTCCCCTTGGTTTATAAAAAGAAAATGAAAAGGCTAACTTGGATAGGGTTCTCTTAAAACAAGCTGGCTGTGGTGGTATTTACAAAATGACTGAGCAGAAAATAAAGGAGTGGACTCAACTCCTCCAGGAAGAGCAGAGGTGATTACATAAGAGCTCATATGTTGCCCGAATTCCTGGGCATCTGCCAAAAAAAACTTGAAACAGGATTTACTCTCTGTACCTCCAGCTTGCCAGAACTAAAGTCAGAAAATGGCTTGGGATGCCTGGGGGTAAGGCAAACACAACCACCCTATGACAAACTGGAGGTACAAGAGAAAGTGAAAGGTGCCTGGAAAAGAACCAGTGGCATCAGTGACTATACCGCTGGAGCAGATGCTGGAAAGGCACCTAGAATTGCAAGAGCAATCCCAATGGAGGACAAAAGAAGGGAGAGAAAGTCTGAGGAATGAAGCCACAGTAACAGTAGCTCACAAGCAAGGGAACTCATGGTGGAGCCTTACAGACTGGTCTGAAGGAGGCAATGTAGACTGGTCTGAGGAAAGCCGCAGAGAGAAGCCTGACAGCAGCAGTGAAGAGGCCTGACAGAAGTAGCGCAGAGAAGCCTGGTGGAGGCAGCACAGAGAAACCTATCAGAACCGTTGTGGAAAGGCATGAATAGCAGGTGATAAAGACTGAGAAAGAAATGGAGAAAATTGTTGGTAATGAAGCAGATGCAAAAAGAGAAAAATTCTCATGGCAGTGTGGAACCACAGCCTGCTAAGAAGCATAATAAAGAAAGAATAGAGTAAGCATGCCCTGGAAGTCCTGAGGAAGAACAGATAATTTTCCACAGGAAACTGCAGCACCCTAATGAATACCAGGGAGTCCTGGCAGAAGAGGTTCCAGAAATGATGTGCCTCAGCAAGGCGGAGTGGAACTCAGAGTTTTTATGGATTCATGTAAATTAGTATGGGTTAGACAGACTGTTGTTAAGTTTGATAACAGAAACAAAGTAGGAGGCTTAAGTGACCTGATATACTGTATGCTAAATTATGTGGGAAAGCTGGGAAAAGGGCATAGTGGATGGTTTTGGCCATGGTGGCATGTTTAAGGGTGACCTGATCAAGAACAGGAAATGATGATCCTATAACCCTTAACCTGGGTTTAACTAGCAAGGTGGCCAGAGAACTAAATAGAAAACATATAAAGTTGAAAGGTCCTTTAGATGCAGGCAGGATTCCTTCATCCCAACTTATGAACATAGGGGAAGGGTAAAAACAAATTCAGGCCAGGGTGTTGTATTGGGGAGAGGTCACTTCCCTGGAAGATAACCAGAGGGAGTAAAAACACTCTATCCAACAGGTCCAAGCTGATGGGAAGAGTATGTGAAGGAGTATCCCTGAAATCCTCCTTAACAGTTGTTGGACTTGGCATCTAGTCTGGTCCACCTTAAAAGCTAGAGACACAGGTAGCTCAATGAGTGGATCCTGGAGAGCAGGAATAAGAGTTTGGGCCCAGCTGGGAACACAGGTCTCCAGGAGAAGGTAACTCCTATAAGAAGATGAAGAGTGAAGATAAAAAATGAATGTGAATATTGAAAGTAAATGCTGAGAAGTGAATATTGAAAAAAAATGTTGAGATGTTTATACTGAAGATAAATGCTGAGTGTGAATGTGACTGAAAGTATGCCACTTTTGTAAATAAAGTTTATGTAAGAAAAGTCAGAGTCTACCATGTGTCTGTCCTCTGAGAAGTTACAAACCACTTGTGCTATCTCACACAACCTTTAGATGTGTATTATATATAGGCCCAAGAGCTTTGCTGAATTGCATTGTGAATACGTACATTTCTGACACCTAACATCAGTGCTGCTAATCCTCTGCACGTTGTTCCACAGCATGCGTGACTTTGCCACATGAAGGGGAGGCATTCTTCAAGGCATGTTTAGGGTAGAGGAGATAAAGTACATATGTGGATGGTTTTTTCAGATCTGTTCCTGTACTTTCAAAGCAAAATTCTACCCATACAAAAAGCAGGTGCACGTGACTGCACGTATAAGCCCGGATTTTAAAGGCCCTGTGCACGTAAATTTTGGGGTTACACGTGGGGCCGGGCTTTGCACACACCACGCACATTTTCTAAAGGGCCCGGCCATGCGCATATTCACTGATACACGCCGAAGTGCTGGGCCTAAAGAAAGGGGCAGGCTGGGTGTGTGGTCTTTGTGAGGAAGGGCAGGGATGGGGTGGGATGGGACAGCACTATTAGACGCTGTCCTGGGGAAGCACGCGCCAGAAGATACTTCTGCTCCAGAGGAGCAGTAAGTATGGAAACAAAAAAATAGGGGATAGTTAAGTTTAGGTTAGGGGTTGAGGAGGAGAGAGGAAAAGGTAGGAAGGGTAGGGTTAGGGTTAGAAAAGTTCCCTCCCAGTTCGCTCCTTAATTGGAGCGGACTGGGAGGGAACTGGTCTAGGCCCGATCGCGTCACCACATGCACTTCATAAAATCCCTTCCCCCCATGCAGGCAAGTTGCAGGCTGCCCGCACATGCACACGGATGTTAAAATCCAGGGAGCATGTGCACATGGATATCACATTTTTTAACATGTGCGCGGCGATGTAAGCATGTTATAAAATCCGCACATCCATGTGTGTGCGCCAGGAACCACGCCTACATGGACACGTGTGCACTCTTTTTAAAATCTAACCCTTATTGTGCAAGGGGTCATTTTAAAAGCAAAAGTAGGTGTGTACTTTTGCTTTGAAAATTGATGCAAAGACAGCAAATAAAAAGAAAGTGCAGTTTCAGCATTGCAGACAAATGGAATATTGCCTCATTATAAAATACTTCTCATTTTAGCTTTATTTTTAATGATGAAATCAATCCCTTTGTTCAAGTACAGTTGCAAATCATCAAATGTCATGATCAGAGTAATATCTATCACCTAATATTGTCTGGATCTAAACTGACATGGAGGAAGCATCTTTTTCGCTTATAAAAATCTTGTACCTTACAGTCACGGCTTTCTACACAGAAGAAAGACATTTGATACTGGACAGTAACTTTGCAGATCCTTTCTAGGTAGACTTACTTTTTTAAAGAGTGGTTTCACTATTGCTTGCTTCAAGGGAAGCAGGAGATAAAACTACCTGACTGAGGTAATCACAGCAAAGTTTATTGATCCCTTCTGAGAGCTGGAAGAAGGAGGGAAGTGTGGTCTATGGGTAAAGTAGTGGGTTGAGAATTTGGAAAAACAAAATTCAAATCCAAGTAGACACTCCTTGTGACTTTGGGAAAGTCACTTTGTCCTCCATTGCCCCAAGAAACAGATTGTAAGCCCTTTCTGGGGCAGGGATCTACCTACAGAATGGGTTTGGAAAGGCAAATAATTACATCTAAAAAAAAAAATTAAAAAATAAAAATATTTGCTACATGGAAACCTTTGACCCATAGATTATCACAGAGCACAGCTGATGATAAATTGGCTGCATCAGCTATATTAGACCACACATATGTAGCATGATCATGTTTGGTGAGTTATGAATAGTTTAAATCAGAGCCCAAGATATGGTAATGGAGTGATATGATAATCAAGGACAGGTTATTGAATCAGGCTTTTAATTCCAAGAGCTAGAAATCCTTTACATTTACAAGACAGTATTTCTGAAATTAAGAAGATAGGACCTTATTTATCAATTACCTTTTAATATTATTTAATATTCTTATGTTATAAGATGAATGTTAATAATGTTTTTATATGCTATTATATGGAATGTATTTTAATGTTTGTTTTTTAACATTGGTATGTACATGTCTTGATATTGTCTATGTTTTAAGAATTGTTGTTACGCGTCCCGCTCGCGCCCGACCTGCTCCCAGACCCGCTTACCCTTCCTCCACACTAGCCAGTCCTGGTTCGGCCTCCCTCGCCTCTGCCGCCAGCTCCTCATGGCCATATCGTTCCGCAGTGGTATTTCCCGACAGCTCGCCTCCCAGCTCCAGCCAGGCCTCAAGGAGGGGCTGGGCCTCCTCCGTTGCATCGGCCTCGCCCCTAAGTGTGCGTATGCGGACTGACCACCCTCTTAAAGGGCCAAGGGCAGGCCCTAGCTCCACGGCACACCTAGATTGAGTTTAGTATAAGAGGAAGTGCTTCACTTCATTTCCTTTCCTTGGCAATTGGGTCGATCACTTTGTGATAGCGACTGGTCCGACTTGTTACCCTGGGCTGAGTTATCTCATAATACTCATGTCACATTCACTACTGATGTATCACCTTTCTCTGTGGCATTTGGCCGCAAGCCACGTCTGCCCCTACCAGTCCCAGTCTCAGTGCATTCACCTACGGCCCAGTCAACAGCTCAAACAATAAGACGACTATGGAACCAAGTTAAAGAAAGGCTGGGCCAAGCCGCCGAGCAAGCTAAGTGCTCTACCGACGCTCATCATCGCCCCGCTCCCTTGTTCCGACCAGGGCAAAAGGTCTGGTTAAGTACGAAGCATATTAGGTTGAGGTTGCACTCTCAACGACTAGCACCAAAATTCAGTAGGCCATTCCCTGTCCTCCGCCATGTAGGGGTGGTAACGTACCAACTCCAGTTACCAAAATCGATGGGTATCCACAATACCTTTCACATATCCTTGCTGAAGCAACTCGTACTCTCCTAGCCTTCCTGTATGGCTCCTCCTCCTCCAGAAGTCTCCACAGAACCTGAGGAGACTCTACAAGTCAGAGAGGTTCTGGATGTCTGAAGAAGACATGGCCATTGGGAGTATCTCCTATCGTAGGAATGCTTTGGGCTTGAGGAGAACGTCTGGGAGCCCTCCCACCACATCTACGGCAAAAAACTCCTCCAGAACTTCCAGCATGACCACCCTGACAGACCAAAGCCGGTAAGGAGGAGGCCTAGGAGGAGGGGTACTGTTAAGCGTCCCACTCATGCCCGACCTGCTCCCGGGCCCGCTTACCCTTCCTCCACACCAGCCAGTCCCGGGTCGGCCTCCCTCAGACTCTGCCACCAGCTCCTCATGACCATGGCGTTCCGTGGCATCATTCCCCGATGCTTCGTCTCCCAGCTCCAGCCAGGCCTCACGGTGAGGCTCGACGTCCTCCGTGGCATCGGCCCCGCCCCTAAGTGCGTGCGTGCGGACTGACCATCCTCTTAAAGGGCCAAGGGTGGGCCCTAGCTCTGCAGCACTCCCAAATTGAGTCTAGTATAAGAGAAAGTGCTTCACTTCACTTTCTTGCCTTGGCAATCGGGTCAATCACTTTGTGATAACAAGTTTGCCTTCCTGCATATCCCGTGTCTCCTGTTCCAGTATCTCTGTTCCAGCGTCTCCTGTTTCTCCAGTTCCAGCATCTCTTGCGTCTCTGTTCCAGATTCTCCTGCTCCTTCATCTCTCCATCCCTGGTAGTACCCTTCGGACTGATCTCATTTTTGACTACTCCTTGATTGCTGCCTGCCCTGACCTCTGACTGGAACACCGACTACTCTCATCTGCCACCTGGAACCCGACCTCCTGCTTGAACTGACTATGTCCAGACTGACCTCTGCTACCGACCCTGCTTGGCTGACCATCCGTACCAAGACTCTGGCCTTAATTCTCACTTTACACTCAGACACTCTAATCTGGCCTCCTGCGACCTCTGGACTTCCTTGTCTGAGCACCAACCACGCACCCTTGTTCATGGTGGGCACTCCTTTGAACTTTCTCTCTAGGAAACCCTGCGAGGCCCACCTAAGACCGGGCAGCCCAGGTAACCAAGGGCTCAACCTGAGGGAACCCCAGGTTGCTATTGGTGAAGCTCCAGTTAGCCTCTGTCTCCTCCTCTGCTCTGCCTCCTGGTGGCAGGCGCTCTCCGGGTCCGACCGGAGGGCCATACCAATCCTACACCAGGCCAAGAGTCCACTCCTAGCACAACAAGTGTATTTTAATGTTTATATTTTAACTGTAAATTGCCTTGACACATTGCATTAAAGGCAATATAATTCAAATTTAATAAATTAAACTAATGGCAAGTTCCTTCAGAGTAAACATAAGTCCCTTGCAGGCAAATGATATAAATAATTTTAAAAAACAAACCTGTTTATTTAGAATTTCAACAATCAAGCAGACAAAACAAAAATTCCCATGATAACAAAGAGATGAACAATGAGTGATAACATAATTAAATAAATGGCAACATACAATCATGTATAATTTCTGCAGCAGAAAATAGAAAATGGTACAAAGTTGTGATTCCATTTATTTTAAGCTTCAATCCAGCCATAATAGACTCTAAAACAATCCCTGATCTGATCATACTTAAATCTTTCCCCTTTCAAACCAGTAACTCAGTCACTCAATATCAGCAATGTCATGTGGAATGATGTAAACTTATTGAGTCACTTACTTCAAGAAATATATGGATGTACATAGAGGCAGCTTCATTGGATTTCACACTTTTCCAGATTTTACAGTTTTTACAGCAAAGAATATCCTTGTCTTTGAGAACAGATGGTTCAGCTTTAATTCAGTTTATAAAGATTGCCTGAAGCAGGCATCGGCTGCTGAAACATGAAATTGGTCATGTCAGGACTTATTTTTTTAATAACATTTTGTATATGTATTTTTTGAACTGGTTCACACTTTTTTGTCTTTTTATATATGCATGTTATATATTATTTTTAATTAGGTTTTGCGCTGATATATTATATTAAAATATTCCAATTTTTATATTATACACTTTAGTTTCTTTCAATTATGTGATTTTTTTAAGTTTAGCAGAAGTTTGTTTCTTTTATTTTCCCTACCACTTCCTTTCCTTTTTTTCCCCATGTGTTCATCTATGCCAATGCTCCAGAGAAGGATTAAATTTCCAGACTGTGTCTGTAGTGAACTACACTGCAAGCAGCAACTAGCCAACCAATATTCTACTCTAAAGTGGAATCAATGACCTCTCCCATCATCCCAAAAGACCCTGGAATGGATTGAGATGTATAGGATGATGAATATGCCTTTTGTGTTATAAAAATTCCAATGGGGTTGCATTTCTTAGTTCATAGACCTTGGATTTCATATGAAGAATCTTATAGAGCCAGGGTAGAGGATTCTTGTAGAGCTCAGTGAGTCTTCCATAGAAGTTGGTCTGCTTACTGGACAATTGGCTTACCAAGAATAATCATGTACTGATGGGAGGCATAACAAGGATGCTAATCTAAAGTCCAAGGATGAAAATGATGAGTTGTAAATACAGGAGATGATGAAAAAAAATGGCAGAAGATGAAGAAGTTGTATATCTGCAATTTGGTACTTTTTAACCACATATTTTAACCAAAATTTTAAAAGTGAATTTTATGCACATAAATATGCTTTGAAAATTTATGAGTTTAAAGTATGTGCATGGACATACACACACCTGCTTCCAAGTAGATGTAACTTTGTGGGCCTGATTTTCAAAAGATTTTATGCGTGTAAATGGGCTTTTGATAATTGCCTGGAAGTGTTTTTGCATAAATGTATGTATGAATCTCAAACATGTATTTTTATACAAACAAAAAGAGGTATTCTGGAGCAGAGTTGGGGGACAGGAAAATCATTTACATTCATGCTTTCAATTTTCAGAAGTATGCATGCAAATGTGCATGCACACATTTATACCTGTTCCAGAGCAGGGGAAAATGGAAGCACAGAAGTCTGCCCTAATTATCAAAGCTGACTTATGCACGTAAGTCCACTTTGAACATTCAGACTGAAAACTGTGAATACTTTCGACTTGCAGACTTTAGCTCTAAGTGCACAGTTATAAAATTGCCTTCCATGTGTGTAAATTTGTGTGCATATTTTTGAAAATTGAAAGAATACAGGTAAATCCTTTCATGCCTCCACTCTACCCCCCCCCCCCTTGCACCCCAGAATGTCTAATTCAGCTGTAGCTAAAAGTACTCACAAAATAAGGTTTCATGCATCCATTTACACATAGAACACTTGGGTTGATTTTCAAAATGCTCTTAATGTGTATTAAACAGGGTTTCATGGGTATAAAATCAGCTTTAGAGAGTAATTTACTTTGATGTAAACCACATTAAATACTCATATTTGTATACACTATTATATAAATGTTGTAAATTAAAAAAATAATTTTCAAAGCCATATGTACATGTAAAATAGTTCTTCACCCATGGAAATGGACTTTTGGAAAATTGTCCAATCTATATGCAGGTAAATGTACATGCATAGTGCTATTAAGTGTAAACTTTAACCCACAGTAGGGTGAGGTCTTTTTTGGGGAGAGACAGAAAGACATAGCATGTTGACTATCACAAACAGCACAGAGGCATCAAAACCAACAAGAAGTAAGATGTGTTCTACAGCAAACAGAGCAGAGGTATCAATGCTCACAAGGTATGGTGTCAGGAATGTTACAGCTAGGCAGAATGGCAGGAAGACCCCCAAGATGTTTTCAATCCTGCCACTCACATGGAAATTTTGGGAAACCCAGCAAAGGCTGATTTTAAAGAAGACCAACTTTTCCTTCAACTCTGGTGGCAGCCTTGAATGATTAGGTTCACAATGTCCCCTGCCACTGAAAATACAAGTTTACTGGGTACAGTGAATGGTAGAGATGTGAATCGTGTGATCGATCGTCTTAACAATCGATTTCGGCTGGGGGGGGAGGGAATCTTATGGTTGCGGTTTTGTTTTTTAAAATATCATGTAAATCGTAAATCGGGGGAGGGCGGGAAAACCGGCACACTAAAACATCCCTAAAACCCACCCCAAGCCTTTAAAATAAATCCCCCACCCTCCCAAACCCCCCCAAAATGCCTTAAATTACCTGGGGTCCAGAGGGAGGGTCCCGGTGTGATCTTTTACTCTCGGGCCTCCGGTGCGTTGTAGAAATGGCGCCGGCGCTACCTTTGCCCTGTCATATGACAGCAGGGCAAAGGTAGCGCCGGCGCCATTTTGTTTTTTGTCCCCCGACGTCAGGAGCGTTGGAGATTGCTCCTGGACCCCCGCTGGATCCCCAGGGACTTTTGGCCAGCTTAGGGGGGCCTCCTGACCCCCACAAGACTTGCCAAAAGTCCAGCGGGGGTCCGGGAACAACCTCCTAAACTCGAATCGTTTTGCATCCCCCTTCCCCCGATTTACGATTTTTGACGATAAATCGGGGGAATTCCTATTAAATATCGCCTCTAACGATTTTTGACGATTTAAAATATATCGGACGATATTTTAAATTGTCAAAAAACGATTCACATCCCTAGTGAATGGTGGTCAAAAAGATAAGGCTTATCCAATGTGGCCAGGTCCAACCAGACTGCAAACTTGTTCGCCCAATATGCCAGTGGGCATGTCTTTGGCTCTGTTAGCATGTCACAGACATTTCTGAAGGGATCTCCTTTGCTGGGGTGGAGCAAGAGTCTTTGCTGCTAGCTGCTCTAGCTATGGACTCATGGGCTGCATCAGTAGAGATGGTTCTGTAGGGGCAATGTGTCTATAGAATATTGAGATGAGGGAGGAAATGGTAGATGACAGGGTGCTGCTTATGCTCACACTACTATCTTGGGTGGCCACTCTTTTCTGCGCTATATCCCCATGGCACCTGTACCTCTGGTGCCCCTGTTCACATACCTCAGACAATAGTATCTCCTTCATGTAAGTGAGATGTTGGGACCGGAGAGTGAGACTCCCTTTTACTCATGTTTCACAGACCATGACAAACATGTATGTATTGTTATCTGTCATAGGTTTCAGTCCTACTTTCATTTGCTGCTATAAGGATTCCACAAACTGCAACACCTCTGCTTTTATTCCCTCTTGCTCATAAAAACCCTCAAGTTTCTCCTCCAGAATATTTATTATGGGGATGACCCTACCCAGGGTGGCTTCTGGAAGTCAAATCCTCAGTGGCATCCTTGAAGGCCTTCAGGACTTTATCAGCTATCTTATCACTACCCAAACATGATGCCCCAATGTGCAATCCACACCTATCTTTGTTTCCAGAGTCAGATCATGAAGTGCTGTCTTCTACGCCACTACCCTCTGCAGCATCCTATAGGTGGAATTCCAGCAGGTGCCAAAATCTCTACCACTTTAAAGTGTCTTCATACCATGAATATATTCCATGATCTCCTCTCTGCATCCTTGGGTGCTACTGCTACTGAACACAATTGTTCCTCAAAATCAATTTTTGAAAAGAATGCCTCCATTATCTTGGCAGAAGTAATCATGGAGGAGCACACTGCTGATTTTGGGTGCCTATCCTTGGCCCTGCCCTGCTAATATCAGCCTCAGATAGCTCTCCCATCTTTTGCCCATGCTCCAAATCAAGGAGGAGAAGAACAGGTGATGTGGCATATGTTCTCCCAATTTTAATTTCTTATGACTTGAGCCAGCTTCCACTTCTGGTTTTCTGTGGCTAAAAAGTCTTTTTTTTTTTTTCCAAAATGCTTTTTATTAAAGCAACAAGATAATCATACAATATCCTTTAACAGCGTTCTATTGAAACTCTCATCAGAACATAGTATTTACAGTTCAGCAAAAGAGAACATTAAAGCCATCATGAGATACAAATAAGTTTGGGGGCAGAACTCCCTTTCTTCTCACTTCTAACAGACTAACTTTGCAGGAACACGCAATCCTCTTCCTATTCCACTTTTCTGCCCACTGCCATTCCTTCATTTCCCCTGTTCTTACAGTAACATGACAGAATTGGGTTCTGATGTCACAAAATACTTGATTGATACTGTTCCACTCAACAGTAGCACTCTAACACTCTCTCTCACACACACGCAATCAATTTGAGAGTCTGAGTTCACTTCTGTGCTTAGCAAGTACAGCAGCAACTTGCCAAACAGAGATAGCCATTTGCTAGCACCATAAACTCAATTTTCTGTCTCTCTAGGGCTATGCCTCATAGCATGTGCAAAAATGTCTCTCTCATACTCATATATACACATGGGCAGATTTTAAATGCCCGGCGCACATAAATTCAGGCCTTTACGCACACCGGGTGAATATTTGAAGAGGCCTAGCCATGCACGTAAAGGCCGGTACTCACTCAAGTGCCAAGCCACTTGGAAGGGGTGGCCCAGGGGAGGTGGGATGGGGGGCGAGCCAGGACAAAGCCATTGTTCATAGTCCCGGAGCCTCACGCGCCAGCCGGCTGCTGAAGCACGCAACTTACTTCAGCTCGGGAGCTAAAGTAAGTTTCTCAACAAAGGTAAAATTTAAAAAATTGGATTTAGGGGTTGGGGAAGAGAGTGGAAGGGGAAGTTCCCTTAATTGGCGGGGATTAGGAGGGAACTGGGGAAGGCCGGGATGTGTCACCATGCGGAGATTGCATAATTCACCTCCCCTTGTGCATACCGCATGCACATGTGCACAGCCCCTGGATTTTATAACATGCACCTGCCGGCACACACATGTTATAAAATCAATGTGTCTATGTTTAAGCATCAGGAAGCGCACACATGGACACGCACGCGTGTCTTTAAAAATCTACTTAACAGTGTATATGTGTACACTGCATATTAATTCCTTTCGTACACAAAAAAACTGACATAGAAAAATCTTTCAAGGCTGTTCTTCTGTTCTCTCTCTGTCAATCAAGCAAAGCATTGTGCAGTTAAAGAAAAAAAAAATCATTGTTCACTGAGAATGCTTCTCTATCTCCACTCCTCTTTGCTATGCTCCAGTGAACAGAGAGAATATCTGATTTTATTGTGAATTTTTTTTAAATCACTTAGTAGTATTACTTTAAGAAATTCATAAATCTCAAATACAGGTAAAGATAAAGAATGCAGCAGCACCTCTGTCTCTCTTTCTCACAGTGAGACCACTGTGTCTGTAGCTGTGAGGGTAAGAGAAAGCCCTTTCCTTATATCTAAATTTTCTCTCCTTATTTAAACCATTTCTTTTACTCTAAGAGAGCTTCTGAAAAGACAATCTTTCTCTTTGACATACAACAGAGAAAATGGTATTTCCTTGTACTTGCTCTGACCTTTCAATGGGAGGCCGTTAGCATCACGTGATACAGATGCCAACTGTGTTGTTAAAAAAAAAAAAAGCTTTACTTTGATTGGTCATCCATTTTGTCTACTTATTTGCCTATTTCTCCTGCCTCTGTAGCTCTGGCCAAGTTGCTACTTGACACAGAAATTGGTTGATAGCTATAATTACCAATCTCACTGCAGCACTTTTCAATGGATCATAGATTTAAATGGGAAATGTAAACAAATAAAACAATTTTTATTTAAATTCATGGGCACCATCCATTTGTTTTGGGGGGTCCATGAATGAAATAAAAATGGTCTCATTCATTGCAATTTAACCATTTGTTTCAAATGAATGCATATCCTTGATACTCTTTGAAGATCTTTAATGACCAAGAAGACAGATGGCTCTGAGTACACAATCATGTCAGTTTTCTACTCTCTGCTGGCACTCTGCTGTCTTTTTACCTCCTCTCCTGAAGTTTTGTAGCTCTGTTACTCTTTTCCCAGCACTGACAAACAACCCCCATCCTCTAGGCTTACTTGTATAAACTTTGGAAGCAAGGAGAAGGACCCGAGTCAAAGAGCACTGAGCACGCTCAGTTTAGCATGATCACACTAGCTTTCCCTCAGTAAGCAACATGCTTACCCTATTCTTCAGCCAAAGCATTTTTTGGTTTCTGTGCACAATAATTTTGTGAGCACAATATCAGGGAACATTTCTGTATAGTTCACAGGCCACATTTTCTTGCATCACTTGTTAGTGGCATTTTAATGCGAATGTTGAATTTTTTTTTGTGAGTGCACACTAAACTCTTGTTTACTAGGCAGCTTTGTTCATGAAGAAATGTCAATGAATAGTTAATATTGCATCATCTTTAAAAAAAAAAACATTTTTAAGGCAACAGCTGATTACAAGTTGGTAACTGATAAAATACTCTAAATTAACAGCAAGGTTATAGACTTATTTTCTCACTACAGACCACTCAGCTTTTATTGATATTACTATGTTGCCAAACATCAGTAGCTCCCACAGCAAGAATTTATTTCCCCCTAGGCTCCAGCCAGAAGAAAACAGCAGTGTCTCTTGTTTTTTTCTAATCTTTGGAATTTAGCCACAACTTCTTGAGCTGAATCAATGTTCTTTAAAACAGCAGCATTGATTTGCAGATTTCAATGCTATTGTTTTATCTTTTCTGCACACAAGGGTGCTTGGATCTTTATTCTCTGGCTCTATTTCTTTATTCTGTCTTCTTCCCTTTTGTTAGCTTGATTTTATCTAGAGAACATTTCTGCTTAACCAATGAACTATCCATAGTGACTAGTATTCCCTAAAGACTGTGACCAAATAAAACATGTTGCAGTGGAGAAAATCTGCCACTTATAATTATAAAATGCAACTTTTTCCTCTAATAATGTCTAGGAAAGAATTAGAATGATATGACTACTATTACAAACAATGTCATTAGCTTGAAGTATTGTATCCTGTTCTGTGGAGCTACAAAAAAAATGCAGCATCTGTAATATACCTCCAATGAAGTTAGATTAAAAATACCTAAATATGAATACCTTAGAAGAGAGGAAAAAGTTGTTAAATATGATAGAGATTCAAATACCCCAAAGGTATAAAATATGCACAAGAATGGGCCAAGCCGGTGGCTCAGCGGCAGTGAGTACTGGTGCATAACTTTCGTTAGAGTGAATGAGCTATGATAGTTTGGAGGAGATAGAAAAATAGGAGAAAAATACCCAGATAATTATGAATGAAGGCTCATGGTGCTGGATTCCATTCCCAGATATGACCTAGCTGATAATCCAAAGGAGCAGGAAGAAACTGCACAAAGGCAAAATACACAAGAAGCAGACGCTTTTCCAGTGGGAAGGAAGCTCTGGAAGAAATAATTCATGGTATGACCCTAAAAGCGGTTAGACTCAGGAGTAACAAGATAATATTTCTTCAGAGAAAGACTGATAGATACTTTGAATGGCCTCCAACAGGAGGTGGTAGAGACAAATTTTAAAAGTATTCAAAAAAGTATTCAAAAAAGTATTCAAAAAAGTGAGGAACCAGCACAGAGAATCATTAGGTGATCTCTGCTGGTTAGTTTAAGACAGAGGAGACTTGCTGAGACTTTGCAACTCAAGAATGAGCAGAGAAAATGGAAATGATGACGAACAATTGTTCTGTCACATATACTTTGACCAAACCTACCCTGAAGTTAAATTTACTCTGAAAAGTAAAGCTCAGGAGATCTGACCAGGAAGTCCTAAAATCATTCTTTATATATTAGATGTCATATGGTCGGAGTTAGTGTCTGTACAGAAAGTGATACACCAATGTAACTTAAATTGCTATTAAAGAAAAAATGAAATGCTAGCTGATTATGCTTGCTAACTAAGAGTAAATTGTATTTGTCTGTAGTGTTTGCTGAATTCTGTGTGAAAAATCAGGTTTGAAGAGAAATTTTACAGTGACTGAACGGAAGCATTTACATGATACAAACATCAAGATAATGTAATTTTCCATTTATTTCCTCAAGCCAGGGTACAGAGACCTTGGGATCCTTTCTCTGCTTCAATGCAGGCATTCCCAGTTTTCCACCCACAGTGTTCCTACTCTCATGTTCCCCCTATTAACTAAATGGATCATTTAGAATCCCTTATCTACATTGCAGTGAACAGTATTCCCTGCTTTGGTTGATGTGCAGGAGTTGAGGGGAGGGGTAATAAGGATATGAAAAGTAAATTCCTCATCAAAGCTTTACTTTGAATTAGGAGTTTCCAAGCCTCCAGTTGTTCTGATTGAATAGTAACTTATTGGATCAGCAAGAAGTCATGATTCAGCAACTTGCATTAAGTATTATTATTTGCATTATTGTGTTATCATTTACTTTTATTGCTTGTTTTCTCTTGTGATGCTAAGAATCTGAAGAAATTCAATTAATTATGTAATGAGCTTCAATTTACAGAAAGGCATATATTTCTTATATATTTATTTAGTAAATTATTTCCTGTGGTCCATCACAGACAGCATTAGTACTACTATCTTCTAAATTGCTTTTATTGCTTGTTTGTTAGACCCAGACAAGTAGGTCAAGTTGGAATTGTGATTCCACCCATCCTTTCATTATACAAACTAATTGCTACTTATTTGGACTCAATAAGTATTTCATAAAATCTTTTATCTACCGTAAGTAACAATTACAGAAATTTGCTCAAAGCAATAGGGAAATAGGTATTTGTTTACAGTTTTAAGTTCTGGTCAGGAGCTGGAATGTAAAGATAAAACAACTGTTTTCACAGTGGTTGACTATATTACAAAGGCACCTTGACAATCAAACCTGACAAGTGTATTTAAATGTAGCATACTGTGCTGGGTTTGCCCCTAGAAAGCAATAAATATGGAGCATGTAAAAGGAGAACATTGATTTGCTTTTATTTTTTCTCATGGCTCCAAAAGCTGCTTTCCGGGACCCCCTAGCTGGTCTGGTTTACAGGATATCCACAATGTGTACGCACAATATTTGTTTGTATGCATTGTCTGTATTGTATGCAAATATATCTCATGTATATTAATTGTGGATATTCTGAAAATCAAACCAGCTAGGGTACCTGAAAGCAGGTTAGGGTGTTCTAAACCATATTCAATTTATAAGAACATAAGAAATTGCCATGCTGGGTCAGACCAAGGGTCCATCAAGCCCAGCATCCTGTTTCCAACAGAGGCCAAACCAGGCCACAAGAACCTGGCAATTACCCTCTTTTCCCCCACCCCACTCGCTCACATTCAGAGGAGACAGCTAGAACAGTGGTCCTCAAACCAGTCTTTGGGACCCCAAAGCCAATCATATTTTCAGGCTATTCCTAATTAATATACATGATATAAATCACTGGTTTGTAGACTAATGCATGAAAATATATTTCATATATTATATGCCTATATGTAGGGGTTAACCTGAAAACCTGACTCGCTATAGGATTCCAAGATCCCAAGTGCTGACTTGAGAACCACTGAGCTAGAATGGCTATTCATTGTCTGGCTAAATCATATACATCTCAACTTATGGACACTGAACAAAGAAGTAACACAATGCTAATCATCTGAATAGAGCTATGCAATATTCAGACTCCCATATTGTACTTGAATTGGAGAATGATAAGTACAGATTCATGTTCTTATGTGATCCAAGGTCAGATAATTGATAGGGCCTGTCTTAACTTCAAAATCTGTCATGCACAGTATAACAGCTAATTCTAATAAAATTAGAGTGAGAGAGAGAGAGAGATCTCAAAACTAATTCTGTCATTGTAGGCTACATAAATTGTAAAGAAGGCATGCAAGATTGTATATTTGCAAAATGTTTTCATTTCAGACTAACTGTTCCTATCTCTACTTCCATTTTGGGACTTAGACAAATTTTACAGCCAAAATGTATTTGCCTCGTTGGGTATGTAATACATTATCAGGCTCAATGCAATATGCATGAACTTTATAATTCCTTTTCAGTTATGCAAAGTTGCTCTCATACTCTTCTATCTGATTCAATTTAAATTCTACCTTTTAAACTTTTATGACACTGGTAAATGTAGCAGGTCAAATTTTGACCTTGTTTCATAAACCTCATTAAAACTTGTCAAACTCAAGTGATGATTTAAGAACATTGATGGTGTTTATAGATTAAAAGGCAATTATTACCCATACTTTTCTAACATAAAAATAGACCAGAATTAGCTCAAATACTTAAGAGAACTGAATACTTTACCCAGCTTGGATTAGGTTTTCAGAATTAGCCTTGAGGATACAAGATAGACTCTGAAATATGACTTGACTGATCTCTCCCTAGGTATATATAAAGTGGAAATAGGTACTTAAATTTCAAGGATTGACCCAAATAAAAATCTTTTTTAAAAATGATAAAAGAAACTGGAGGAATTATTTGCACTGAGGAAAGATTTAGAAGTCTATGTACTAATCCGAGTTAATATCAGCATAGTAAAATATAATTGGATCTTTGAGGACTACAACCCTCAACTGCACCACCTCCCCAGTCTCAAGCTGTTACCTCCAATTGATCTTTATACCCTTTGTCCCCAGAGCTCTCCACCTCACCTCACTTCTAGGAAGGTGAGCAAGCCTTTGCAGCCCATAGCCCTCCCACCTCATTCCCCCTCAAACTACCAATTACTTTCTCTGAAAGTCCCCTGAATCTTCTTCAACAGGAGTAGCCTCCTGACAGATGTAGCACCAAATAAAAAAAATGGCACTGTGGACACTCTGATTCAAGCGAAAAAGCATATTTATACAAAGAAAAAGAACCAACATGACCATATACAGATCCCAAGAATTGACGAATACTGTGCGCAAAACTGGAAGCCAGCCCTCTCTGTGCAGCTTTCACAAATGCCTAGTGAGGCACACTGAACTGAAGGTACTTGTTAGTTATACAAGTGGAAATCATATGTTTTTGCCAATGTCTTATACCACTGCCATAGCTCCTGAATTTCTAACTAGCTCTCACTTTCCCTCTCCTTTACGGTCTCCTGTTCTCTGTAGAATTCTTCTTTCTTCTGTCCCTATCTGGATCTCCTGAGTATGCAGAAATATAATATCCATGCTCCAAATAACTCCATTTTAATCTAAGACAATTCCTGTTACCTGTATCCATTAGTTAGCAACTTATTAAGATTTTAACACCAGCCTGCAGCAATTCTTAAAAAAAAAAAAAAAAAGAGGCATTGCTTCCTTTGCAATATGTCTTTCAGAGCTTAATACATTTTAATTTATAGCCCAAGCACTGAATTTCATCATTTTTCCATATTAACATGCAATTTACATTTTGTGTGATATTCTGTCTCATTATTATACATAAATTTGACATTAACCATCATTTATATGGCTATTTCCATACTGCTGTTTGTTTCTCATAAAATGAATTACTGCAATAAAAATGGCATTATTATGAAATTTTGATTTGTGGAAATGCTTTACTGATTGACAATAATATTGTTTAATGAATATCCCCTTAGTATATACTATAGGCACAAAATGGGCCTTCCCAATTATAGTATACCTCTCTTTTCCTCCTCATTCTTTTTTATCCAAAATTTGCATTTGATAACCATAGATTGACCTGGGTTAATAACAAATTTACCATATTTTGTGACAAGATTGTTGCATGTGTTAAAACTTGAATTAACATGAAAAGATATTTTCACAAGGAGAAAAATGGCTTTCTTTCACTCAATTGTACATGACATCTCAGCATGCTGCATATCACGTTAAATTGTCAGTTAATTTGTACATTAAAACTAGATTGAGGGGTGCTTAATTTGAAGGAGCCTTCTGCTTGGAGAAGAACTCAATGTAGAGTTTAGAAATTTCATTATAATTCCCATAGCAGACTAGTGAACAAGCTAGCCATTCTGGGTATTGGAGCAAATATTATAAACTGAGTGAGAAACAAATCTCAGAATGTATAGTCAATAAGATCTACTCTAGTGAAAAGGAATGTGACCACAGAGATGCAACAAGGAACAATGGCCTAGATTACATCAAATTGCTATAAATATAGTGGAAATAGTGCTGGCACTAAAAAAATGGGCATAGTTAGGCTAATTTCCTGGGTATCACATCGCATAGGAAATTATCACGTTGTTGCGTCATGTTGCGTCAGTGCGTCGTGCGTCATTTTACTTGGCACACATTGATATGTGTATGGCTCATTATTTTTCAGGTTTATGTATTCCAGCTTCCTGCAGTTGCCTCTTTGAGGGTGTGTCAGGCATCTGGATAGAGGAGCATAGAGTAGGTAAGTTCTTGGCTGGAGTTTAGTGAATTTAATAGATAGTGATTTTTGAGTGAGTTGTCCTGTCTTCAGTTCTCATCTGTTTACCTTACCCTTTGTCTCTTGTCTTTCAGGCCAATAGGTAAAGTCACGTGGAAAACAGGCACTCAGTGTTGAGTGCCCACTTTCCTAACGCACCAGGCATCTCTCTTGGGCGCATGATACAATTTTTAAATGAGGGGTCATGCTAAAAGGAGGCGCTAGGAACAATTTCATGTCCCTAGTGCCTCCTTGGCAGTGGGCACCCAAGAGAGATGGCTGTCAGCGGATTAGGAAAACAGATGCTAAATTTTACAAGCATCCATTTTCCTTACCTGTGCATAGCCACAGGTTAGGAAAATGGATGCTCATTAATTGAGTGTCCCTTTTCCTAACCTGAACGCCGGCACTTTTTTTCTTTTTTTTTACATTTTGGTTCCTCTGACTTAATATTGCCATGATATGAAGTCAGAGGATTTACAAAAAAGCAGTATTTTCTGCTATTCTGTATACTTTTTTGAGCCGCTCAGAAATTAATGCCTGCTCTGGGCTGGCATTAATTTCTGAGGATGCAAATGTGCGGATTGGGAACACAATTTTTTTTTTTATTTGGAGCGAATAGCTAATAGCCTTATCAACATGCATTTGTATATGATGAGTTTCAGGGGGGTTGGACTCGTGTTTTGGATACACTAAACCCCTTCTGATATAAGGGGTTGTGGACACATGTCCAATACACACGTCCCACCACGTCTTAAACAGTGCACTCAGCTGAGTGTGCTTTACTATATTGGCCTGTTTATCTGTGTGTGAAAGATTTTTTTGTTTTTTTAAGTTCATCAACTTGTCTTTGAGTTTGGGTGAGGCATGGTGGAGGAGTGGTGAGGAGGAGTTTCGAGGAAGAGTGATGAGGCTTGGTGGTGAGGCTTGGTGGTGAGGCAGAAGAGGAGTGGTGAGAAGTCGTGTTGAGGAGGAGTAGTGAGGTGTGGTAATGAGGTGAAGGAATGGTGAGGTGAGGTGGTAAAGCACAAGATGAGTGATGAGGAGGAAAAGCATGGTTGTGTTGAGGAGTAGACAGGATGGTACATTAGAGGCAAGGGGACAGGAGAGGAGAGATGTGAGGAGAGGAGAGGAAGAAGGGTGGAGATGAGGAGGGAGTATGAGGGCAGGAGTGCTAGAGGAAGGAGGAGTAGGAGTCGGAATAGGGACAGAAGAAGTAGAGATAGGGAGGGGGAAGGGATAGGAGTAGGCAGGAGGGGGAAGGGGATAGGCAGGTGAGTCATTGGCCGGCCATCCAGTGCTCCTACCATGTGACAGGGGCCGGCCAATGGCACGGATACCCTGTCACATGGTAAGGGCAAAGGGCCATCGGCGCCATCTTTATGAGTGGCAGCCAACGGCCTGAGAACGGGAGATCGCTCCCGGGACCACCACTGGACCACCAGGTAATTTTAAAATGTTTTGGGGGAATCGGGAGGGTGGGGGAAGCTAAGGGGTCATTTTTAAAGAGTTGGGTGGGTTGTTTTTTTTATCGGGCCATCGGCGCCATTTTTGAGTGGCAGCCAAAATGGCGCCGATGGCCCGAGAATGGGAGATCGGTCCCCGCGCCCCCACTGGACCACCAGGTACTCGTAAAAAGTTTTGGGGGGGTTCGGGAGGGAGGGGGAAGGTAAGGGGTCAATTTTAAAGGGTCAGGCCTCACTAAAAAAAAATTAACGATGTGAATCGGAACCGATGCCGATTCACATCTCCACCAATCAGATTTTTTTCTCCCTCCAGCCGAACCCGATCGTTAAGACAATCGGGCACACGATTCACATCCCTAATCAACATACCTGCCCTGTTTACCACTAACTGTAAAAGTGACAAACACCACATGAGACACAGCCTATAGGACGACAACTCTTCCAGCTTGGCCAAACTTCCTGCCAGCCATGTGGATCAGCAAAGGCCTGCAACTATAAAATCCCTGAAAGGTGATGACTGACCTTGGAAATGGACCATTCTGCAAGCTGTTCGCCCTAGGAGTCCTTAGCCTATGTGCTTTAAGGGTGGCCACAGATAGCATAAAGACTGTAACTGATACAAGGTATCACAACAAGCAACCTACTTTGCATATTTCTGAGGTACATACATATATACAGCAGCACCACAAGACTATACCTGAGCTAGAATGGCGAAGGGCCTTGCAGCACCGTGACATCTCCATATCTGATTAATGCTACCTGTGACAGGTCAAGTGAGGCAAATAGCTTCTAATATACCTTAGCATTGGGTTCAATGACGTGAACCTTTTCTTAGGAGATATGTGGGTGCTCTTAGAGTTCTAAGAAACTATACTGATGTATATGTTCAATGTATTAGACAAAGGAAACACCCTATTTCCTGCTCTCTTTTGTTGACTGTAAACTGATGTGATATGTAAAATTGAACACCGGTATAAAAAAATAAATAAATAAATACTGTGTTGTTGACATTTCTGAGGTGGCTTGCAAATACAAGTGAAGGCATGACACGTTCTGATTCCCTTCACACAGTCTGACCAGCATCCTTGTGACGTCTTCCAAAGAAGCTAACCTAACGAACATGACATCCCAACAGCCAAGGCCCTTACCACCTGTACATGATTGTTAACTTTTTGCCTAGGTAGGTGAGGCAGGGTGCATCTGTGTATGGGTGCATGCAACCACAAAGAAGCATGTTAGCTTGGAATGACCTGTGAGCATTGTAGGAATGCCACAGTATTGCACAGGCACCTTACTAAAAGCTAGAACTGAAGGCCTGCTAGGTGAGTACTCTGATGCCAGCAGTGCCTCTGAAACAGCTGAGGTAATGCTGTCAGCAGTGTTTTTGCAGGCCCATGTGACACAAACATCCCAAGTACAGGTGCATAACTTCATATGCACACATTTATCAGCTATGATATGAGGCTGTAAAATGGGAACTCTGTGATGTTACCTATAGCTTTAGGCTGTGCCTTTAAGCTTCAGAGCTACTTGTGATTTATAGATTTCTAGAGCTGTTGCTGTCCATGATCAAAGCCCAGCTGGAATCCGATCATATCTATAGCACTATCTCACTCACTTGTTAGGGCTAGGACAGGGTCCTAGGGAGAGGACCGCCAAGCCAAATGCTGCAAGCTAGGCCAAGCTATGTATTCTGTATTAGCAGTCCTACACAAACTGTCTTGTGACACATGCCTCTTTTAGAATCACTACCAGTCAAAAATCATTAGGCTAACCACATGTATTTGGTGTTATCTTTACTTTGACTACAATTTTTTTAAAGTACAGTCTACTGCTCCATTGTCAAGATGAAGTCTAAGTAGGCATATGTGTTTTCTGTTACACGCTGACCCAGACAGAGCAGCAGTGAGTGAAAGAAAGATGATAGAGAGGAGAGCAGCTGCAAACACTCTACTGGCCTCCCTTCCTGTTGTGAATCTGCCCGCGGGCAGACTCCCTACCTTTCACCAGCCTCAGCACGGCCGGCCGGGTTGCTGATGCACTTCTTCGTGGCATGTTGTGCCGCTTTGTCCCGCCTCCTCTGCTGTCCTAGTGCCATCGGTTGGAGCTGTCCTTGCCGCTCCTGCAGCCTGCCTCGTCCTCTTCTTTCGCAGCAGGGCTGCCGCCGCCAAGAACTCCTCCTTCGCGGCCTGGAGGCCATACCAGCCAGCTCCTCTCTACGGCATGGAGCCACGACGCCATTGCTGGGTTCCTCTTCGGTCGGCAGGAGGCCGTCCTAAAGCCTGCCTGCCTTTCCCGATGTCTGTATCGGTGTGCAGGAGGATCGACTCTGTCCGTGGTCCTGTGCTCTCTTCTTACTTCCTACTCTAGGCGCCGGCACGCGCATTTTCTCTACATTTAAAGGGCCTGTGGCCGGATATGCAACCTGATGACAACCTGATGACAACTTCCTGCTTCAGCCCTATTCAAGGGCCTCCTCTTCAGTCACTCCTGGCCTTTGGATCGGGATCCACATTCGCCTGTGTCTTCTCTCCGGTCCAGGTCCTCCGTGGTCTTCTCCTGCTTTGACGACTTCGCCTTCATGTTCCTGATGCCTTTCGTCCGTGCCTCCAGATGTCCTCAGGTTCCTGATGTCCTTTGTCCTGTCTTCAGATGTCTTCATGTTCCTGATGTTCTTCGTTCATACCTCCTGATGTCTGATGTCCTTCCTGATGCCTTTGTCTTCACCTCTGCCTCCATGTCTTGGTTCCTTGATGTCCACTTTCCTGGCGCACCACTGTCGTGGTCCGTGACCAGCCCACAGGCGGGCTGTGTAGGGCACCTCAAGGTACAAAGGCCATCTTCATCTCCGCAGTGCTAGCCTCCAGAAGACTTATGCTTCAGTCCTAAGTCTTGAATACTAAGTTGTCTTTGAATCCTTGAGAATCTTGAATCCTGTGCTTGAAACTTATCCCGGTCTTCGGAGCTCCTTTCATTCGCGTCCGTCCATGCCAAAGACTCTGTTTGAACCTGCTCCACTCCAGCATGGTCCGCGACCAGTCCCGCGGGTGGGCTGTGTAGGGTGATGCAGGAGTCTTCAGTACATTCGCCATGCTCCAGAATCAGCTTCCATTTTCGCTCCTAGAATCCGCTTTGAGCCCAGCATGGTCGGCGACCATTCCCGCGGGTGGACTGTGTAGGGCGCACTGCATCACAGTCTCGACCCAGCAGTTTGACCCTTTGCCTACGTCTACAGTGCCTTGATCCTTGCCTTCGTCTACAGTGACCTCGCCTGAGTCTTCATCCAAAGTCTTCTGTGTTCTAAGGACTCCGTATGCCCTCATCCTCTGTCCAGCCTGCCGCCTTTTGCCGTTACCCAGCGGCAGGTCCGAAAGGGCTTGGAACGATCAAAGGACTGTTCATTGATCAACATTGCATTGTTGGTCACCCTGGGGCATGCAGGTCCGGTAGAGGGTCAGACCTTGTATCCTAGTCCTTGCTTCAGTCTTGTCCTGCTTTTGTTACCCATGCTCACACCAGCTCACCTCCCACGGTGTGGCTTGGGGCTCCTCCCTGGGCCATGCCGTGGCCCAAGGGCTCACATCACCAGCTTCAGAGATGACCGCGCCTCCATGCCTCAGAGTGTAACAGCTGCCAGAGGTCGTACTCATAACAGGACCCGAAGGCCACGAAGCTCTCGGGTCATAATGGGATCCGAAGACCTCAAACCCTCGGTCCCTACATCGGCCGGAGGTCGCACTCGTAACACTAGCATCCTTCACGCTGTATTCCAAGCAAGCAGTATCCAGATTGGAGGATCCTGATTTCCTGCTCTCTGCTCTGCTGTACAGCCTCGCTGTCAAGCTAAGGACTGCATTTCTATCTTCCAGTGGTCCAGTATGCTTGCACTACCGTGCTGCTGACCTTCCTGAAGAGACCTTTACTTCCTTGGATCCAGAGGAACCCTTGTGGTTATCTTCAGTTTATCACCCCAGGAAGCCCTCCGTACAGCTCAACGAAGTCACTGAGTATTCGGAGTTGGAGAATACTTCATTGAGCTGTACGGAGGGCTTCCTGGGGTGATAAACTGAAGATAACCACAAGGGTTCCTCTGGATCCAAGGAAGTAAAGGTCTCTTCAGGAAGGTCAGCAGCACGGTAGTCTGCTGCCTTCCACCAGTAACTCACTTCTGCAAGGATGTTCTTCAGTGCCTGCATTCGACTATCCATCTGTGGAGATTCACTGTATTCCCATGAAATTCTCCGCTGTCTTTGAGCCTGCCTCTTGAAGCTCTAACCATCGTACTGGCTCCTTAACCCAGTCCTAAGAGAACTTCATCTTCACAGTCTTCGAAGCAATGATCTTCAGCAAACAGTCCCTTGCATAAATACTATAGTGACACCTACTGACCATCAAGTCTGAAAACAACTTCACCTCTTGTAAGTGCCTGAAGTATTCATGGGTTTCCCAACCTGTAACATCTTTATATCAAACTGTAAATACTTTTCTCTTCTAGCCATGCAATCCTGAGCTTTTTTTCACCTGCCTAACCTTGGACTTCCCTTCGGACTTCTGCCTTAGGTGGGTTCTGCCACTTAGGTGGCAGAACCCACCTAAGTCCAAGCGGCTCGGATCCTCAAGGGCTCCTCCGGGGGCATCTCGGACTTCCAATGGTGAAGATCCTGTGGGCCTCCTGGTCATGACCTTCGCTGAGAGTTTTCCCTCGGTATTAAATTCACCATCTTCTTTAGACAAAAGTTGCCTCCAGAATTAACTCTCCATCATCTGAGCTATATGCATCGGACTTTCATTTGAGTCCTCCTGACACCACTGCTATCTAAAAACAGCTGGTAAGTTGTCTACTTACTCTCCTGAGTTTCATCATCACAGCTATAAAGTCCAGCTTGAAGTCTGATTTGTTCTTTCTTGCTGCCATCATGAAGATGACACTTGTCTACTTGCCACACTTGCTTTGATTACCTTGAACCAAGAACCGGTCCTTATTCCAGATTATAGTACGTCTATGCCTTCTGTTCATCCTAGATGTCTTGACCTTGAACTCTGCCTCTTTGATCACTAGAACGTGAGATGCAAGCCTGCCGTCCTGCAATCCGGTACCCTGCTTGCTTTATGTCTTCAGTGTCTCGTCTATGTCTTGTCTGGATCTTCGACATTCTGCACCATGTCTTCAGCTACAATATTACTATCGCTACAGTTCCTCGCCAAGAATATTCCAACGTCTGTCCTTGGACCCTTGATCATCCCCTGACGATATGGAGTGCTTCTCCACCCTTCCAAGCTGTTGATAGGAGGCTTGGGAAGGGGGTCTTTAAGGGGGGGGTACTGTTGTGAATCTGCCCACAGCATGCGGGCAGACTCCCTACCTTTTAACAGCCTCAGCACAGCTGGCCAGGCTGCCGACACAGTTCTTCATGGCAGATCATGCCGCTGTGTCCCGGCTCCCCCGTTGTCCTAGTGCCACCAGTTGGAGCCGTCCTTGCCGCTCCTGCAACCTGTCTCGTCCTCTTCTTTTGCAGTGGGGCTGCTGCCACCAAGAACTCCTCCCTCGTGGCCTGGAGGCCATACCAGCCAGCTCCTCTCTACGGCATGGAGCCACGACGCCATTGTTGGGTTCTTCTTCGGTTGGCAGGAGGCCGTCCTGAAGCCTGCCTGCCTTTCCCGACTTCTGTGTCAGCGTGCAGGAGATCAACGCTGTCCGTGGTCCTGTGCTCTCTTCTTGCTTCCTGCTCTAGGTGCCGGTGTGTGCCTTTTCTCTACATTTAAAGGGCCCATGGCCAGATATGCCCCGGGCCCCACCTGATGACAACTTCCTGCTTCAGCCCTATTCAAGGGCCTCATCTTCAGTCACTCCTGGCCTTAGGATCGGGTTCCACAGTCGCCTGTGTCTTCTCTCCGGTCCAGGTCCTCCGTGGTCTTCTCCTACTTTGACGGCTTCTTTTTCATGTTCCTGATGCCTTTTGTCTGTGCCTCCAGATGTCCTCAGGTTCCTGATGTCCTTCATCCATGTCTTCAGATGTCTTCATATTCCTGATGTTCTTCGTTCATACCTCCTGACATCAGATGTCCTTCCTGATGCCTTTGTCTTCGCCTCTGCCTCCATGCCTTGGTTCCTTGATGTCCACTTTCCTGGCGTACCATTGTCGTGGTCCACGACCAGCCCACGGGCAGGTTGTGTAGGGTGCCTGATGGTACAAAGGCCATCTTCATCTCCGCAGTGCTAGCCTCCAGAAGACATCTGCTTCAGTCCTAAGTCTTGAATCCTAAATTGTATTTGAATCCTTACCTTCATCTATAGTGTCCTCGCCTGAGTTTTCATCCAAAGTCTTGGGGCTCCTCCCCGAGTCATGCCATGGCCCAAGGGCTCACATCACCTGTTTCAGAAATGACTGCACCTCCGTGCTCGTAACAGCAGCTGAAGGTCTCCAAGCCCTCAGTTCGTAACAGGCTCCAGAAGGCCGCGCTCATAACACTTCCAAGGAAGGGAAAGGGGTAGTTGATGCCTAACAAGCCAAGTAGAATTCTATGAGGCTTTGCCGAAGCTGGCTGCCACTCAGTGTGGTGTCCTCAGCTTGTGCAGGTGCACATGGGGAATCCAGAGGTAGATCTAGAAATATCTCCATTGAAATCCCATGGCATAGAGTAAGATTATGAAATACACAGCAGAGCAGCACTATATCTCCTATTTCGGGTGGGGCATACATTAAAGCTCCACCTATTTTTTCCAAACAGTGAAATCTACTTTTGAGAACTCCAAAAGTATATTCTGTAACACAGTGGGTAGAACATAAGGTCTCACTGTACCTCATCTCCGTTGGCATGTTGGGAATAGCAATGGGGGTGAAAAGCCAGATACTGCACCTATATCCCGAATCTCCCGTGGCAAATACAGAATGGTGGCATCAATCACACGACATTCACTTTGAGATCTGGCTGCCAAACCACAGCATGCTATAAGACAGTAGCAGCTAACCTCCAGCTTAGCCTGAACCTTAAAAGCAGATTTCCCTACCCTAAGTGCAAGCCACCTTTTTCTGGAACACTATATGATCAGTATAGCATTAGCTGAATCTAGGTCATAACTTCCTGACTAGTTAACTGCATCTGGGAATTCCACCAAATGCGTGGCAGCCCCTCACAACCAAGCTAAGGCTACTCATTCGTAGCAATCATCAAACTCTGAAGCAGTACATCAGAGCTGCTATACTTGTCCTACCAGAAAAACCTCTACCTCATGGTCTGAATGTGCAAGTCCATGGCTGCTCTGCAGTATGTCATCCAGCGACACAAATTTGTTAGCCTTGACCTAGGGAATATGCTAGGCTTGAAAATGCACAGGCTGCTGCTTCTGGATAAGACAAACTGTGCCTGACATCTAGCTGACCCGTCACTAACAGGCCACACCTGATCTGCGAGTACCAGCAATGTGGACACTTAAAAGTTGTGATTAACTGTGAGATTTCAACTGCTCCAAATGGGAGAATTGAAAAAGGCCACTTTTTAAAATAAATCTATAGAAACTGTGTAATGCCTTCTCACACACCAAGCTTTATAGCAAGTGCATTTTTTGGTCTCACAAGTTTAGCAGGCCTCTGGAGCATAGGGAGAGAAAGGCAGGCCCTGGCACAATGGCATGTAGACCTAACTTGACAAGCCACTTATGATAGCGATGCTGTTACATTCCCCATACCCCCCCCCCCCCATGCCTGTGCCATTTGCTGCAAACACAAACACATTGCAAGAGATGGAATAGAGAAAGAAGATTCTCTCTTACCTTTGAACCAACTGTCACCGTAGAGACTGTCCTCAAAAGTTTCATACAGGCCTAAGTATAAAAGAAATTGTGCACAGCTCCTGAGTACCTGGCATCACAGACCACTTGCACATTGATGGATTTGAAGATCTTTCTTTTGCAGAAGATCTCCTCCCTGTCACAGGGTGGGATGATGGCTACATGAGTGCAGTCAATAGTTCCCAGAACATTGGGAAAGTTTGCAAAGGCATAAAAGCCTCTCTTCAATTCTATCAAGTTCTATGTCACAGGGGCTACCGGTGCCATTAGTCGGCCCATATCACATGGTAGGAGCACAAGATAGTGCAGGACGTCCATTGCTCCTACCAAATGACAGGGGCTGACCAATGGCACCGGTAGCCCCTGCGACATAGTAAGGTCAAAGGCTATCGGCACCATTTTGAATACTGGCAGCCGACGGCGTGAGTGCAGTAGATGGCTCCTGGATCCCTGCTGGACCACCAGGAAGTTTTGGTAAGTCTTGGGGGGGGTCAGGAGGGTGGGGGGTTGTAGTTAATTAAACTTTAGCCGGGAAACGAATAAGAATGGATTCACCAACTACTACAGATCATTCATCACTAGGGATGTGAATCGGGTGCCGGAATCAGTTCCATTTCCCATGGTCTAGACAGTTTTGTTTTTTGGCTGTCCCGAGCCGAAACCCCCCCCCCCCACCCGACCCTTTAAATCTAATTATTTACAATCCCCCACCCTCACAACCCCTAAAGTAATCAAAATGGCACCAATGGCCTTTGCCCTTACCATGTGACAGGGGCTATTGGCCATTGGCCGACCTCTATCACATGGTAGGAGCAATGGATGGCCTGTTCCATTTTTTAAGATGGCACTGTCACATGGTAAGGGCAAAGGACCACTGGCTCCATTTTGTTTACTGGCAGCCGACAGCCCGAGAGTGAAAGATCACTTCCGGGACCCCCGTTGGACCACCAGGCACTTTAAGAAAGTTTTGGGGGGTTGTGAGGGTGGGGGATTGTAAATAATTAGATTTAAAGGGTCGGGTGGGGGGGGGGGGTTTCGGCTCGGGACAGCCAAATAAACTGTCTAGACCATGGGAAATGGAACTGATTCCGGCACCCGATTCACATCCCTAGTGATGAATGATCTGTAGTAGTTGGTGAATCCAAGGAATCTTCTCAGAGCTTTAAGTCCAGTAGGTTGGGGCCAATCTCGAATACTCTGGGTCTTTTGTGGATCCATCTGGAACCCCTGGCTGGATACCACATAGCCCAAAAAAGAATGATGAAAAGAGCATTTCTCTAATTTGACATATAAGTGGTTGTCTCTCAATCTCTAGACAACTCTCTTGACATCCAATTGGTGGTTCTGGAGGTTCTGGGAAAAGACCAGTATGTCGTCAAGATAGACTACTATGCAGGTGTAAAGCATGTCCCTGAAAATTTCATTCATCTTGTTTTGAAACACAGCCGAAGTGTTGCAAAGACCAAAGGGCATGACTAAATATTCAAAATGGCCATCGCGGATATTAAATGCTGTCTTCCATTCATCCCCTTGGAGTATTTGGAACAGATTGTATGCCCCTCTGAGTTCCAATTTCATGAATATTTTCGCTCCTTGGAGCTTATCAAAAAGTTCGGAGATCAATGTCAGTGGGTCGTGATCATTCATAGTGATCTCGTTCAGGCTCCTATACATGGGCGAAGGGAGCCGTCCTTCTTGCCCACGAAAAAGAACCCAGCCTCTGGAGGAGACTTAGAAGGTCGAATAAAACCCTTCACCAAATTCTCTTGGATATAGGAGGACATGGCCTGGGTTTCTGAGAGAGAAAGTGCATACACCCTTCCTCTGGGAGGCTCGGTATCAGGTAGTAGATTGATGGCACAGTCAAAAGATCAGTGAGGTGGTAGAGCATCTGCCGCTGCTTTGGACAATACGTCTTGTTAGGCGGAGTATCGTGGAGGTAGGCCTGGAAGTGATATCGTTCTGGTCATGCATGGCATAGGAGTCACCACCTCGAGACATCTCCCATGGCAAGACTTTCCCCATTGGGATAATTGAGGGGTGCTCCAATCAAATTGAGGTAAGTGCAATTGTAGCCAGGGTATTCCGAGTACCACTGGATCTATTGCCTTATCTAGGACTAAATAGGAAATGGTCTCAGTATGAAGAGATCCTATGCGGAGATGAATAGATTGAGTGGTACATGAGACCTCACCAGGTAATGGCTCGCCATGGATGGAAGACAAGAGCAGTGGTGTGGGTGTCCGAACGGTGGGAATTCGTAGATACTCAATGAATTGTCTGAGTATAAAGTTCCCACCGGCACCGAAATCCACTAAGGCTAATGTGTGGAACTCAAGAGCTTCAGAATTAATAGAGACTGGAAGGGTCAGTAGAGGAGATGGAGAGGTTAGACCTAGGAGGAGTCCTCTGGCAGATCCTAGGTCTGCGAGTTTCCCAGCAGATAGGACAGGTGGGAACAGCGTGACCAGGATGTCCACAGTACATGCAGAGCCCTAGTCTTTTCCGGTGATGCCTCTCTTTAGCGGACAAATGACTGCAGCCCAGTTGTATGGCTTCTTCTTCAGTAATGGATACCGGTGCAGCCTGGGTAACTGGTGGTGGACAAGAGCAAGAAACCCCTGATGGCATCTTCTTGGAAGCTTTAAGCTCCTGTGAGCGCTCACGCAGGCAACGATCAATATGTCCAGCTAAGTCAGTGAGGGAGTCCAAGTAATCAGGAAGCTCACGTGCTGCTAGCTCATCTTTAATGCGAAAATTAAGGCCTTCCAGGAAAATAGTCCGTAGGCAATCCTGGTCCCAATATAATTCCAAGGACAAGGTTTTAAACTTAATAACATAGTCAGTTAAAGATTTGGTACCTTGTTGGAGGTATAAGAGTGCAGATGCAGCGAGAGTCTTGCAAGCGGGATCGTCAAAAACAGAACAGAAGAGAGCAAGGAAGCTGGTCAAATCCTTGAGAATTGGATCATTACACTCCCAAAGAGGTGAAGCCCAGGCCAGGGCTTTCCCATCTAAAAGAGACAGGATGTACGTAGTTTGGGACACTATGTCTGGAAAGTAGGTAGGTTGCAAGGAAAGGTGCATATAGCACTGATTCCAAAAGCCCCTACATAACAGGGGATCATCTGTAAAATGTGTAGGTGCAGGCAAGGGTACGGAGTGCCGTATAGGCAATGCCTGTGCAGTGGTGGAGAGTTTGTCAGGCATAGAAGCAGAGTCCAGCAGAGAGCTCAACTAGTTAAAAGCATTAGCCAAAGTCTCTAGTGTCCTCTGTTGTTTGGAGAGTTGTTGGGCCAGGCCAGGGATGGCCTGGAGGGCTGAAATCTGAGCTTGGTCCATGGAGTTAGCAATCTGTTATGTTTTGGTATGGATGTGAACTCTGGGCCGAGGTGAGAGATGACTCCGCCCACAGGGAGGAGCCCTGTGGGCCTCACCGATGGTAGGCGAGGTCTCAGAGTCTTAGGACACAACTGTAAGAGAGACTTTTATTATAGAGGAGAAAGAGCAGAACCCATGGAACAGAGAGCTGCAGTTAAAGAAAAGTTCTTGAACAGAACCCGTGGGGTGGGGACTGCAGTAGAGATACAGTTCTTGAGCAAGGGGTATGCCCAGGGTGATACCTCAGATGGTAGTAGCCTGCGGAGCAGGGTACGCCAGGCAGCCTTCTCAGTAGTAAAGCGATTACCTATGATGTGCAGATCCGATAGTGGCCCACGGAGCGGGGTACGCCAGACAGTCTTATCAATGATGAAGTAATTACCTCAGGTGTGCAGATCCAGTAGTGGCCCGCTTCATGGGGTTTGCCAAGGATGATGATACAATGATGGTGAAGCTGAGGTAATCAGAGGTACGTAAGCTCAGGAGGTACCTGTAGAAGTGAGGTAGTAATGATGAGATGAATCCTGCTGAGGAGTGTGCGGTAATGGCCGAGGCACGGGGTACACCACAGGGAATCCCAGCAAGGCTTGGTAGAGTTGAAGTGTGAAGAAAGTACTCATGAGGCATGGTTCCAAAGGAAGTCCTGAAGAGTAGAACAAACAGAAGTTCAAAGGCGGGAAGGCTCTCTGAGGAGCAGATAGCCTAGGAACGTGGAAGAGCCCCCGAGGAGCGGGTACTCAGAGTGTTCACCCAGCATGCCAGGAACTGGAACCGATAGTCCAAGAGTAGTGGATTCAGCAACGAGGAAATTCCTTGCTAACTCGTTAGTGAATAGGGCCGGTCTGCTTAAGTACAGGTAGCGAGACTATGTCATCCGTAGGGGACGCCCCCGAGGTTCCTGTCATGACATGTACATAGCTGGCTCATGCACTCGCCTATGTGACTCCGGAAGCAAGATGGCGGTCGGCAGCACCCATGCCGTCCCAGGAATGCCAGGGAGGTCGGCGGTGACTGGCAGAGGCTGCCACTCATCCCACACAAGAGGGAGGAGGAATAGCCTAGTGGTTAGAGCAGTGGACTATGAACCAGGAGACCAGGGTTTGAGTCCTGCTGTCACTCCTTGTGACCTTGGGCAAGTCACTTTACCCTCCATTGCCTCAGGTACAAAAACTTAGATTGTAAGCCCTCTGGGGATAGAGAAATACCTACAGTACCTGAATGTAAACTGATGTGATATCTCGATTGAGATCAAATGTCAGTATATAAAGATAATAAATAAAATAAAGACTTGGAGGGAGAAAGAGGTGAGCATGAGAGGTCACAGCCATCTGCAACCGACAGGCACAACATTCTCTTTATCCATGACACTCCCCCTAGATGTTCTTCTTACCCCTGCACCAGCATCCATTTCCAAAATCCCTTCCCTTCAAAGTTAGGGTAGTCTCTTTGTAATTCCAGCAGCAAAGGGCTGGAAAAAGGTGACCAAACCCCTTGCTCAAAAACACTTGACTTCCAAACCGATGGATCTAAAGGGCTCCTTCAGAAATGTCCAATATCTAAAAAGTCTTCACACTCTTCACCCTTGCTGTTGACTATAAGCAAAGGCAAAAAGAGATAGAACCCAGTCCTTCCAAACACCAGGGGTTTTCCTTCCTTCAAGAACTGGCTCAATTCCAAAAAGTATAAACTCTTCAAATCTCCAAAACTCCAATCTTGGGGTTGGATTCATCATTCCCTGTGGAATGATGAGCTGTGGCGAGAAAGGGGGTAGGGGGCTGATAAAGGGGATGGGAGGGCACTAGTGTACAGTCAGCCGTATCATGGCAGTGTAGTTTCGCCTACGGCGGTGCAGCCATGCCGCACACTATCGCTCCCATAGCACCACGCTAAAAGGTGGTGCTATTTCCCATGCTACTGCCAGCATTAATATCCAAAACATTATCACTGGCAGCGGTGCCGCCACCCCTTTTCCCTAATCCCCTCCCTATCTCCTCCCAAACTCCACCCCTTCCCCTAATTTTAATTTTACCAATGCGATAAGCCCATTATTGCATGTGTTAGGGCGTTATCGCGGCCTAACACATGAGATAATGGGCTATCGCAGCTTGAAAAATAACTCCCTTGGTCCGTCCAATCTTCTAGCAGCAAAGACCACCTCCTGATCACTCCTCTTGGGGAGAGGTAATGACCATTAGCACAGCAACTCCTTACTCTTTCAAACTCTCTTCAAGTACTTCTTCCCTCTAACTTTTGAACATGCTCCAGGGCATATTTATAATCCCTAGATACATCCCACAGAAAAGATAGGGATAGAGCAAGGGAAGGATTTAAAAATGCAAAAAAAAAACCCTCCCTGATGGGAAATATGGGGTAATATTTCAGTGACAGGCAAAGTCAGGTCATATGTATACATTACTGCTGTTTACTTTTACACCTGATAAATGTCTGGCACAAGTGAAATCGGGTGTCTGTTGTCTGCAGTTTTTGGGTGTGAGTTCTGGGTGAACTGGTGGGGGCTCAAAGTAAAGCACTCAAGCATGTAGGTGAACTGGAGACAGAATGTGTGCACTAGCAGAGCTATCAGAGAACTGGTGATTTCAAGTAGGTGCACAATTAAAGGGTTTTGATCAAGGGCAACGATATTTATTAATTCTTTTAGATCTATCAGCAGCATATGATACAGTTAATCACAATATTCTACTAAATAGACTGTCGGAAATAGGAATCAAGAATAAAGTTTTGGAATGGTTTTCCTCAAATTTAACTAATAGAACTTACCAAGTTTTTATTAATAATTCATTTTCTGAAACACATTCCCTTGAAACAGGGGTACCTCAGGGCTCAGCCCTGTCGGCTACCCTATTTAATGTGTATATGTTACCATTGTGCCAATTACTCTCAGGCATGCAACTTAACTATTATATTTACGCAGATGATATCCAGATCGTCTTGCCAATCAATGATTCCATAGAAATACTTTTTAAATTGCCAAGATGTATTTAAACATTATTAGTCAATTACTAAAACAAATGAAATTAAGTCTTAATTGTGAGAAAACTGAAATGATGTTGTTGGAGCGGAAAATTTCATCAATTGATCAATCAAAAATTTTTAATATAGAAAATGTGTCCATCCCTTTAGAAAATAAATTAAAAGATCTGGGCGTATGGTTGGATCCTGAACTTACGTTAAAAAACATATCTCAACTAAGATAAAGGAAGGCTATTATAAACTATCAATTCTGAGACATTTGAAACCATTACTACAACATGATGAATTTAGAATGTGCTTCAGGCACTAATATTTACGAATGTAGATTACTGCAATTCCTTATTCCTTGGTCTTCCAAAGACTTCTATTAGACCGTTGCATGTTTTGCAAAATTCGGCTGCCAGGTTACTCTCAGGCACAAATAAAAGATATCATATTACTCCCGTCTTGGCTGCTCTACACTGGCTTCCAATAGAATACAGAGTTAAATTTAAGGCCTTATGCCTTCTACATAAAGCAATCTACGCAGATCAAGTAGTCTGGATGAATGCTGTTATACGCATACACACGCCACAACGAAACTTACACTCAGCTGGCAAGGGACTTCTTACCATTCCCTCTGTTACTACGGCCAGACTTACTTCTGTCAGGGGTAGGGCTCTCTCATTGGCAGGTCCAGGCCTTTGGAATGCATTACCTACCAAGTTAAGACTCCAGAGTGATATGAAAGTGTTCAAGAAAGCTTTAAAAACCTGGCTATATGCAGAAGCATTTCAGGTAGAAGCCAGTTAGCAATTTTCCTTGTTATTTTATTAATTATTTTAACATTTTTATTTTTAATTTTAATATGTTATTTTATTTAGGTATATTTAAAGTTTAGTTTTAATTAAATTCCTTTGTATATTTAATTTAGTCTTAGATTTTATGATTGCTTTCCTTGTCGTTATGCATTATTGTATTTTATGTTGATTTTTATTATAAAGAAACATTGTACACTGGTGTGAAGGTTTATACCAACATCGGTTTAGAAAAATAAATAAATAAATAAATAAGTAAAATAAAATTAAGTATTTTAAATATGGTATACACACAAGCATAATTTATATAATATCTCCCTCTGTGTATAAATCAGAGTTATTACATGTACATGCTAAATTTTTTCATACACCTAAAATATATGTGCATATGTTTATAAAACAGGTAGAGAAAGTATATGTTTTCTTGCTTTGGAAACATTAAAACTTATTGAAACATAGATGTGTACCTACAGTACCTGAATGTAAACCGATGTGATATCTCAGATCGAATGTCGGTATATAAAAATAATAATAAATAAATAAATATTTTATGAACTTCACCGCACAGTTTATAACATACTAGCATTAATCTCCATGTGTCCTCTTATGCATGTAAATGCTGTACCATGGATAGATTTAAAAGTTAGTCTCTTTGGAATTAATTTTCAAAGGAGTTATGTGTGTAAATGTAGCATACTATTGTAGCAATTTTCAAAGCACTTAAAGTGCACTTACATGCATAAAACTTATTGACAATTCAATGGCATATATTGTAGAAATTTTCAAAAGTCCTTTATATGTGTTAAGTTCATTTACACATGTAAAACCCAGTTTTACATGCACAAAATGGCATTTATGTGCAAAAACTACCACAATGAATAAAACAAAAAAAAGGGCTAAATGAATAAAAAAAGCCAAATCGAAAACATTTGAGTGCACTTTCCTAACAGCCATAAATGTTTAGGTAGCTATTTAGATTATTACAAAGCATAGTGGTAAGCTATGGGAGGAGGATTGGGTGTTGAATAAGTGTGGGATTCATAAGAATCTTAGAGGAAGTTAACAAGGCCTGAAATAGTCTACCAGCTGAGATGGTAGAGGCCAACACTATTACTACCACAACTAATCATTTCTATACCACTGCAAGATATATGCAGCACTATACAGACACAGCTTTGTCATGGAATTTCTCGTACTTGGGATAAATATAGGGGGCAGAAGTAAGAACAGTGTTCAGAAGTTGGGTAAAAGATATTCAGGGAAAGGAGAGCTAGTATAGGTCTAAGTAAGGGAGGAGACCTGTAACAGACTGGTTGGGACAATTGTTTCTTTTCCAGGTTCTACTATGATAACAATGTGGATAATTCAGAAATAAGTAAAAACAAAATTATAGCTCCTTTTGGTTCTGAGTTCTATTTCAGTTATGAGGAGAAATTAATTTTTAAAGCTTCTAAAAGCTTTTCCTATTTAGTCATTGCCAGCATTACAAATAATTAGTTGGGGGTTTAGTTTGCTGACCTTTTTCAGAACTGATACATCATACTGTTTCAAATAAATTATGAATATTGCATACAGCTCAAGAATAAGTTATAAGAAGGACATAAAAGTGAGCACATCTTTTATTTTAATAAAGCATAAAAATATCAGAAATAGACCATTTTATGATGAGAAACAATTAAATATAGAAATAAGGCAAAATAAAAGTAGTCCATAAATAAATTGATACTTTGAAAAACCTACCTACAGTTACATTGTTGCATTAATATTACTTTAGAGTAAATTTATTTATTTATTTATTTATTTAAAATTTTTTATATACCGGCATTCGTAGGACACATCATGTCGGTTCACAATTAACTGAGAAAGGAAATTACATTGAACAAGGGGGGTTTAACTGGGAGAATTGGATAATAATTGGATAAAAGGAACAAGGTAAAAAGCGAAGAACGAGAGAAAAGAGAAAGCAAGCATGGATAACTTAATTGGAAAAATATGGGTTTAAAATTACATATTACATATGTGAACTTATTTACAACGTTGGGGGGAGGGGTGAGGGGAGAGGGAAAGGGGGGGAGAAAATATGCGAGAGGGGAGGTAAAGGTAATGGAGAGATTGATATGGTAAAGAAGGCGGGGGGGGGGGGGCTGAAGAGGCTAAGAGGCGGGGGGGGGGGGGGGAGTGGAGGGGGGGAGTTATGGGGGAGCATGGGGTGTGTTGGAAGGGTTACCAGGGTGGGAAAGGTGGGAAGGGCTGTATGGAGAATGCAGGTTCCTGTATGCGTGGGAGGCCTAGGGTTGAGAGGAGTTGGGGTAGGCCTGTTTAAACAGCCATGTTTTTATTCCTTTTTTGAAGTGGCTCAGGGATGGTTCTAGTCGGAGTTTGGCCGGGAGGGAGTTCCAGAGGGAGGGGCCTGCGATAGAGAAGGCTCTTTCCCTGGTGGCGGTGAGGTGCCCAATTTTGAGTGAGGGGGTTTGGAGGGTGCCGGCGAGGGCGTTTCTGGTGGGGCGGTTCGATTGTCGGAATTGAGGCATATCTTCAAGCCAGGGGGAGCTGTTTTTGTATAGAGTGTTATGTAGGATGGTAAGTGTTTTGTATTGGGAACGGAATGCAATGGGGAGCCAGTGGAGATTTTGTAGTATGGGAGTGATATGATCGGATTTTCTTGTGTTTGTTAGGATACGTGCCATGGCATTTTGGAGGATTTGAAGAGGTTTAGTAGTAGAGGCTGGGAGGCCTAGGAAAAGGGCGTTGCAATAATCGAGTTTGGATAACATGGTGGTTTGCATGACGGTGCGGAAATCATGGGCGTGAAGGAGGGGCTTCAGTTTTTTGAGGGTTTGGAGTTTAAAGAAGCCTCCTTTTAGCAGTGATTTAATGTGGGATTTCAAATTTAGTTGGTTGTCTAGGTAAACTCCTAAGTCTCTGACGCTATGTGGTAGTGATTGAGCTTGTGAGGCATTTTGGATCGTATGGTGGATCGAGTCGGAAGATTGATTTGTTAGGATAAGGATTTCAGTTTTGGAGGTGTTGAGTGCAAGGTGGAGATTGGAGAGGAGTGAGTTTATGGAGGTCAGGCAAGTTTCCCAGTACTGCAGGGTTTCGTTGAGGGATATTCGAATGGGAATCAAAATTTGTACGTCATCTGCGTATAGGAAGAATTTCAGTCCTAGTTTAGAGAGTAAGTGGCAGAGTGGGAGTAAGTAAATATTGAAGAGGGTGGATGATAGGGAGGAGCCTTGTGGGACGCCCTGCGTGAGGGGAATGTGAGCGGATTCGAAGTCATCGAGTTTGACTAAGTACATTCTATGATCTAGGTATGAGGAGAACCACGATAGGGCTGTGTTTGATATGCCTATCTCGGCTAAGCGTGATACTAGGATTTGATGGTTCACAGTATCAAATGCGGCTGAGATATCTAGGAGGGCAAGGATGTAGGATTGGCTGTGGTCCATGCCCTTAAGGATGGTATCTGTTATGGCGAGTAGGAGTTTTTCGGTGCTTCGGTCTTGGCGGAAGCCATATTGGGAAGGGTGTAAAATATTGTTTTCTTCTAGGAATTCTGTGAGTTGGGTGTTGACCACCTTCTCCATGATTTTGGAGATAAAAGGTAGATTCGATATGGGTCTGTAGTTTGCAGGATCATTGTGGTCAAGGGTGGGTTTTTTTAGTAGGGGCTTTACAATAGCAAGCTTAAGGGGGTCGGGAACTTTGCCGGTGGTGATGGAGCAATTTATAATGTCTGCTATTGGTTTTGCAATGGCGGTAGGAATGGTAAGGAGGATTTTTGATGGGATGGTGTCTGCGGTGTGGGTGGCTGGCCGCATCTTTTTTAGTATGGATTCAATTTCCTTCAAGGAGGTGAGGTCAAGGGAGCTGAGGGTACCTCCATTGTGGAAAGGTAGTGGGTCTGTAGGGGCAGGGTTGGATGGGAGCCGAGTTAAGATTTTGGAGATTTTATTTTTAAAATAGTCGGCAAGCTTCTCACATTTCTCTAAGCTGTTTTCATCTTGGGGGGAGGGAAAGGGGGATTTTGTGAGATCTGAAACGAAGGAGAATAAGGCGTTGGGGTTGAAAGTGTAGTTATGGATTTTGGCTGCATAATAATCACGTTTGGCGAGGAGAATAGCTTGCCGGTATGTATGCAAAGTATGCTTGTAAGCCATATTGAGGGAGGGTGTGGGTTGTTTACGCCAGGTGCGTTCCTTGGATCGGAGTTCTTGCTTTAGTGTTCTTAGTTCATTTGTGTACCATGGTTTTTTTTTTTCAGTGTGTGTCGGTGTTATGGTTTTGTGGATGGTGGGGCAGAGGGCATTAGCGATGTCGGAGATGGACTTATCCCAGGACTGTAGAGCAGTATCTGGATTGGTGAGGTCGAGATATTCACTAATATTGTTGAATGCTAGGGAGAGTTGCTCAGAAGGACATGGTTTACGGAAAGAGATCGTTTTCTTTTTTAGTGGATTTGAGATTGGTGTGTTGGTGTTGATAGCAAGGTGGGCATTGATGAGAAAGTGGTCGGACCAGGGGATGGGGGTGGTGGTGGGTGCGTGTGGTACTATGATGTCTGTATTTACGAAAAGGAGGTCGAGTGTGTGACCAGCTTTGTGTGTAGGCTTGGAGATAAGTTGTCTGAAACCCAGGGCGTTTAAGGTGACGAGTAGGGTTTCACAGGCAGGCGTTGCGGGGAGGGTGTCAATATGGAGATTGAAGTCTCCGAGAATTACTGCGGGTATATCTGGTTTTATGTTTTCAGTGATGTATTCGATGAAGGGGGATGGGTCCTGTTCGAGTATTCCAGGAGGGGCGTAGATAAGGCATATCTGCAGGGATTTCGATTTAAGTAGGCCAATTTCAAGTCTTGGTGGGGGGGAGATGGTTTGTAGCTTAAGGTTGAGGCGTTTCTTGGTAGCTAGGAGTAAGCCTCCTCCTCTTTTTTTAGGCCTTGGGATTGAGAAAATGTCGTATGACTGTGTGGGGAGTTGGTTGATAAAAACATGGTCAGACTTTTTTAACCAGGATTCTGTGATCGCACAGATATCAGGGTTGGTGTCAGTGAGCAAATCTTGGAGTATGGGGGCTTTTTTAAGAATGGATTGTGCATTGAAGAGGGAGATGGCGAGCGTGGCTAGGCCTAGGAGTTGTGTGATGGGGGAAGTCATGATGGGGATTAGGGATTTTTGTTGGGTTAGGAGGTGAGGGTGTACTTGGCGTAGGATTCGCCGGTTGGGATGGTGTATGATAGGTATAGTAGGGAAACACATTTTTGTTTTTTTGGGGGGGGGAGTGAGGACAGGTGGAGAGGAGGACAAATTTTGAAGTGTTGGCACAGAATGCAATTAAACAAATTGTGAAATGTGGGCACAGAATGCAATTAAACAGAATGCAATTTTAAACAGTTTTACAGCAATTGTAGCAGGTTACTGCAGATGCATGCAGCGTACTGCAAAAGAACAGATTAAGGCAACTTAAACAAGTTATCGTGGTGTAGCAGGAGTATGTAAGATGTAAATTTAACAGCTGAAAGCAGTTGATAAGAGTGAACCAGGTGAATGGCTTAATGCAAAATAACAAACTAAAAGCAATTGAACATGGTAGGTAGGCATTTAAATAGCATAGTTTATGAATTGCAGATACTGTTATGTCCATTGATTGAGAGGAGTGAAAGTGCAGGACACACTTACGTTTGATGCGCTTGATGTGAGGAGCACGAGGAAGGAAGCATTTAGCATGGGGGGCAGACCTTAGTGAGCTGTTCATGGCCTGTGACCCAATAACATTATATGGCAACATAATAGATGCATTCTTGTTATGAGTCAAATAAAGTATCTAGGCAAGGCTTCACTTGTTTTTTTTATAAAACCTAAATCAAGAACAGCACATACAATATTTTTTGCATCACATTATAGGGGCAACTTTCAAACTGTAGCAGTCTTCCCAGTAGGATGTGTATTAGGGTTCTAGGGCCCAGTATGATATTTTTAGTGCTGCCTTTCATACATAAGATTTTTGCTCTTTGAGACTTGGGAGTTTTGGTATGATAAGTTTCCTAAATAGCTTTGGAATGTATTTTAAATTGGGTTTTATGTTATTTATAAAGTGCCTGTTACAGAGAGTTTGTTTTGTTTTTACTGAGGTGATTCCCAAATTTGTATACTATGTACATTGAAAGAATACCTAGAAGAAGGGGGGAGAGAATGCCTTGAGGGAGGGGAGGTGGAGGAATAGATAGAGAGTGGATCTGGAAGGAGGAAAGACATGGGGGAAGAGGGATAGAGTACCTAAAGGGAAGACGTGAAAGTAGGGAAGAGGGGGAAATGCCTGAAGGGAAGGGGGAGAAAATGCCTGGAGAAAGGGAACAAAGAGAGAATGCCTGGATGGAAGGGAGGTAGGGAAGGAGGGAGAGAATTCCTAGATGGAAGGGAGGTGGGAGAAAGAGGGAGATTGTGCCTGGAGAGAAGGAAAATGGGGAGAGAATAGATGAAGGGAGAAAGGGAAGAATACCTGGAGGGAGAGATGGAGGAGGAGAGAATGCTTGGAGTGTGAGGATGGAGGAAGGGAGAGAGGAGAGAATGAAAGTAGGAAGGGAAGAGAGGGAGAAGAGGGAGAAGATGGAAGAGAATAGAGGGAGGAAGAAGGGAGGAAAATGTAGGGAGGAGGTGGGCACCATTGACAATTTTGCCCAGAGCACCATTTGCCTAGAGCCAGCCCTGCCCGCAGGTACATTTTATCCATGGACTTTGCACCAAACTTCAAAGAGAAAGCTTGCACATACTTTCTCTGAGAAACTTGCTGTGGGCACCAAGTATCCACAAATCTTAGCACCTGCTCTCTTGTGGGAAGATGCCCTACAAAAAACAATGTGCATATTCCTGAAAATGTAGCCTATGTATGTTATTTTCTGATTCTGCTCAAAGCACGCCCTTAGGAATGCCTTTCCTAAATGTGTCTAAAAGTAGATAAATTGTGGAACAATTCACACACTTGTATCCGAATTGAATGGGTGTCACCTTCTAGATACAAGTGTGTGAATTGTTCCACAATTTGTCTACTTTTAGACACATTTAGGAAAGGCATTCCTAAGGGCGTGCTTTGAGCAGAATCAGAAAATAACATGCATAGGCTACATTTTCAGGAATATGCACATTGTTTTTTGTAGGGCATCTTCCCACAAGAGAGCAGGTGCTAAGATTTGTGGATACTTGGTGCACACAAAGTAGCTTTGAGATAATTCTCAAAGGACTTTGAGAATTATCCTCTATATATATTTGCAAAAGAATAATCCCCAGTCTTACGTTTCTTATAGTAAACACAGTATCCTAGGTCTACTGAGTTTTAAGCAATCCAATTATTAATACATGCAAAAATCATTAAATTATTATTAATCATTAAACAAAATGTTCTTATAATGTCTAGTTTTCATTGAATCTTGTGGCGGGCATACCCCATAAGCATAATTATACTTGCTATTACCTTTCAGGCTGCCATTAGACTACAGAGCACATAACGACTTTGCCATGGTTTTAGAATCACCTGAAAGTGCCTTCATTTTTTTATTTTTCCTACTTTAAATTTGCAACATATCTAGTTCCTTCTTCAAACTTCTGCTCAATTTTCAATATCTGCAAAAGTTGGCAAGAATTCAATGTAAAGCCTACAGTCCAAGGCCTATCTCTCAATTGCATGCACCTGCACTGGATTAATTAGTGCTCTTCTTCGTTCACAGTAGCAATAAATGATTCACAAGTGCACTTCATTAATTAAAATACTATCAGTCTTTTCCAATAGCACCTCTAATGCATTCTGCCCTGCTCCCGTGTTAGTTACACTGATACCAGTGTTTCTGAAAAAAAAAGTCATGTCATGCAGGAACCAGAAACAGCTTGTAGATTTAGTAATGTAAACTAGTATTGTGATTATATTCCTATGATATTTCCTGTGCAATAATTTAAATATTGAAATTGGTATTAAATATTCTGTTATCAAAGTATATTTATATTGTCTAGCAAAGGTTGGTTCATTAATGTTATTATAATCTCTATAAATCACCTTTTTCTCTTTTTCCCCTTGTGCTTATGTTTAATAGAATACTTACAAAATAAATATATATTTGCCAAAAAAAAAAAAACATGACTTTGTCGAGTTGCATTTGGTTAGGGACTTACTTGTTTCAGTCATGGGTTATGGTCCTGATTTGGTTACTGATGGATGGATGTTTTTCTGAAGGTAGAAATGTGCTCTAGTATATTTAAATGTAGAGTTTGTTATGGCGGGGGGAAGGGGGGAGGAGGATTAGAGTTTGTGGAAAGGATGGAGCTGTTGCTACTAGGTTTGATATTATATTGTGGGTGTGGGAGAGGACTATTTGATCCGATGATTGTTGCATGACTATTATGTTACAGGAATGATGTTGTAGCGTGGGCTGGGGGATTATTTTGATTGTCATTGTATTGCAATTTACTTTGATGTTGCGGGAAAGGTGCGATATTAAGTGAAATAAATAATTAAATATACTAGGGGTGTGCACTGATAAAACCTTTGTTTTGTTTCATTTTCTCCGCATTTTTTTTGTTTTATAAGGTTTTCTTTTGTTTTTTCAATGTTTCATTTAGTGCACAATATTTTCTATTCAGTTCACACAATTTGAATTGTAACGCAGCAAGTTATCTCCTATCTCCTATTTTTTTATGCTGGTGGTACATAGGACTTCAACACCTGATGTACTAATCTAATAATGTGCAGAATATGGCAGGATTGCCATGGTAGAATTGAAGACAGTGCAACCATGGGAATGTTGCCATTTCCTGCATTGCACAATTCCCCGCTTTAATTGGCTGAAAGTAAAATGAGCGGTTAGCATGGGAAACCTGCTGCTACTCCGTTTTCCCAAATAGCATTAGATAATATCCAGACCATCTGAAAATACAAGAGAAGTACCCTTCTGGGCCTTAAGCCCCCCACCCTTCCAAAATTATTAGGCCCTTCCAAGCCTTCTGACTTTCCTCTCTTTCCCTGGAAACATAAGACCCTTCTGGACTTTCCAACTCCCCCCACCCTCTCCTCCTGAAACACAATTATCTTTCTAGACCTTACAACCCTTCTGAAACACATGGATCATTCTAGATCATCATCATGTATTTGTTACACACGCCCGCCATAGCAGACCCGTGGCTCAGCCTCCTCACCTTTCTCAAAGTGATCCAGCTCCTTGTCCCTCGGCTCTGGCAGCTATGGGCTGCCGGCTTCGTCCTTGGGCCAACCCTGGGGCCTCCAGCTCTGCTACAGTTCCTTATGCTTCACGTCAGGCCTCTCCGCGTGGCCTGCGGAGAGACGCCATCCCGACCAACGCCACGCCCCTCCCTAGGCGCACGCATGCACACAGCTGATCCTTTAATAGGGCCTGCGGCGAGAACCTGGCCAAGGCCCCGGATGATGACATAGGCTAAACTCCAGTATATAAGGCCAGGCTCTGCTCTCTCAAATGACCTTTGCAACAGGTCCCCTCACTAGTTGAGTATTCGTTGCTTCTTCTGTTCCTGGTTCCCGATCCTGATTGCCTTCGTTCCTGTTGCCTTGTTCCGGTGTTCCTGTTCCTTCATCTCTCCTTCGGATTGCTACCTGGTTTGACCCTGCATTGCCTGACGATGCCGTTGCCTCTCTCCAGCCCCGGACCTCTTCATTGCCTGACAACTCCGTCCCTCTCTCCAGCCCCAAACCTCTGCATCACCTGACTACTCCGTTGCTTCTCTCCAGTCCTGGACTTCCACTTCGTCTGACCATCCTTTGACTCTCTCCTCGTCTAGACCTCAGCCTTGCTTGCCACTGCTACCAGACTGCCACCAGCCCAAAACCCAGCTTGCTTAAAGATGCCTCTTCAGCCTTTGTCCTGGACATGGTTCATTCAGGCTTCAGACTGCTCTTGCTCAGGCACCCTCTGTCAGACTGTGTTCCTATTGGCACCCGGGTCTCCAGGACTCTGCCTCATCCAGTACAGACTGATACCTACACCAGTTGCTGCCTCTGGGCTGATCTCGATCCACCCATTGACGACCACTGATGGAGGCCACAAGTCCAGCCATCCCTAGCACCCAAAGGCTCAACCCGCGGGGAATGAGGTCTGGTATTGGTGAAGCACCAGCCGTCATCTGTCTGTCAGCCCTCTCTGCCTGCCGCCAGTGGGGACCCATAGGATCCCTCCTATGGGTAGCGTCAACCCCACTTCGGCCCAAGGGTCCACCTCCGGCCCAACAGTATTCTTTACTTATCTCATGCTCTTCCACGGGGCTGGAGAGAGGCAACAGCATCATCAGGCAATGAGTTCCTAGCAGGTCTTCAAAAGGCAATGGTATACGTAGGAGGAGACCATGCTAAGAAAAAATTCAGGGTTACAATGAGCGTAGAGTGGAACTTTGAAATGACAGCAAGCATAGCCATAAAGTTGAACAGTAATATAGGATCAACTCAGTCATCCCTAAATGGGGGGAAGGTGAGGCAGTCAGAACCATCATAATAAAAATAGACAACAGGGGAAGGGAAATAGTATTTACAGGTTGAAGTACACTGCAATTAGGGAAAAAATGAGGTGGATTAAGATTGTGAGATATTGGGCTAGCATAACATACAGTGAGATCTGAATCTCGAAGAATTTAGGGCAGTGACATGGAGGAGCTAGAATGGTGTGGAAGAGAGACAGGAGAGCCTCAGCAATGGACCAAAAGCTTCAACAGCCAGTTTTTTTGTTTTTTCCTGAACATGAGACGGTTAGGCGCAGGTCTGATATCAAGAGGTAAAATATTCTAGAGGGTAGAAATATATCCAGCAAAGGTTTTCTTTCTAATGCTGGAAAGCTGCATTTCCTTGGAAGCAAATACTACTATTTATTTATTTTTATTTTATTTAAAATTTTTGTATACCGACGTTCGTTTAGCAAACATCACATCGGTTTCCATGTAACATAAAACTGGCCAACAGGGCTTTACAATGAAACTGATAAGAGAACTGGGGGGTGGTAAGGGGGGGAAACATGACGGCAATTACTGTACAAGAGAAATATAAGCAAAGTAATATGATTATAAGCCTGAGAACATGATTATATATAGGCAATAGAATTATATACAAATATTATACACAAGTAAGTTGTTTACACTGAAAAAGTTCAGGGTAAGGGCGGCGAGGAGGGGGGCAGGGGCATGGGTTTGGAGAAGATGAGTGAGAAGCGGGTGGGTTCAAGTGTAGGCTCGTGCGAAAAGCCAAGTTTTGAGGTTTTGTCTGAATTTTTTGGGGCAGGTTTCATGGCGTAGATAGGTGGGGATAGAGTTCCATAGGGAAGGTCCAGCTAGGGAAAGCGCACGTTGTTTGGTGGTTGTCAGGTGGTAAAGTTTGGGGGATGGAGTGTGAATATTTGGTGAGTATGTGACAGCATGTTCAGAGAGCTCCTGTATGGAGGCCTATATTGGTGATGGTGCTGTTGGGAGTACTGGTGGCAGAGCTGGTGCTGGGAACAGAGTTTATAGTGTGAACAGGGCTGGTGCTGTGCTCATCATGTGGCAAGATAAAGTTTTGGCCTCCAGAAGGGGCATAAGGGGGCTGGTGGCTGGTCCGCCTCAGTGCCTGTGGCCTCATACTAGCGATGTGGTGTGCTGAAATGAGGTTGGGCTCACTACACTGTGTCCCATTGCAGGCTGGGTTCGTCCATTAAGGTGGAAATATTTAAACTCACATTCAGTGGGCTGGCTGAGCCCAGGACATCCAGGAGCGGGCTGTGCTGTTGCTGCTGCTGCTGCTGCTCCTCCTCACTGAACTGGGTCTCTGCATCCATAAGCAAGGGTGCAGTTAATATTCTGGCTGCGCCACTGGTCCCTGGGGCTTGATGGCTGGGACTGGAAGAGTCCTGACCGAGAGCTGTGGAAACAAAGAAGACATAAGTACCAAAGTTAAGAGGTATACACATGGAACATTTGGCATGACACGCGCACTTTGCACCTCAAATATTGTGAGCACAGTCTGCCAAATGATGTGCACAACAGTAGCTGCTTTGCCATTAACAGTTGAGGTGAACTTACCAGCTCTGGCTCACATGGTGTCTAGCCACTCAGCCATGCCCTCAAACTCGTCCAGTCCCAGCCGCTGGATGAGGTGCTTCTCCATAAGTATTAGCACAATTGAGCAGACCTTCATCTTTAATTGTGCCTTTAAGTCCTGGTACCTGTGGGCCACCTGCTCAGCACTGTGTTGAACAACACTCCACCTGGATATTGCCTGCACAATGGTGCATCAGATCTGGCCCTTCAATGCCTTTAGGTCCTGGATGCACAGTTTCCAAAAAGCAATGATAATGTTCAAGGACCCCAGCAATAATCAGCTTATTGTCCTAGATGCTGGACTTGAGAATCCTCATCCAAGAGTGCCCTGCTGCCTGGATGCCAGAATGGGGTGCCACTTCTCCTTTCCGAAAGGTGTCCTCGCTTTCCTCACTCTCACTCTCACTCCCACTTCCATCTCCCTTCCCTTCCTCCCCCTTCTGTCCCTGCCATGAAAACTCCCTTCCCCTCTTCCCTCTCTCTCTATCCCTAGCCTGCTGTCCTCCTCCCTTCATCCTTGCCTCCTTATCCTCTCCCACATCCTCCTATCCCTTCCCTCCAGCCTATCTCTACTCCTGGCCCTGGCTCTGTGCCTATTCCTACTCCTCCTTCCCCTAGCATTCCTGCCCTCATCCTCCCTCCTCCTCTTCTCCCCCTCCTCTCGTCACACCTCTCCTATCCTCTCTCCCAATGCCTCTCACCCTCCATCCTCTCCACTCTTCCTCACCACAACCACCACTCTTCCACTCCTCCACATTCCTCCACACCACCATTCCTCCACACAAAAAGACCAACAGAAAAACGTGACAAATAAAAACTTTCACACACACAAAATGACAAAAGAGACCAAGGGAAAGGGAAACAGATTATAACACAAAACAGGACAACTCACTCAGTAATTGTATGAAAAGCTCCAACTATCTCCAACTCCTCACCTCCTCTCTCCAACTCCCAACACACCTTCAAAGAGGCAGCTGCAGGAAGTGGTATGTATAAAGCCAACAAATAGCACACCGTGCATAAATCAGCGCGAGATGTGGCTAATAGCGTGCGACGTGGCTAATTACATGCGATGTGCAAACTCACAATTAAGCTCTGGAATTTGTTGCCACAGGATATGGTTAGTGCAGTTAGTATAGCTAGGTTTAAAAAAGGTTTGGATAAGTTCTTGCAGGAGAAGTACATTAACTGCTATTAATCAAGTTGACTTAGGGAATGGACTCTGCTATTACTGGCATCAGTAGCATGGGATCTTCTTAGTGTTTGGGTACTTGCCAGGTTCTTGTGGCCTGGTTTGGCCTCTGTTGGGCTTGATGGACCCTTGGTCTGACCCTTGGTCTGACCCTTGGTCTGACCCAGCATGGCAATTTCTTATATTCTTATGTTATCACGCACATGATTATGTAGCGCGTGATGCGGAAATAACCTACATGATGCAGGAGCAGGGAAATTATCCTAATCACACCCCTTTTTTTTAATCACTGGTGCTACTTCCACTATATTTATAGCATTTTATGAATCTAGGAGTTCATTTGCAACACTATAGACAATTAGTGAGCATTATCTTCTTTATTACATAAAACTATGTTCTGTGTTCTGTAAGCTTGGAGTATAGCTACCAACTTAGCACCACAGGGTATGAAGGATCAGTAGTCTTGCAAACTTTGTATGGAACTGATCCTCCTAGGTCCTAATTATCTGAACTTAATCTCCAATAGACACAGAAATGGAATATAAGTTTTAATGAACCAGGCTCTTAGGCTCTGTGCAGCAGACTGGAATGAAAGATTATCTGTTGGTGATTTGCTGCAAAGATTCCATAATTTAATTATAGACCTGCCATGCTGAGTTCAGTTCTTCCTCAAGTCAAATTGCTACATGGAGCCCAGTTGACAGCAAACCTGAACCATGGAGCAGATCCTCATGGAATGGAAATCACTTACGTGAAACCAAAGTTCACCCTTTACTGCTCTGTGTCTAAAATTACTAGGACTCTTCTTAAACTTGATGATGATACAAAACACCAACCAAAATGTCAACTTTGTGACACTCCAGTTGTGACACTATGCTCTTCCCCACACCTAGCTCGCCCCATGTATCCATTATATTCCATCTGAGGAGGAATATGCCTTGCAGTTTCATCCAACCAGAGGTGGCAGTAGTAAGTTGGTATGCCCGGCAGGGCTGAAGTCCCTCTGATACTGGAACTACGATCTCTGAGTTGCTGAGCTGTAAGGAGAGACTATAGGTAGTGAGTAGACAGGGTATGCTGGGCATAACAAGTGGTAGATGATACACTCACAATTGTAGATATCTGTAGTGTCTTCTTTATGCAACAGAGAGTCTTCAGTATACAGGAACAGGAGCAACAGGCGAGTACTGGTTTCTATAGGCAGTCTGGAAATAGAACTCACAATAAATGTGTATGGGATGGCTTCTGGAATAGAAGAGAGACTAGAAGAGATTTAGGAACGTAGGCCCTCGTGGAACGGGTACCGGTTCCTATCTGTTAATCTGTAACAGTAATCCATAAGATATAGGTATGCGATATCTTCTGAGGAAGAAGAGAGTATGAGAAAGGAATTAGGAACATAGGCCCTCGTGGAGCGAGTACCGATTCCTATCTGCAATGGTAACTCACGATCTCTGTACCTGCAATAACGTCTTAGACTGAAGGGAGCCTTAGAGATTAGGAACAATGGCCCTCATGGAGCGAGTACTGGTTCCTGTCTATAATAGGACTCACTGTGTTCACGTCTGCAATCGCTTCCAGGCAATAGGAGTCTTCTGAGTCTTCAGGAATGTAGGCCCTCGAGGAGCGAGTACCGGATCCCGTCCAACAATCTGAAATCAAGAATAGAGAGAGTGGAGCCTCCGAGGAGTGGGTACTCCTGGTATGTTTGAAAAGGATGAGCAATGGGGAAGAATTCCCCTTGCTGACTCGGAACGTAGTTGCAAGTAGGGTGGACTGCCGAAGCAAGTCCCGTTGGAGTTCCTTGCTAACTCGCTTGTAGTTAGCAAACAAAGACCTTTTACATTGAAAACAGATGACGTCATTATGGGGGGGGGACACCCCCAAGGTTCGTGCCCTTGCTTGTACAAAGTCTGGAGTGCGCTCGCACCCTTACATCATCAGGAACATGGCGGATCCATAGCGTCAAGCCAGCCCGGGGATACCGGGACCAAGAGTTGGGGAGAAGCCGCGGCTGCAACTGTCCGTCTGAGCCGAAGGGAGTCGCCACAAAGGTAGAGAGGATGGAGTGAGGGCGAGAATAGGCACAAATGCAACACTTATCCCTATTATGGGAAACTTAATACCTTTGGGTTTGGGTGTCAGGAATCCCTATACCCCGCTTTCCTATGTGATTTGGTGGTATGTGCTGTTTTTCTTTATAGCAAGGGAGGGGAGGGGATACAGAGAACCTCAAAAACTCTTGGATTGTATGTGTATGCTTATGGATTGTGACTGATTTCCAGTCTTTACAAATGTTACCTTACTTATTTGGGAAATATGTGGGGATCACGTCCTGTTTCTGTTCACAGGTAACCCTAGCGATTGAATAGTTTCATTTCTCTCACTACCAAGGCTTTCCCTACCAACTCTCATGGTGCTGGAGGTAGTAACTTGGAATGTAGTGGGGTTGGGCACCCCAATAAAGTGGGAAAAAGTCTTGGCCAGATTAAATAAGCTTCATGCCAAGATAACCTTCATGCCAAGCTTCATGCCAAGATAACCTTCATGCCAAGATAGCCTTCTTACAAAACTTATCTCCAGACTTATCTCCAGAGGAAGTGGTAAAACTGAAAAAGAAATGGGTTGCTCAAGTCTTTTATGCTTCTGGAACCATGAAAAGTAGGGGAGTTACTATACTTCTCCACAAATCACTATCTTTCCAGGTTCAAGACACTGTCACAGATCCTCAGGGGAGGTATGTCATTATCAAAGGCATTCTTATGGGTTCCCCTATAGTGCTAGCATCTGTATACGCTCCAAATTCTTATGAGCACTCCTTTTTTACTAATCTTGTTGCCCACATTTCTAAATTGGGGAACTATCCTCTTATTCTAGGGGGGGGGGGGGGGGGGGGGTAATAAATTTTGTAGTAGACCCACAACTGGATAGGCAACCAGCAAAGGGGGTGTCATCAGATCAGCAACAATAAGCACTTGAGCTTTCTCTGTAAAAATCTCCAGTTGTTAGATATTTGGTGAACTCTCCACCCAGGGGAATTTAACTTCACACACATAGCAAGGGCGCATGTAACTAAAACCCACATAGATTATCTTCTAGTCTCTGAAGTATTATTTTCACGCTTTCAGAAGTCTTTTATTGGCCCTTTAGTAATCTCAGATCACTGCCCAGTGGTGGGGGAATTTGGCTCCCGAGATTCCAAAATAACGGGTCAGTGGCGCCTCCCCTCTCAATTATCCACAGATCCGGAATACCCAGCCTTTCTCCAGCAGAAATAGCAGGATGTCATGCAATTTAACAGCCAACATGCCTCCCAACCGGTACTGTTGTGGGAAATGGTGAAATCTGTTCTGAGGAGAGATATTATTAGCTATGCTAGCCAAAAAAAAAGAGAGCAGGTGCAGCAATTCTTTCCCTAGAGGATCAAATAAGAAAACTCAAATGGAGAATTACTCTTAAGGGGGAGGAGGGCCTTCTTCCATAATATAAGGTGGCACAAGTGGCCCTTAATGATCTTTTGCAAGAAAGGGCGACTAGATTCTTAAGGTTTAAACAATTCTGATTTTTTCATTTTGCTAACAAGGCGGGTCGATTACTGGCACGTCTCTTAAGGACTCAAGACCCCTCAAAATTCATAGCCAATCTTCAGACTCCGAATGGGGAAATTAAAACTACCTCTCAGGAGATTGCACAAATTTTTTCTGATTACTACCACGCCTTATACTCTGTGGAGGAGGTAGATGAAAAAGGTATAGATGCATTTTTACACTCTATCACTCTACCTCAGTTAACGACAGAGCAGCAGACTTGCCTCAGTCGTCCTATCGAAACTACAGATGTTCTAGAGGCCATTAGTTTGCTAAAAGAGAACAAGGCCCCAGGGCTGGATGGCATGACAGCCATTTTGTACAAATCACTGGCGGACGAAATGGCCCCTGTCCTTACAAGTATGTTCGTAATGATAGCCAGTGCAGGTGAGATACACCCTACTTTACGTTCTTCCACAATTGTAGTTCTTCCCAAACCTGGGAGACATCCTCTCCAACCATCTTCATATCACCCAATTTCTTTGTTAAATGTAGATATTAAGTTATATGCAAAGATCATAGCCAATAGACTTAAACCTATCATGCTCCTGATCATTTCTCCGGATCAAGTGGGTTTTGTCTCTGGGAGATGGTCAGCAGTAAATTTACATAAAGTCCAGGCTGGCTTGGAAAATAGTGTCATTCTCTATCTCAAGGATCCTTTGATTGTGACATGTGATGCAGAGAAGACCTTTGACAGGGTAGCATGGCCCTTTCTTAAGAAGGTACTCCTTAACATGGGATTTACTGGGAGAATCTATGGGGTAGATCTTCAAAAAGCGCGATTTGGCGTACTTTTGTTGGCGCATCAGGCGCAAACAAAAGTACGCTGGATTTTAGTAGATACGCGCGTAGCCGCGTGTATCCGCTAAAATCCTGGATCGGCGCGTGCAAGGCTACCGATTCCGTATAGCCAGCACGCGCCGAGCCGCACAGCCTACCTCCGTTCCCTCCGAGGCCGCTCCGAAATCGGAGCGGCCTCGGAGGGAACTTTCTTTTGCCCTCCCCTCACCTTCCCCTCCCTTCCCCTACCTAACCCACCCCCCCCGACCCTGTCTAAACCCCCCCTTATCTTTGTCGGGGGATTTACGCCTCCCGGAGGGAGACGTAAATCCCCGCGTGCCAGCGAGCCGCTAGCGCGCCGGGACGTGACCTGGGGGCGGGTCCGGAGGGCGCGGCCATGCCCCCGGACCGCCCCGGGCCGTAACTACGCCCCCGGACCCGCCCCCGAAACGTTACATCCCGCCCCGAAAACGCCGCGCGGATCGGGCCCGCCCCCGACATGCCCCCCTCGGAAAACCCCGGGACTTACGCGAGTCCCTGGGCTCTGCGCACGCCGGTAGGCCTATGTAAAATAGGCGCACCGGCGCGCAGGGCCCTGCTCGCGTAAATCCGGGCGGATTTACGCGAGCAGGGCTCTTAAAATCCGCCCCTATGAGTATAGTACCCTTCTTTATTCCAATCCTATGGCGAGAGTGCTAGTAAATGGATTACTGTCTGTGGAATTTCATCTAGGGAGGGGTATCAGGCAGGGTTGTCCTTTATCCCCGTTACTATTCATTATGATGGTGGAACCTTTAGTGTGTAAATTGCATGCCTCATCTACAGTAAGGGGCATTGCAGTGGGTCCGTAGATATATAAATCACTTCTTTTTGCAGATGATGCCCTGCTTCTTCTTACTCATGCACACACCGCCCTTCCGGAGGCCCTACAAACTTTTTCCACATACCAATCTCTGTTGGGCTTTAAATTAAACTTAGACAAAACAGAGGCACTGGATTTAACATGGTTATTGAAAAATGACTGGCCAGCCTTCCCGGTGAAATGGGCTACCTCAACCATTAAATACCTGGGCATTCAGATTCACCCAGACCCAGGCAGATGGTATTCTTTAAATATCCCACCAGCTATTGATAAGCTGGTTCACCAGCTACAAAGCTGGCAAACTTTTCCATTATCACTTCATGGGTGTATTGCTGTGATCAACATGGTTACTGCTCCAAAACTGATTTACCTCCTTTTGATGATCCCTCGCCTTCTGCTAGCTAAAGACTATCATATACTCCAAAAGGCGATATGGGCATTTATTTGGAGGGGGAAGAAAGCTCAGCTTTCCTATGCTACACTCGCTACCACGAGGGCACGAGGGGGGTTCAGCCTTTCAGACTTCATGACATATTCCCGTGTTGCCAATCTCCGTTTCTTGGCAGACTGGGTACTTATTTAACACATCCAATCATACAGATGCTCTCCTGGTACAGGTGATATGTGCACCTATGGACCCATGTCTGGTTCTCCATTCCAAATCTCCTGCTTTACAAGGTTCACAGTTGAGATTTGGCCTGGTGAGGATGATTCGGAAAATATAGGAATATACCCGTAAAATGTTAAATGTACCTATTCACATCTCACCCCACTACCCCTTAAGGAGTTCTTCTCAGGACTCTAGGACTTGTTTACCTTCGGTACATAATTTCAAGGTCTCCTCTAACTGGCTATTAACAGAATTGATAGACCCAAACATGGGTTCCCTATACACCTTTGCTCAATGTCAGGATTGGTTGGGGATGCAACCCTGGCACTTTCTCCTATATGGACATATCAGAGCATCGTATACCATGTTGCTGAAGGGGGTGGAAGGAGGTATTGATAATTTGCATTACTCATCTCTGTTCAAAAGTTAAAAGCACAAACATCTAACCTCTCATGTTTGTATACTTTTTACAATTCTGCTCGAGAGTTTCGGGTGTTTTCTACTCTGCTCCCCAAATGGTCGACAGACTGTGGTAAACCTTTGGTTGAACGCATGCTTCATCACTCTTACTCTTCCATCTTTAAAGTGACGAACAATGTTAGCTTATGTGAATTGCAACAACGAATTTTCCACAGGACTGTTTTTTTCACCAGCCAGGGCAAAAAAGGCGGGCCTTATCGCTGATGCTTCATGTTTCAAATGCACATGGCCACAGGCCTCATTGATTCACTGTCTGTGGGAGTGCCCAGTTATTCAGTCCTTTTGGGAAAATATTAGACAACACTTTCAGCACTTTTGGGAACTGATCTTCAGTGGTCTTGCTCCTTTTGTCTCCTGAACAACGATGTAGGAGATACCAGTATCAAAGTGGATAATGTGATGCTAATGGCGAAAGGTTGCATAATTGTGAAAAAATGCATATTGTTACTTTGGATTGAATCCACCCCTCCCACCAGGGGTCAATGGTCTGCTCTAATGATTGAGCTTTTCCAATTGGAATATGGTTCTATATACAAACGTTTTTCCCCAAACAAGAAACAGTTATTTTATTACATCTGGGCAGATTATTACAACTCCTTGCCATCACCTATTCAGGTTTATCCCCTCTGGCGGGTCCCACATGACTTTGTTTAACTAGGTGGTACATTTTATACACATATTCCTGAGCTCCTCCGTCATTTGCTCTTTATTGCTTGGGTGTGTTTCAACGATTGGCAGTCATGCTTAGATCCTTCTTTATTCCCGTACCCTTGGTCCTGTGTTACTTACTGTCATGGAATATCTGCAATTCATACCTGCATTGTTCTTGAGGTTCTCTGTATGGGGGGGGCTGGGAGGGAGGGGTATGGGGGAGGGAGGTCTATTGGGAGTTATTTTACAAAAACGTGTTGAGGTGTTGTTCTAAGTTGTACCTTATGCCTTTAACTTCGTGAACTTCAATAAAAGAGATTTCTAAAAAAAAAAAAAAAAAAAGTGACAGATATCATAAAAATTTAATATTAATTTGTTAATTATAAGGTCCATATTCAGTAGAGTGGTTAGTGGACAAGTTATCTGGCTATAGTTAGCCAGATAACTTGTCCAGTATATTCAGCAGGATAAACTTCCTGCTGAATATACTTGCTTAGAGTTATCCCGCTACATATAGCTGGATAACTTTGAAATCTAACTGGCTATGTTTGAATATGGCCGGATAACGTGCTACTTAACCAGATATCTTTAACGATATCCAGCTGAATAGCACTGTCAAAAGGAAAAGTATTAAAGAGAGTAGGCCATCCTCTACCCTCGCCAAATATATTTAAAGGCCCTGTTGGGCTGTGCCTTCTTTACCATCTCACTTCTCAAAATCTTAACCAGTCTTCACTCCCCCATCCTGGTGTAATCACAATAATAACATCTATTGGCCCCCTCCAACACAGCAAAAATGGGTCAGAGGGTTGACCCAGGGAAGACAACTCAGGAGAATCTACAGCAGAAATTCAGAAAGCAAATCCAAATGACCAATCCACACCTTAAGATGTTGGCACAGGTTTATTTACTGCAGCTCCCACATGGGGGAGTCAAACCCCAAAATTGTCTTCATTAAATCTCTCTGAATCTCCTAGATAATACATTCCTTTTGGTAAGGAAACCAAAGGTTCTTTATAGGTTGCTAAGATGAGGGACTGGCTAGAGAATCAGTGGACTGCCTGCATGGACCCATATCTCACTGCAGCCACCCAGGCTGCATACCAGACCTTCTCTGCTGAAAAAGCATGAGACTGTAATGCGGTGAAAGAATTCATCCTTGGACTGGATTTTACCTGAAAAATATAGGATGCAGTTCTATTTACCACAGTGGGGAAACTGGGAGGGTTTGCACCGCAAGAGAGGTGCAAACCTTCCACAATGTCTGTTGGAGTTGATTGCAGCTGGATTACTTCTTCAACCTCCTAATGGCAAACTATTGTACTAGAACAATTCCTGGAGATAATTCTGCCCTGAGTCCAAGAATTGGTGAGACATCTGGTCATGATGAATTTTGCACAGAACAGTTTATGCTGAGCTGATTTTTCCTGTTTAGCCTCAGAGTGGACAGCCAGGACTCTGGAGTGGGTAAGGTGAGGCTCGCAGAAGGGGTAGCCCATTGGCAAGGGGTTTCTATGAGGATTCAGTGTCCTTTGATCTGCTTATACTTTGAAGAAGAAGAGGTCACTTACAAAATCCCCACCTTCCAACAGCCCCAAGGGGCAGATGTAGAGAGGTTCTAAGGGAAACAGAGGGTGGGCAGTCTTGGCCTCTGCTATGTCTGCAGGAAGAAAGGTCTTTATGGACTGCTCTTTAGGGGAACACAGTCTGAATCCTTTGAATTAGGGGTGCCTAGAGAATTCAGTCCCACCCTATTGGGGGTAAGTATCATATGGGTCAAGATGAAAATATTATTTGACTGGAGATTGTTTCTGCACACTTTGGACCCTAGGCATAGCAGGTAAGCTGGGAGGGTCCAAAGGAGTGGGTCCAAGACTAATGGAGCTTTTTTTAAAAAACATTTTAGTGTATGCTGCCAATAGTGTGTATTAGGATATTTTAGCGCACTATTGTAAACTAGCACACACTAAAACAAAATTAAATTAAACCTTTATACCAACTACTCAAAACAGAAACATAACAAAAAAAGGTCTCTGCATGCCTCTAATCTAGACTATAATTAAAGCCTCTTTGCCAATAAATAAATTACTCTGATTAGGATCATTGTAATTTTGTTTTGTGCAAAATACAGGCATAACTTTCCATTTAAGATTCTAGCTGTAGCTCTAGCATCTATACCAACCAACTTTTACATATTAGATGCCTCAAAACAATATAAATAAAAGGAAAAACTAAAGGAAAACTATTGTTTTACAGCAGTCTCAATCCCTGAATATACATCATTTTTAGCTATCATGCAAAGAAATGAAGCATGCATCAAAGAAAGAAGCATAATGTTAATTATTCTTGAAGTACATAATTACAGTGATGGCATATAACATTGCCTTCATTATTATAAAGTAACATAGAAACATAGAAATGACAGCAGAAAAGGATCAAATGGTCCATCCAGTCTGCCCAGCAAGCTTATGGTAGTATCTGCAGCACCCTGCAGGTTACCCTTTGCTTATCAATTTCCCAATTTCTAGCCAGGGCCCTCATTGGTTACTGTCTGAATCCAATTCCCTGTTACCAGTGAATCAGAGTGCAATGATGGAGTTGCATTAATAATATGTAGGATTATTTATTAAGGTAGTAACTGCTGTACCAACAAGTAATTCTCATGCTTATTTGTTTCTCCAGACCATAAAAGTTGGGACCCTTGTTGGTTGCTGGCTGAATTCCATTCCCCTTTTCCCCTGCCTTTGAAGCAGAGAGCACTGATGGAGTTACATTAACAGTATATATAGGCTTATTGGTTCAGGGTAGTAACTGCCACATCAGCAAGTTACCCCCATGCACTCTTTTCTTCATTTCCATCCTCTAGCTTTTAGGGATCCACAGTTTTTATCCCATGCCCCTTTTAATTCTTTCATTGCTTTTGTCTTCACCACATCCTCCAGAAGGGCATTCCAGACATCCACCACCCTCTCCATGAAGAAATATTTTCTGATGTTGGTTCTGAGGCTTCCTCCCTGATGTTTCATTTTGTAACCCCCTAGTTCTACTGATTTCTTTCCAAAAGAAAAGCTTTGACAATTGTGCATCATTAAAACCTTTTAGGTATCTGAAGGTCTGCATCATATCTCCCTTGCACCTCCTCTCTTCCAGATTATACATATTCAGATCCTTCAGCCTCTCTTCATAGGTCTTCTGATACAGACCCCAAACCATGTTGTTTGCTCTTCTCTGGACCGCCTCCACCCTGTCTTTATCCTCCTTCAGAAACAGACTTCAAAACTGAACACAGTACTCCAAATGAAGCCTCACCAAGGACATTATCACCTCCTTTTTCTTACTGGTTATTCCTCTCTTTATGCAGTTCAGCATTCTTCTGGTTTTAGCTTCTGCCTTGTCACATTGTTTCGCCATCTTCAGATCTTCAGACACTTTTACCACAAGATCTCTCTCCTGGTCCATGCACATCAGTCTTATATCCCCCATCACATACAGCTCTTTTGGATTGCTGCACCCCAGATGCATGACTCTGCATTTCTTGGTATTGAATACTAGTTGCCAAATCTTCAAACCACTCTTCCAGCTTTCTTAAATCACTTTTCATTCTCTCTATTCCTTCAGGCATATCCACTCTATTGCATATCTTAATATCATCTGCAAATAGGCAAAATTTACCTTCTTTCTCTTCCACAATGTCACTCACAAAGATTTTGAACAGAACTGGTCCCAACACCAATCCCTGTGGCACTCCACTTAACACGGTTTTCTCTTCAGAGTAGGTTCCATTTACCATTACTCTCTGTCTCCTATCAGTCAATCAGTTTGTAATCCATGCCACCACCTTGGCGCTCACTCCCAAACTTCTCATTTTATTCACAAGCCTCCTATGTGAGACCATATCAAAAACCTTGCTGAAATCCAAGTAGACCATATCTAGCGCTCTTCCTTGATCCAATTCTCTAGTCACCTGATCAAAAAAAATCAATCAGATTTGACTGAGAAGACCTTCCTCTGGTGAATCCATGCTGCCTCGGGTCCAGCAACCCACCAGATTGTATGTAGTTCACTATCCTTTCCTTCAGCAGAGTTTCCATTAATTTTCCCACCACCAAGGTGAGGCTAATCAGCCTATAGTTTTTGGCCTCCTCTCTGCTACCACTCTTGTGAAGCTGGACCACCACCACTTTTCCAATCCCACAGCACCATTCCCATTTCCAAGGATCTATTGAGCAGATCCTTCAGCGGACCCACAATACATCTCTGAGCTATCTCAGTATCCTGGGGTGTATCTCATCCGGCCCCATAGCTTTGTTCACTATCAGTTTGCCTAGCTCCTCCCATACATTCTCATCTGTAAATGGAGTTTCGTCTACTCCATCCCCATCTATAGCTTTGTAAATCAGCAACAGGCTTTCTTCAGATTCTTCTTTAGTGAATACCAAACTGAATTATTTGTTTAATATTTCTGCCATTTCTTTGTTACTCTCCATACATTGCTCTTTGTCACCTTTCAATTTCATTATTCCACATCTGACCTCCATTCTTTCACTGATATATCTGAAAAATGTTTTGTCTCCTTGCTTTACCACTTTGGCCATCCTTTCTTCTGCTTGACCTTTTCCTTTCCTTAATTCTTTCTTTGTCTCCCTCAATTTTAACAGATATTCTTCCCTGTGTTCCTTTTTTTGAGATTATTTATACTTCTTGAATGCTGTTCTTTTTGCCTTTATTTTTTAACCACTTCCTTAGAGAACCAGATTGATTTCTTATACCTCTTACTTTTGTTTACTTTTCTAACATATAGATTTGTTGCCTTTGCAATAGCGCCTTTTAACTTGGCCCACTGTTGTTCCCCCTCATCCATTTTCTCCCACCTTTCCAGTTCTTCCTCTAGATATGTCCCCATTTCAACAAAGTCTGTATTTTTGAAATTCAAAATTTGGGTCTTTGTGTCTTCTCTGTCTCTTGTTTGCAAAATTGAACCATACCGTCTGATGATCACTGGTGCTCAGGTGAGTTCCTACCTGAACATTAGAGACATTATCACCATTAGTAAGCAACCAAACACTAGATCGAGTTTCATACCCTTTCTCACAGGTTCTATTATCTTTTGTTTGAGTAGAGTCCCTGGAGGGGGTCTTGGGCCCATTAGCCTACGGACTGGCCTCTCCAGTCTCCCTGTATCCTGGAAGTCCTTCTCCTTCTCATATCCAAAACTCAATTGATTTTTATTTATTTATTTATTAAATTTATATCCCGCTGATCCACAAATTTCAGCGGGTAATGGAAAATACACACACAAAATACAATCAAACAGCAATAAACAACTAAATATATCAGTATACAATACAGTACAGCAAAGCTAAAATGAAACAAAGTAGCTGCATAACCAAACTTAAAGGGTCCTAGACTGAAGTTAATGTTATCTTTCAGCAAAAGCCATAGCAAAAGGTTGAGTATTAAGTTGTTTCCTAGAGAGGGCCCATCCTACCAAAGGACACAGAGTTTATACTCTCCTATAGTTCATTCCTAGAAGGGAACATCTTTCAGCCTTCTTAAGGGCACCCACACTAAAAACCCTAAAAGAACTACAACTGAACATTTCCATTAAAATACAATAAAGTTAAGCCCATCATGTCACCTGATGTCATCCCACCGGCACCGCAAGCTCAAAAACAATTTCTTTTCTACAACTCAACACCCAGAACACCCTGGGTCTCCTCCACACAAAGTTTCTTTAAATACCACTTGTGGACAGGGACCCAATTTGGTGATCTTGTCACATCCGCATTATCAGGCTAACTTAGCTGGATAAGGCCACTCCATCCCAGAATGTCCCACACTGCCCTTGACCTAACCAGTTACATTTTTTCCAGCTAATAACTAATTCGGTTAAATCAGAGATGATAAGACTGGGATTTTTAAATTACACAGTTTGTCTGGCTAAGTCTGAACTTAAGCAAAGAACGCCAAATGCCTCTAATCTAAAGACATCTTTAAAATACAATGTAAACACAAAACTAACGAAAGGGGGGCAGATATTTTTGTTGCTATATAGTTTGCCGATATCTAATTAGAGAGATATATGCCACCTATAGCACTCTTTTTGTAAGTCTGAACTTAGACAAACTGCGTTAAATATGTACTGCATAAGGCTTAAAATGTAACTGAACTCCTGGTCTCAGGTTTAATGCCAAATAACATGGGCTATTAATGTACGTAACCCAAGCTATACCAGCAAACACCTGCTGAACTGTGACATATATTAAAAAGGCATGAGCAATAAAGTTTTATATTCAAAGCACTAAACTGTAGGGGGTTTTTTTTCTGATAATAATAAAGTATTATAATCTGTGTTTCTGTAATGGAAAAACATTGGACAGAAGTACCACCTGGGCAATCTTTTTTGTTTTTCACTCAATCCATGGAATAACTTTTACTGCTATAATGCACAAACTGATCTTATATTAAACAAAGGCCAGAATAAGAGTCAGCAGATGAGTCAGAAGAGAAGAAACGGAGGCTATTTATTTAAATGGGGAAATGAAGCATTTGTGGCAGAAATGAGAACCTCAGAATCAATAAGAACACAGAGATTCTTGATAACTGGACTAACAGAGAGCCAACAATTGCCAAGAACCAATTTATTGCTACCTTGCTCATCTAGCATCTAGTGAGAGTCAATGGGAACAGATTGTCTTAGACCATAAGTTGAAGGAAATTGACTTGTGAAGCATGAAACTAAAGAATTTAATGAGTTTGTAGGGGGATCTATCAAACATGAACTGTAGCCAGGAAAAGAATCTTGCTGAGAAACTGAAAAGCACATAATAAGATTCTCTGAATACAACTTTTTTTTTCTAAATCCTGATATGTGAAAGGAAAAGGGATAGCAACACATTAATATAAAACCAGAGTGACAAATTGCAAAAAAATGTTTAATGCCATATCTATTTGCTTAAATGTCCCTCAGCAGGATGAATGTTAGTGAGATATAACAGTTTGTTTTCTATTGCGTCCTGGGGATACAGATGTTTTCATCAGTATAATTTCTGTTGCATGAACAGCAGGCCTGTTTGCTATATTGTACTATATGTTCAGCATAATCTGCTTTAGATTACACTGTGCAACTGTAGGTTAATATAAATGTCAATTTTTAAATGATACCATCAAACTTTTTCTTAAAATATTGGCTTGTGTCTTAATCATTTTCAGAGCTTTCCATTAACTCCACTTTGTTTCCCTCTCAGTTTGTGTCTGAAATTAGCAACAAAAAAAAAAAAATGTCATCGTAAAATGGAAGACAAATTTTTATCGCTCCACTAACATTCTCAACAGCAATCATAACCGAAAGAATATTAAAATTGCCATTCATATTTGAAAGTTTGATATACTGCCTACCTTATAAGGATCACAGAGAAAGAAATATTGAATGCACGGAAGAATGATATATTGTTTTGTCACTACTGATATTTACAAATATTTTACAAAGATTAAAAAATTTAATTTTGTGTGTAGTAAATATTTTTCCTGCTGTGCATCTTTTGCATATTGAAAGGATTACTTCCTTCAATAAAAAATAAAGAAAAGTACAACTAGCTAGATATGTAGAGCTCACAAATAATATCCAGGCTTTGATTCTGTGAAAACTGGAAATGTAACATATAGAAATAAAGGCCAACAAAAAAACTTCAGGTGATGCTTGCCTTTATATAGAACTAATAGTGCATTTGTGAGTAACTTTTTTTGTGTTGGGTGGGGAGGGGGGCTGGGCAGTGGCCAGCACTTTCCTCTCTTTTACTGTGAGGCCTTCAGCTCAGTTCAATCCAATCTCTGTTGGGCTATGGCCTTACAAGCCACGTGATTCTTTTGGTGCAATTTCTGAATTTCTACTTTAAAGCTTCTGCAGATGGGCACCCTTGTTTTGAAAGCTGACTTTATACTGAATGAAAGACCTGAAATCATGTCACTGATGGTTTGTTTTTACATGGCCTTCTCTGTTATCTGCTGTTGCCGCTGTTTGCTGTTTGTGACCTTTCTATATGTTCTGTCTCTTTCCCTAAAAGAAATGTTATTGATTTTCTAGACTGGGCTATCTCTCCCTCCGCAGCCTTAGGGCGAAACACAGAGACTTACTGTCTCTGGAAACTGTGGCTTTGTTTGGAGTTTTTATTAAGTACCGCTGAAGTTACTGCTTGGAACGTCAGTCACATTTTTAAGGACAGTACTACAAGATTTTACTACATGCACCTCTGTTTTGGATTATGTTCTGAGTGTATTGCTGTGCTATCTCCATCTTTTTGTATGTATTCATTTTGTGCATACCAAGACAGTAATGAGACTCACTCTAAAGCCAGAATATACAGGATATAATTTCAAACTCTCAAATTTACTGCTCATACTTGACTTGATACTTACATTGTGCCAAATAGATCCTCTTACTGGAGTTTATAGGATGCTATATTTTCAGGCACCATATAAAGGTGTGCTTGGAAGTTGTTTTTAATCAGACCAGTGACACCCAATTCAATTGGGAGTATTTGGAACCATATCTTTCTCAGTAGTGTAGCATAATCACTTGTAAAAAACTAGCTATTGAATTTCCTGTCTATAGGAAAAACGTCCTTCTACTCAGGCTATCATACATGTTATGTAAGGCAATCCCAACAAAAAATAAAACTAAATTAAGGTTATTTTCATTTTTTAAATTGTATATTTGGATTGTATATTGGATTTCAAGATTTAAGGACCAGATTCATTAAGGCTTTTATCCCATTTTGTGTCTATGGGAAAAACCCTTAGTGAATCAGGTATTTAGTATCATATTTCCCATTATATCTTACTCTGAACCGCAAGTCCTACAATAATGCAATCAGCCACCAATACCAGCACAACTATTTCCAATGCATGCAGCATCCTAGGACCCTGTCCTTTCTGGATGTACCCCATCACCAACAATCTGCCAACCAGTCAACTTGAGAAGTATATAGCCTTCCATAAATAGGCATTAAAATACCTGAAAGGTATTAATAATGCACAAGCAGCAAAGCTTTTTTCAATGGATAAGAAGTTCTAGGTTCAGAGGGGGTAGACTCAGGAGCAAAAGAAAGAATGTTGGATGTTATGGAATGCATTTCTGGAATAAAATGTAAGACGATAACAGACTTCAGAAGGGCATGGAAAAACCACAGAAGATCCTTATTTGCAAAAATGTGAAGAGATAGCAGAAGAATTAATTAGCAGCTGGGTCTGTCTGTCAAGCTGCAAGTAACCACTGGTGTTTCCTAGTGGAAACCCAGGATCTCCCATAGCCAGGTCCATCTGGCTGCCTATAATGATAGGATTAACAGTACAGACATAACTATAAGACCTAACAAAACCCAGGGGCTCATATACTCTAGCTGGATCTGTCTGGCAGGCTGTGCACTCATGCTGACCAGGTTGGTACGGCAGGATGTTGGTGATGGTGCACTATTCAGAAAGACCAGAAAAACCTAGGAGACCAGGTGTTCAGGCAACAGTCATGCTTGTGTTAGTTACTGATCGAATTATGCGGATACACGTGGGAGGAATGCTGGTTGTGATCCAAATAGGGGATCTTGCATGATCAGCTACCCAGGAATGCAAAGAATGAAGACCAAAACTTTCTTGTCTAAGGAGTGAAATCTAAAACGTGATCACGCTATATAGCAGTGATGGTCAGGAATAACTTATTAAACCAAATGAGCCAATTGGTCCTATTCTGCCATCATCTACATTACTATGTTGCATATTTTGATCAAGAATCACTGGGCATAAAACTAATTTCCAACAGCTTCAGGTTTATTTACACTTGGCTACACATAATTATTCAGCAACTCTCGGGAGGAAGTCACTGTGCTCAACTACTTTCGGAAAGTCCTCATGATATTACTGAGCCATATCATTACCAGAGAAACCACGGAGAGATAGGAAATGTATTATTTTACATTCTTGCTCCATAAGTTACCATATACTAGAGCCATTATGCTTGATTGTGATATTCTCAATGATGTATATCTTACTTTAATACTAGACCATTAAATTGAAGCATTTTACTTTTCATCCTCTTTCATGTTTGTCAATTCATTCTGCAAATATGTAGCAGTCATGCACAACATTACAAAATAAAAACACTGAATAGACTAATCTTAGTGGTATCGTGTCTTGTAAACAGAAAAACATTTTTTAAAGTCTGTATTATATGGTTTAAGATGAGAACAAATCTTGTTCAGAAAAACAAAACTAGATGATAGTGTAGCTGTGTATACATACCAGAAAGTGGAATAAGATGGTCAGCAGGATAAATCTAATTATTTTGCACAAAATTATAATTGCAGTGCTGATACCAATGTGACTGGTAATACTACTGTTCCTCTAATTAAGGAGGTAGACCTAAAAATGCCAATCTTCTTATTTTATAATCTGAAAAGCGGAATGTAAATCATTAATAAATGAAATGAAACGAAACATAGACATCGCGTTCAAATTAAGATGGATTATCTATGATCATATGATATGCATTAGAAGTCAATAGGTCCTAACTGACTTTGCAGAGAATTCTCTGCTTTCTTGGGTTGGTAGTTATCAGCAGTGTATACCAAGAAGTGGGGGGCATGAGAGTCAGAGACCCCATGCACCAAGCTGTGAGGGATATTTGGCATGAGCAGGAACTAAAAAGCAAGCAATCTCTGTCTCTGCTTCTCCGCCCCCCCATACTTGAAGCAGGCTCCGAGATCAAATTCAAGCTAGTATAGCAGCAAGCAAGCCCTGCTCCCCTCCCCCGCAAGCAGCTGCAGGAGAGGAAGGAAGCAACTGGAAGCTATGGAAAGATGCACTGAACTCTGGGCAAGCTCCAGATTAAGATCCTGACACCTCCCATCCCTCACCACTGAGGGCGGAGTCAGCGGATTGACTGCTGCAGGAGAAGGAACTAGAAAAAGGGCATGCTAAGAAAAGCAGCCTCTGTCCTCCTTCCATCTCATAGTGCTTTGTGACAGGACTGTATAAGGCAAGACAATGGAATCACTCAGCCTCAGCCGACTGGCTGTGGGCAACCAGGAAGTGGGGCTGAAAGGTGCTTAGGCAATGCAGGCCAGTTACTGAGAAGTTAACAAGTATGTATGTGAGAGGGGCACAAAAGAGGGTGAATATTGGGAAGCTTATTAGAGGGTTAAATGCTTGGGGGATGCAAAGAGGGGGTGAATGCATTTCATCCCTTATTTCCTTGAAGTTAGTAAGGCAAACTTGTGCTCTTTAATCTTTTGTTTACCTAAGGTCCATGCAGCCAAGTGCTCTGTAGTAGGTGTGAGAGGGCGAGACTTGCTGGGGAAAGGGGGGGGGGGGGGGGGGAGAGATAAGGGTAAGAGCCATGTGGGAAGGGGATGTGTGTGTGGGAGAGGGGTGCAAAAGAGTTTGTGGAAACAGGGTGAAGGTGAGAGACGGAGCAGAGGCAGAGCATCTGTGTGAAAGAAAGCAAAATGTGGTATTGGGAATGCTGCATTACCCATATTTAAAACACAACTGTTTGAGCAGTGATTTTAGCAAATGTATCTATATTACTGTCACAACTGACACTTCTAAATAGTTTTTTCTTGTTTTTGTAAGTGTCTGTACTGATTATAGATAACTTTGCTGAAATCAAAGTTTGAAAAGTTATGTTTTAAATATAATAATACAGTGTAACCTATGGTTTTAATTTATATATTGTAGATACTTGTTTGGTGGGATAATGTAGTTTCCTTTCAAATCTGAGCTACTGAGTTACAAAGCAGCAGTCATAGGTTGCTGTTCAGCTGTTGCTAGGAATGGAGAAACAACAACAACAAAAAAAAGTCAGTATTGAAAGCCTGTGAGCTCCTCCTCAGCAGTGCCCTACAGTTTTAGGGCCAGAGTGTGATCGCTGCTATGGAATAAAGACAGGAAACACAAGTACTGCAGAGGTTTTTCTATAAAATGCTTACAAAATGTCAGAGAGCAGCACTGAATCCTAAGAGAGACTGCTTTAGAGGCAGGAGAAGAGACAGCAGAAGAGGACATGATAGAGGTCTATAAAATCATGAGAGGTCTAGACAGGTAAATGTGAATCGGTTATTTATTCTTTTGGATAATAAAAGTGCTAGGAGGCACTCTATGAAGTTTGCAAGTAGCACTTTTAAAACAAATTGGAGAAAATTTGTTTTCACTCAACGCACAATTAAGCTCTGGAATTTGTTGTCAGAGGATGTGGTTAGGGCAGTTAGTGTAGCTGGGTTTAAAAAAGATTTGGATAAGTTCCTGGAGGAGAGGTCCATTAACTGCTATTAATCAAGTTGACTTAGGTAATAGCACTACTATTACTGACATTAGTAGCATGGGATCTAATTAATGTTTGGGTACTTGCCAGGAACTTGTAATCTGGATTGGCCACTGTTGGAAACAGGATACTGGGCTTAAGGAACCCTTGGCCTAACCCAGTATGGCAACTTCCTATGTTTTTATGTACAAGCAAAGCAGTTCCCATGGGGATGATGTCACTTTATGGTAATCATCTGGAGGTTCGGTATTGTAGTGCTAAAAGAAACCCAAATATTGATTTCATTGGTTGTGGCTGTAAACATTTCTATGAGAAGGTCTGGGGAGAGGGGTGGAAATAAGGCACAAATGCAAGCATTGGCCCCTGGCACAGGAGACCCTCAGTATGTCTCTAGTAAACACTAAACAGGGCTAGAGATGAATCATCTGTAGTTGATTTTATTACAGAAGATATTTGGAGAACAATTGAAAGCTGTGAGTATAATTTCATCCCCAGACTAGTCACAAGATCTTTGATCTTTACAATAGCAGTGTAACCCTTTGCTGGGGTTTTGTTGGTTCGGTTCATGTCATAAAGGTATTTATAGCTTGAGGCTGCTTTTACCATCTTTCCTCATCTTCCTGCACTTCCCAAGGAGAACATAAAAACATAAGAAATTGCCATGCTGGGTTAGACCAAGGGTCCATCAAGCCCAGCATCCTGTTTCCAACAGAGGCCAAACCAGGCCACAAGAACCTGGCAATTACCCAAACACTAAGAAGATCCCATGCTACTAATGCAATTAATAGCAGTGGCTATTCCCTAAGTAAACTTGATTAGTAACCGCTAATAGACTTCTCCAAGAACTTATCCAAACCTTTTTTGAACCCAGCTACACTAACTGCACTAACCACATCCTCTGGCAACAAATTCCAGAGCATTATTGTGCATTGAGTGAAAAAGAATTTTCTCCAATTAGTCTTAAATGTGCTACTTGCTAACTTCATGGAATGCCCCCTAGTCCTTCTATTATTTGAAAGTGTAAATAACCAAGTCACATCTACTCGTTCAAGACCTCTCATGATCTTAAAGACCTTTATCATATCCCCCCTCTTTCTGTGGGGGAAGAGAAAATCCTCTGTGACCCAGGTGATGGAGAGTTCCTTTTATGGTGTGGTATTCTTCTCAAGCACAGACAGGCTGGACTCATACTGGGTGTTCAAATCATATTTACTGATTAATTCCAGAAGTTTGATCACTGTCCCACAAACATTTAGCTAATGAAACTGTACAGTTTAACTATTTACATGGGGCTGGGATTCTGGTCTCCATCTTTCCAGCTCCTGGGAGGGAGCTTGCCACTACACCTGCTCATTGGTGCATCAGCCCAGTAGAGGGAGAATCCAAGTAGAAGGGCCCCACACCATGAAATGATCCTACTTGAGCCCAGAGTTCAGTCTGAAATGCACAGCTTGTGTCCTGATCCCTTTGGGGTGGAGATCCGATTGGGAGTTTCCCAAAGCTGGATGGTACCACCTTGATGGACCTCTCGAGGAGAGAGGCCAGATGTTCCAGTTCTACTCACAGTTCTCTCTCTCCTTCACCAGCTTGTGCAGAGGTGTGGGACAAAAATCTCCACACTAACAGAAAGGGGGGAAAATCCAAAAGTCTCTATCCAAAATATCTCACACTGAGTAATGCTGTCACTGGTCTTGCTTCCTTTAGGGAGTAGAGGGGGTTGCTCATAGGTCAGGTTAGAGGGATTTGCTCCTTTCCCAAGGCACAGGGTGCTCCCCAGAATAAGAAAAAACTTATCAAAAACTACCAAATACCTTTAATCTCCATTGCGACCAAGGATCCACAATGCCTCAAACACAACAGATTGCTAACTCCATGGACTCGGCTCAGCTCGCACCCTGTAGGCCATCCCTGGCCTAGCCCAGCAGATCATGAAACAACAAAAGTCTTTGGAGAGCCTAGCTACTGCCTTCAATCAGTTACACGCTCAACTGAACTCTTCAGCTCCTCCTCTGAAGGAATTGCTGTCACCAGTGGTAACCCTTAAGACCACTGTACCTTTATCCACCCCTACCCACTTTATGGGTGAAGCCAAGATCTGCAGAGGGTTTGTTAATCAATGCAGCATGTATTTTTCATTACAGCCTACCCTCTTTTCCACTGAAGCTTCAAAGACCACCTACATCCTGTCATTCCTAGAAGGACGAGCCCTGGCCTGGGTTTCACCATTATGGGAACGTGAAGATCTTATCTTGAATGACCTACCATGATTTCTAAAACTTTTTAAGTCTGTGTTTGATAACCCGGCTCACCAGACCATCGCTGGATCTGCCTCAACCTTCAGCAAGGTAACAAGCCTCTTACAAACTTTGCTTTTGAATTTAAGACTCTAGCATCTGAACTACATTGGGACACTGGATGCTTACGAGCCATATTCATGGAGGGTCTCAACTGTCGTGTAAAGGACGAATTAGTGGCTCGTGACTTGCCTGATACCCTTGAGTCCCTGATGGAACTAGCAGGGAGAATTGACCGCCGTATCCGCGATCGTACTCAGGAGACTAAGAGTCCATGAAAGTCTCACAGTGGGGGCTAACCATCCTAAACCTGTGCCTATTGCTTCCAGCTTACCGTCTGCATCCCTAAGAGGAGGAAGAGCCTATGCAATTAGGCCGAAGCAATTTGACCTCTAAGGAGAGACGTTATCACAAGTGCATGGGGTTGTGCAGGTACTGTGGCCAATCGTGTCATGCAGCCCAAACTTGTCCCATTTGTCCGGGAAACTGACAGGCCTGGGATCTGCAGGAGGACTTCTCCTGGGCCTCACCTCTCCTACTCCTCCATTATCATTACCCATATCTCTGCTTTGCGGAGGCCTCGAATTTAAGACTCTCACTCTCATTGACTCTGATGCCGGAGGTAATTTTATTCTGAAGCGCTTGGTTGAACATCTACAGATTCCAACCACACCAATAGCTAAGCCTCTGCTTTTGTCATCTATCCATGGAGAACCACTTCCTGGAGAAGTTTCATTGACCACCCAGGCCATTGGCCTGTGCACTGGAGCTCTACACTCGGAATCAATTTCCTTTCTAGTGTTGGAAAAAGCCATGCATCCGGTGGTATTGGGGCTGCCGTGGCTTCAAGACCATATGCCACAATTTAATTGGGCTCCTTGGAACTGTCCCAGTAGGGACCAGACTGTCATGGTCGGTGTCTTGCTGAAGTTTCACCGCTCATCTGCATGCCCACTACCCCATAATTACCTGGCTTACCTCCATAATACGCCTCCTTCCAGGATGTTTTCTCAAAGCAAACAGCTGATGTTCTTCCGCCTCACAGAGAGTTCGATTGCGCCATAAATCTGAAGCCAAATTAAGAACCTCCCAAAGGAAGAATCTACCCTCTTTCAGTAGATGAGACTAAAGCTATGTCTACATACATTCAATAAAATCTGCAAAAGGGATTTATCAGACCTTCCAAATCATCTGCTGGTGCAGGCTTCTTTTTTGTGGGGAAAAAGGATGGCACCTTACGCCCCTGCATCGACTACAGGGGTCTGAATGAGATTACCATCAAGGACAGGTACCCCCTGCCCTTAATATCTGAACTGTTTGATAGGCTCCAAGGGGCCAAAATATTCTCCAAATTAGTCCTAAAAGGAGCTTACAACTTGATGCGTATTTGAGGAGGAGACGAATAGAAGACTGCTTTTAACATCTGTGATGGACACTTCAAATACCTTGTCATGCCCTTCGATTTAAGTAACGCACTCGCAGACTTTCAAAATATGATGAACGACATCTTACGGGACTTATTGTATCAATGCGTAGTAGTATATCTCGATGATATACTGATCTTTCCCCAAGATCTGCAAAATCATCAAGAGGATGTTAAGAAAGTCCTAAAACACCTGCGTGAGTACCACCTTTATGCAAAGCTTGAGAAATGTGAATTCCACAAAGAGGCTGTATCCTTTCTGTGATACATTGTTTCTAAGAATGGTTTTCAAATGGAACCCAAGTAACTTGAGAATATCCAGGACTGGCCTCAACCCACAGGCCTGAAGGCACTGCGTCGCTTCTTGGGATTTACCAATTACTACCAATCCTTTATTAAAAACTACTCATTGTTGACAGTCCCTCTAACTGCTATGACCAAAAAGGGAGCCAACCCTGCCAATTGGTCTCCAGAAGCCATCTCCGCCTTCCTGACACTCAATGAGGCTTTTCAAAAGAAGCCGTATCTCCGCCACCCTGACCAACACCGTCCTTTCATCGTGGAAGTCAACGCATCCGACGTTGGTGTGGGGGCGGTTCTAAGACAGTACAGGGAATCCAATGTGCTCCATCCTTGCTCCTTCTTTTCTAGGCGATTCTCGCCTGCTGACAGAAATTATGGGATAGGAGACAAGGAGCTTCTCGCCATCAAACTGGCTTTTGAAGAGCAGCGTCCCTGCCTAGAAGGCGCACAACACCAAATAGTAGTTTACACCGATCACAAGAATGTAGAGTACCTTCAACATGCTCAATGACTCAACCACCGTCAAGCAAGATGGTCTCTGTTTTTCAACAGATTCGACTTCCTTCTGAAGTACCGTCCGGGAGAGAAGAACACATGGGCTGATGCCCTATTACGATCCTTCTCACCTCAGGATGCACCAGATGAACCCCGTCATATTATTGATCCCAAAAGAGTGGTCCTCACAGCCACCCACATGGTACCTGCCGGGAAGACAGTGGTGGCCAGAAGTTTAAGAAAAAACTGTTGAGATGGGCACACGATTCCCATCTGGCAGGCCATCCAGGACAGAGTCGTACTCTAGATATGTTGCAAAGATATTATTGGTGGCCAACCATGAAGAAGGATGTACAAGCATACGTGGGTTCCTGGGCTGTCTGTGCCAAGCAAAAGCTAACACCCGGGCATCCTTGGGGCCTACTACAGCCTCTACCATCACCGGATGAACCATGGACCCATATCATTACCGATTTCATAGTGGACCTGCCATCATTCAATGGCAATAACACCATATGGGTTACGGTTGACCATTTCTCTAAAATGGCACACTTTCTAGCATTACCAGGATTACCCTCTGCTACTGAGATAGCAAAACTCTTCATTAGACACATCTTCCATCTTCATGGAATGCCTAAACATATCGTATCCAACAGAGGAGTGCAATTTACTGCAAAGTTTTGGACAGCATTATGTCAAAAATTTGACATCGCCTTGGACTTAACCTCTGCCTACCATCCTCAGTCTAACGGTCAGACTGAGAGGATGAATAGGACGCTGAAACAATTTCTGCGATCTTATGCCAACTCCAGACAGAATGACTGGGCTGAATTACTGCCTTGGGCAGAATTTGCCATCAATTCACATCCTGCTTCTTCAACGGGGTCTTCCCCTTTCCAACTTGTCTACGGGAGACAACCATTTCCTCCACTGCCAATTCCATTGTCAGTAGCCTCTCCTGTTGCCCAGGCTACCGCAGTAGAATTATCCCAAATTTGGAGACAGACGAAGGAGCTTCTCCTCAAATCAGGACAAAAGGCAAAGAGAACCAATGATACTCATCATCAAAAGGCACCCCAGTTTAAGCCTGGAGACAAGGTTTGGTTAAGCACCAGGTACCTTCGACTTAAGCTTCCTTCTGCAAGTTTTGCACCTCGCTTTGTGGGACCTTTCACCATTCTTCGGCGATTAGGAAATCTAACATACAGCCTAAAACTGCCTCCATTAATGAGGACACACAATGCATTTCATGTATCTCTACTAAAGCCAGTGATACTCTGAGTTCTCCAGGAAGGACCCAGAGCCTACCAGCCTGGATAGAGAAGATGACATTGAATATGCCGTAGATGACATCCTTGATGTACGTAAAAGAGGCAACTCATCTCATGGGAGAACTACGGCCCAGAGGAAAACTCCTGGGAACCACTGGCCAATATTACAGTCAAGGAGATGGTATGTCAATTCCACCTGGCACACCCACGCAATCCCAGACCACCTGGAAGAGGTCTTGGAGGGGGCCCTTTGAAGGGGGGTACTGTTGCATCCATCGGTCGCAGACGGCTGCACCACTCTGCCTTACCTCTTTTGTTCTCCTTGGGCAAGATGGCTGCCTCTGGTGCAGAATGCCATGGGTCTCAGTGTTTCCAAACCAGCATGGGCGTCCCCATCTGCCATGCTCATTCCTGTGGCTTCTTAGGACGCAAGCGCACACATCTCCTACGCTCAAATACATGTCATGGCGGGAACCTCGGGGGGGGGGCCCCACCGCATGATGTCAGTACCTCCGGGTATATCTAGCATCTGCTTCCGCTACCACCTCGAGTTAGCAAGGACTTTGGTTTTAGCTACTCTGACCACTCTAAGCTGCTCACTTAAACGCTGCTTCGACTCCAAGGGCCACGCTCCTATAGAAGCTCTAGATACCCGCTCCTTGGGGGTCTTTCACTTCCAACTACCCTTCAGGGTTCTCTCTAACTAAGACAACTGCTCCTCGGGGGTCGTTCTCTCTCTTCTATGGCATATCATTTCAAGCATATCATCTCTTCTACGGCATATCATTTCAGGATATCGGACCATCGGGTAGTCACTCCTCGAGGGCCTACCAGCCACTATATCCTACTATATCCTGCACCACGGACCTTCTTCCCAACTTTTCACATTCAGGAAGATGCTATCATTCCTGTGAGTACCTCTACGATCCTGTGCTCCAGCTCCACCCACCAGCAGTGACATTACCTGCACTGCGGGCTTCCGCCTATCATTAACATCTGGATTAGACTTCACTTCTGAGCCTGTTGAAAGTACTGGCACTTCTGGATCAGTGCCTTACCTTCCTGCTACCACCATCTATCTATACTGTGTCTGCTATCTGAGTTCAGCCTATCGCAGTGGTTCCCCATGGGGCCCCTCCCCATGGGCGGAGTCATCTCCATTGCGACCAAGGGTCCACAATGCCTCAAACACAACAGTATCACTCCATGGTGAGACCGCACCTTGAATACTGTGTACAATTCTGGTCGCCGCATCTCAAAAAAGATAGTTGCGATGGAGAAGGTACAGAGAAGGGTGACCAAAACGATAAGGGGAATGGAACAGCTTCCCTGTGAGGAAAGACTAAAGAGGTTAGGACTTTTCAGCTTGAAGAAGAGATGGCTGAGGGGAGATATGATAGAGGTGTTTAAAATCATGAGAGGTCTAGAACAGGTAGATGTGAATCGGTTATTTACTCTTTCAGATAATAGAAAGACTAGGGGGCATGACATAAAGTTAGCATGTGGCACATTTAAAACTAATCGGAGAAAGTTCTTCTTTACTCAACGCACAAACTCTGGAATTTGTTGTCAGAGGATGTGGTTAGTGCAGTTAGTGTAGCTGTGTTTAAAATAGGATTGGATAAGTTCTTGGAGGAGAAGTCCATTACTTGCTATTAATTAAGTTGACTTAGAAAATAGCCACTGCTATTACTAGCAACAGTAACATGGAATAGACTTAGTTTTGGGGTACTTGCCAGGTTCTTATGGCCTGGATTGGCCACTGTTGGAAACAGGATGCTGGGCTTGATGGACCCTTGGTTTGACCCAGTATGGCATGTTCTTATGTAGTTCAGGAAAGGTATGAGAATTGGGACTTATGTTCTAATAAAATATTGGGACTTTATTCTGACACCTCCATGATGGAAAGAAGCTGGGATTAAATTGGAAATTGACAGGAGGATTGAAATTTCTATTATTAGAAAAAGTTGAGTAATTGGAGTAACTATGAAGAGAAAGAGATCAAATGTTAAGAAGTGTGCTTCCAATGAATTAAGAGACTTTGCTAAAAGAGTGAGATCACAAGTTTTTTTTTAATCTTTCTGCTGTCCTATGATTTTTTGACTTTATTTGAAAACCAAATTGAGTGCTATAAATATTCTTCAGTCATCTAATCAACTATCAGTAAAGGAAGTTGGAAACCAATCTGCTTCTCTGGGTGCTTTTTGGAGCTAAAATACTGTGATTATTATTGGTGCTGTTTACAAGGATAGAAAGGGGCTTGTATGGGGAATACTGAACAAGGTCCTTGGAACTATTGTTCCTCCTCCCCCCCCCCCCCCTCCCCAACAGAGAGCCATGTATAGTTAGTGCTGACATTTATTTTTTCTACATTCTCTGACTTGGCATAGTTTGAAATCTCTCTTTTCCTAGCATGTAGACAGATGGACTCAGGACCAGTGGGTTATGCTCCTCTGCCAGCAGATGGAGACAGGGCAAGCTGATGTCACAGTATATATACTCCTGCAGTGATCTTAGCCTGCCAGTATTCTTCATCTCCAGCAGATGGTGGATATGCATCTCCCTATGGGGATTGCTATGAATTTTAGAAGGAGAATTTTAAATTGAGAAATGAAAGCTCTGCTCTCCTGCAGTGATATCTAAAGATCTGTCCCTCAGTTGAAAAGTCCTGAGGTGATTTCCTTAGTCCCTCAGAGGTGTTCCTTTGTCTGGTAGCGGGTTCCCTGGCATGGACTTTGCTGCTTGCGCAGGAGGCGGATTGCAGCAGTGACAGCACATGCCCTCTCCTCCAGCAGCCAGAGACCATCTCTGTACTCAGCCAGTAAGCGCCGAGCTCCAGAAAGTTTTCAAAAAAAAAAAAAAAGGAAATTGCTTACAGAGACAGATAGGGGGCTTTTAGGCCTTCCTTCGGTCTCTGTGCTTGGCACCCTGTACCAACGTCATTCCCACTCCCGTTGGGGTTAGGGAAACTGGGCAGCCTGGCGGGTTGAGAGACTCCGGTGGGTTAGGCCCCATGGTAGACTTTCCTCGGTGCACTACATGGTAGACCATGGCAGCATTTTACGCACTCCTGTGCGTGCCTTACTGCCCTCTACAGGATGTTAGTGTGCATAGTGCATTGGCTCAGCACATGCATTGTGCACACTGTGCTAGGCGCAATTTCCACGCACACAACTTTTTGCGGTGAAGTGATACGCTCCAGCTAGGCACACTAGTAGTGTATGCGCCTTGCCATGCTTCATTCTGGGGTGCCTTGATTTTGTGCATGCAACTTTAAGTGTGAGCTGTTTGAATGCACAGTTACTGTCGCTTATGGCACTGGTAAATAAGAAGTCTAAGCACCTTAAGAACATAAGAAATTGCCATGCTGGGTCAGACCAAGGGTCCATCAAGCCCAGCATTCTGTTTCCAACAGAGGCCAAACCAGGCCACAAGAACCTGGCAATTACCCAAACACTAAGAAGATCCCATGCTACTGATGCAATTCATAGCAGTGGCTATTCCCTAAGTAAACTTGATTAATAGCCGTTAAATGGACTTCTCTTCCAAGAACTTATCCAAACCTTTTTTGAACCCAGATACACTAACTACACTAACCACATCCTCTAGCAACAAAGTCCAGAGCTTTATTGTGCATTGAGTGAAAAAGAATTTTCTCTGATTAGTCTTAAATGTGCTACTTGCTAACTTCATGGAATGTCCCCTAGTCCTTCTATTATTCAAAAGAGTAAATAACTGATTCACATCTACTCGTTCAAGACCTCTCATGATCTTAAAGAACTCTATCATATCCCCCCTCAGCCGTCTATTCTCCAAGCTGAACAGCCCTAACCTCTTCAGCCTTTCCTCATAGGGGAGCTTTTCCATCCCCTTTTTCATTTTGGTTGCCCTTCTCTGTACCTTCTCCATCGCAACTATATCTTTTTTGAGATGCGGCAACCAGAATTGTACACAGTATTCAAGGTGCGGTCTCACCATGGAGCGATATAGAGGCGTTATGACATTTTTCGTTTTATTAACTATTCCTTTCCTAATAATTCATAACATTCTGTTTGCTTTTTTGACTGCTCTAGCACACTGAGCCGACAAATGTAAAGTATTATCCACTATGATGCCTGGATCTTTTTCCTGGGTGGTAGCTCCTAATATGGAACCTAACAGTGTAACTACAGCATGGGTTATTTTTCCCTATGTGCAACACCTTGCACTTGTCCACATTAAATTTCATCTGCCATTTGGATGTCCAATCTTCCAGTCTTGCAAGGTCCTCCTGTAATGTATCACAATCTGCTTGTGATTTAACTATTCTGAATAATTTTGTATCATCCCCAAATTTGATAACTTCACTTGTCGTATTCCTTTCCAGATCATATGTGTATATATATATATATATATATATATATATATATATATATATATATATATAAAAGCACCGGTCCAAGTACAGATCCCTGAGGCACTCCACTGAGAAAATTCACCATTTATTCCTACTCTCCGTTTCTTTTCTTTTAACCAGTTTGTAATCCACGAAAGGAAATCGCCTCCTATCCCATGACCTTTCTCTTTGTGTTGCCTGTCATATTAGGGCTTCTCAGCCTGATCTGTCTTCAAACATGTGTCAGCACTGTTCAGATGCTCAGGGAGAGTTCTCTTCCTCGGATTTTGCTAAGCCTGGATCCTTCCATTCTGATGATGGTCTGCTTGTGGCTTTTGCTGGAAATGTGCTAGATCTCGATACTTCCTTGACTAGCTCCTCCACAGGAGATGGCAGTTCAGTTGGGCCCACTCCAGAACCTTCAGGGTTTGGTCTGGTTCCAGCTGCTTTTTCTTTGGTGGAGTTTTTTCAGGGTTTACAGGCCTTTGTTCAGGCACAGTCCTCCACTTCACATACTCTTGTAAGGTTGGACCCTCAGCCGGTGGCCCCTCCCTCATCCAATCCTATGGTTAAACGCCATGGCACACCCCAGTTCATCACGGTTATCCCCAACGGATGATGAGGCAGATCCTGATTCCTTGGAAGATGGGGGGATTGCTCCTGGTTTGGAGCTGTATTGAACTATGTTACGGTTCTTTCATAGAAATGAACTTCTGGCCCTAATTTCCCAAACCTTGAAGATTCTGAGAGTGCCTGGGCCAGATTCTGTAATCAGAGCCAAAGAAGACTCCCATTTTTGGTTTCCTTGCTTAAATCCTCTTGCTTTTTTCCTGTTATGGACACCATTCAAGAATTGATTGATCTTGAATGGGATGCCCTGGAGGCAAGTTTCAAAGGGGGTCAGGCAAAGGAACGCCTATACCCTCTGAATCCAGCAGTGAGAGAGCATTTGCATTTTCCCAAAGTGGATGTCTCTAAGCGAATGTCTATCCCCATGGAGGGAGGAGTGCCTTTGTAGGATGTGCATAATAGACGGATTGAATCTATCCTTAAAACAGGTCTTTGATGCAGTGGTGATGACCTTGCAAATTGCTTCCTCTCACGCTCTTTTGGCACGTTCTTGCCTGCTTCTCTCTCAGGTGGTAGATGATTCGGGGGTAAATTCCATAGCAGTTATGGAACCCGCGGCTGCATTTTTGGCAGACACGGACTGTGATTTGGTCCATACCTTGACCCGAGGAATAGATTTGGTGGTGGCGACAAGACGTCAGCTATGGATGTGAAAGGCAGAGTCCTCTGAAAGGCTATGGATGTGAAATTGGCCAGCTGTTGCAGTCTCCAAAACTAATCTCACTAAAATGCCCTTTAAGGCTCTCTCTTATTTGGGAGTGAGTTGGAAAAGCTGGCCAGTAAGTGGGGTGAATCTCCAGTTACTGGAGATAAGAAGCAATTGCAGCACCCCTTTTCTATGAATGCTATACACCCAACAGTGTGGAGCTATCTGCAGGTGCTCGGTTTGATAGTGGCTACCCAAGAAGAGGGGCCATGGGCAAGGGTGCATATGCATCCTCTTTAATGCTCACTGCTGTCTCATTGGAACCCGCAGTCTCAGGACTCTTCGGTCCATCACTTGCCAATTGAAATCTGTTATCACCTCCAGTGATGGTTGCAGGAGGCTCATCTGAGAAGGAGAGTGTCCTTATCCTCCCTAAACTGGTTGATTCTCATGACAGATGTGAGTCTCCGGGGTCAGAGAGCTCACTGTCAGGAACTGACAGCCCAGGGGCATCGGACAGCCAAAGAGGCCATCTGGAACATCAATCAACTAGAAGTCTGGGCAGTTCGAATGGCATGCTTGTGGTTCAGCCACAGACTACTGGGGACGAGCGGTCCTCGTGATGTCAGACAACACGAGGACAGTGGCCTACATCAATCACCAGGGAGGAACCAAGAGTCAGCAAGTGTAATAGGAAGTAGACCAACTTATGGAATGGGCAGAAGGACATCTAAAGGTGATCTCGGCCTCCCACATCACCGGAAAGGCCAATGTAAAAGCAGGCTTGCTCAGCAGGGAGAGTCTGGACCTGGCAAATGGATGTTGTCCACAGAGGCTTTTCAGCTATAGTGGATCGCTGGAGTCTTACATCTCTTGACCTGCTGGTGACTTCTCACAATGTGAAGGCTCCTTGCTTTTGCATCACAGGAGAGATCTGTGGTCTCTGAGCATCGATGCTGTCATATGGATCTGTGCAGAAGATGAGTTGCTTTATACCTTTACTCCATGACCCTTGGTGGGCAGGCTCATTCGCAGAATCAAAGTCCACAGGGGGCTTGTATTCCTGGTGGCTCTGGATTGGGCCAGGACTCTGTGGTATGCAGATATGCAGAGGTAGCTAGTAGAGAATTCCCTTAGTCTTCTGCCATACATGGATCTATTGCAGCAGGGGATGGTTTTTCATGAGGATCTGACTTACGGTTTGGCCCTTGAAAGGGCTCGCCTGTTGAAACATGGATATTCATCTGCAGTGATTGCTACCTTACTCCATACTCTGAACTTCTCCACTTCTCTAGCATATGTGTGGGTTTGGAGAGGGTTTGAGGCCTGGTGTGAGGAGCACAATGTTCTTCCTCATTCAGTTAAGATCCCGCTTATTCTGGATTTTTTGCAGGATGGGTTGACTAAAGGATTGGCCCTTAATTCCTTGAAGGTTCATGTTGCAGCTCTTGCATGCTTCAGAGGCACACTGAATGATGTCTCTTTATCATTCTATCCTAATGTGGCCCATTTCTTGAAGGAAGAAGCATCTTTGGCCTCCCATGCGGTTGCCAGTTCCTTGGTACTGGACTTTTTAGCAGGCCTTATGTTTCGCCTTTCCTTGAAATTATTAACCTTCAAGACAGTGTTTCTGGTGGCTGTATGTTCTGTGTATCACATTTCCTAGCTGCAGACTTTGTCTTCCTGAGAGCCATTTCTTTGGGCAACTCCAGGGATGTTACAGTTGTGTACTGTTCCATCATTCTTGCCTAAGGTGGTCTTGAGTTTCATTTGAATCAGTCCATTTCTTTTCCATCCATGGATAAGATCTGGAATGCGGAGGAGCTTTGCTTCCTGCGTTCCTTGGATGTCAGACGACTTGTAGTGCGGAATTTGGAGGTTTCTGAACCTCTCTGAAAAGTCAGATCACCTGTTTGTCCTTCATGGTGGAAGGAAGCAGGGCAAACCAACTTCAAGGGCTACAATAGCTTGCTGGATTAAGGAGGTGATCATGGCCACGTATATGGATGCTGAGAAGCCGTTGCCTACTCAGGTTTGGGCTCATTCTACTAGGGCTCACGTAGTTTCATGGGTGGAGGTTAGTTTATCTCCCGTCGATATCTGCCAAGCTGCGACATGGTCCTCCTTACACACCTTTTCCAGGTTTTATCATCTGGATGTGCAAGCCTGGGAGGATGCAGACTTTGCACATGCAGTGTTGACTGGAATGCAAGCAGCCTCTTGCCCTACTTGGGAATAGCTTTAGTACATCCCACTGGTCCATCTGTCTATAAGTTAGGAAATGGAGAAATTACTTACCTGATAATTTTGTTTTCCTTAGTGTAGAGAGGTAGACTCAGTTTTCTGCCTTCGGCTGCTGAATGATTATGACAGTAGTCCTCCTGTGGGGATACAGGTCCCAAGAAATTACTGGTTAGTGTTCATTCAGTCCCTAGATTGGGGTACCTATGTTCTTACTTGAGTTTAGTGTTTATTGTTGATTGAGTACAGTTATGGTTGACTGTTGTTAATCAAGTTTTTTGTTAGTCTGTCCACAGTTGCTTTCGAAGAGAATACTGGCAGGTTGGGGTCACTGCAGGAGTATATATACTATGACGTCAGCTTGTTCTGTCTCCATCTGCTGGCAGGGGAGCATAACCCACTGGTCCTGAGTCCATCTGTCTACACTAAGTAAAACAAAATTATCAGGTAAATAATGTTTCCATTATACTGTATTTGTGCTAGTTAATAGTATTTTTAGGAATATTTGTGTTATTGTTTGGGATAGTTGTGGGTGGATCCTTGGGCCGGTAGCAGTGACCACACCCCCGGGGGAAGATCCTGAGAGAGGCTCAGAGTTTGGAGACAGATACACACTAGTTCTTTTATTAAACAGTATATTGAACCACCAGAGATGGCAGTAGTGAGCTGAAAAGCCCAGCTGGCTGTAGTCCCTCAGATACTGGAACAGCAATCCCTGGAGGCTGAGCTGTAGAGAAACTGAGATACAGTGAGTAGGCAGGGTATGCAGATGGTAACACTCACACAATGTCCCAATAAACCTGTCTTCTCAATTAATATTGTCACCACAAGTCAGAAATCTAGGAGTTATACTAGATAACCAAATGAACTACAGATCTCTCATCAAGAACATCGTAAAGGATGGATTCTTCAAATTACAAGTCTTAAAAAGACTGAGACCTCTCCTCCATTTTCAAGATTTCCAATTAGTTCTACAGGCAATCATTCTTACTAAAATAGATTACTGCAATTCACTACTACTGGGCCACCCTGCAAACGCCATAAAACCTCTTCAGATGTTGCAAAATGCTTCAGCAAGGATCCTAACCAAGACTAACAAAAGAGAACACATCTCACCCATTTTAAAAAGCCTACACTGGCTTCCCGTCAAATTCAGAATACTCTTCAAAGTGCTCTCATCAATCCACAAGGCACTACATAACATTGCCCCACTCGAGCTCAAAATACCTCTCCAACTCCACACCTCCACTAGACCAGTGAGACAAGCCTACAGAAACAACCTTCAGATTCCACCGATGAAGTCAGCATTAAGCAAAAGAGCCTTCTCTACAGCCGGTCCCAAACTCTGGAACGCTCTCCCGTCAGACCTCAAATCAGTGCAATGCCCTACTACATTTAAAAAAAGACTAAAGACCTGGTTATTCAACCAAGCTTTCTCATAATCATCAATCTGCGGAACTTTCCCTGCCAAGGATCCCTTCTTTGGTAACCAGTAGAGAACTATAATAAATCATCTCTAGTTCTCTCTAGTACCCCCAAAGAACTATCAGGTCATCTATGAATCCTTGGCAGTCTAAAAATCAAATACCCAGCCTTATACCTATCACCTATTTCCTTAGCCAACATTTGGCTCTGTAGCATTTACGTTATGTTATTAACCCCATATATCTGTATCCAAGTTCCTGCTACCTGTTCATTGTAAGACATTAACTTGTCAATGTTTCTGTTTAGAATGTAAACCGAATTGATCAGTAACTCTGTTATTGGAAAGTCGGTATATAAAAGTGCTAAATAAATAAATAAATAAATAAATAAATAAATAAAGCCCAGGAGCTGGCATGTATAGGCCCTCGAGGAGCGAGTACCTGGTTCCAGGGAAAGCTCAGAGAGAACAATGGTAACTCACTCATGTAGCTGATATAGTTGGTAGTGATGACTTCCAGGCAGAAGAGTATATGAAGCAAGTCTGAGAACAAGGGCCCTCTAGGAGCGAGTACTGGTTCCAGACTGTCACCTGAAAAACAAAGGAGAGAGCGAGGCCCCCGAGGAGTGGGTACCTCTGGTAAGTCTGAGGAGGCAGAGTTGCTTAGAAAGACAAAGCGAGTCCATTGTCAATCCGATGTCAATCCTTGCTAACTCGATGTGTTAGCAAATACTGAGACCTTAAATATCCGTCGCGGGTAACATCATCTTCGGAGGATGCCCCCAAGGTTCGCGCCATTGCCGGTACTTTAGTCGGGGCCACACCGCTCGCGCACCCCTAGGCCTCCAGGAACAAGGTGGTTTCAAATTTGCCTTTATATTTGTACTAGTTAATAGAATTTTAAGAATCCTTGATAGTCTTCATTTATTTATTTATTGTTTTTGTTATACCGGCTTTCATGACAGGTACCATATCAAACCGGTTTACATTTAACAGGGTGTGCAATATACAGAGAACTCAAAGAACTATAACAAGTGCATGGTTAGAGGAATTGCAGTTACAATAAAACAGGGAAGTACACAACTGGGAGCGGAAGAGAGAGTAGAAAAGGGAGATTAACTGACAGCAAATTATTCACAGTGTTGCCAAATTAACTACAATGTAGTAGAATTGATATAGTGAATGAGATTGATAGCAATGTGTTGGTGATGTCTGGTAAATGAATTGTTTTTATTTGAACCCATTGTTAACAATGAGTTGGTGATGTCAGATGAAGGGATCAGTTGAAGTCTGGATAAGCTTTTTTAAAAAGCCATGTTTTCAGCCTTTTCCTAAACGTCGGTAGGCACGGTTCCTGTCGCAGGTCGGATGGGATGGAGTTCCATAGTGGTGGTCCTGCTGTTGAGAATGCTCTGTCTTTAAGGGATTTGTGTTGAAAGGATTTTGCGTGTGGAACATGAAGTGATTCTTTATAACACTCTCTAATGGGTCTGGAGGAGGTATGTTTTTTGAAAGGGTTTTGTAAGTTGAGCTGAACAAAATAGCAACCTCGGCTGAAGAGGGAATTTCTGGTGTTAACCCCAGCGTATGCCAAGTGGACATTGTCATTTTAAAGAAGAAGAAAGAAAAGAACAATGATACTAGGCCTGGGCTCTAGTGCCTGGGCCAAGGCCAAAGTCACAGCATTGGGCCTGTGTCTGGGCCAAGGCTCTACTGTTCGGACATGGTCTCCGGGCCTGGATCCTAGCTGAGGCCCCAGCATTGTGACCTGGCCTCCAGACGCAGTTCTGGCCTAGGCCAAATCCCAGGCATTGTGACCCAGCCTCTGGACCAGGCCCTGATGTTGAGTACGAGCCAGACCCCGGCATTAGGTTTGAGTCCATGCCAAGGCCACAGAATTGGGACCTGACTTCTGGACCGGGCCCTCAGCATTGGGCATATGCTTGGGCCTTGTACTATGCCGAGGCCCTGGTGTTGGGCCTGCACTTGGGCCATGACATCAGTTCCCCAATAGATAAAGTAAGTGGGGACTGGGAAGTTTTCTAACCCTTGCAAAATTTTTAGGTTCTCAGCCAAGGCCCCGGCATCAAGCCCATGCCTAGGCCGAGACCCCAGCAATGCAATTGTGCCTAGGCTGTGGTCCCGGCATCAGGCCATGGCCTATGCATAGGTGAAGCCACAGCCTTGAGCCTAGGCCCAGGCCCCTGCGTTGTGCTCGGGTGGAGGCTGAGGTACCAGCTATGGGCATCGGCCTATTCCCTAGGTAAGGCCCTTGCCTTGGGCCAGGGCCTAGGCCCAGCAGATGACTGGTTTTGTTTGTTTTCAAAACAGAACATGAAAACCAACAAAAGTTTGTTGGATTTTCAGTCGTTTCTTTTTGAGAAGGAAAACAAACAAAATAGGAAATAACAATGAAATTTCCTATTTCGTTTCTCCCGAATGCATATCTCTACCATTTGGAACCTTAAAGGTGAATTTTAAAAGCCCGATACACACATTAATTAGGGGATGTGGAAATATGTCGGGCTCACACACAGGGAGCAGATTTCAAAAGCCTTCTGGATACGGGCGTAAATGTTGCAGCATGCATAAATACTTACATGCTATGGCATGTACCGATACCCCCTAGTGTGTAACTTTACTTCTGCTATGGATGCCATGTAAGTTATAAAATAAATATAAATAGGCAGATCAGCAGAGTTGGTAGTGAAGGCTATTAAACCAGGGGGTTTGGAAGACCTTTCTCTTAACTGGGCAAACTGGGGATGAACTGGTAAAACTGGAAATGGCGTCAGCACATGCTCCTTTTAAAATCCCCTGATTTATGTGATAGAAGCAGCATTTACATGTACATGTTAAAAATTGTCACGTCCTTGGACATAGGCCGACAAACGCACGTGCATGTGTGCCTGCATGCCGGTATGAAAGTTAACATCCCTGTGAGATGGTTCAAATGTTTAGAGGTATGTGATGTGTCAGGATTCTTCAGATTCTTTTGCATTTTTAATGGATAAAGGGTAAATAAGAATTTCTTAGTTTAATAAAACTGTTGAGGATACTTACCTTTTATTGAAGAAGATTTGATTCTAGTTATGGTATGTAAGAAGCTGTGATCTGTGATTTTGTTGGTCTGGTCATTTGCTAGTGCTTCTCTCATATCAGAATTTTTCTTTTATATTTTTCACTGACGATAAGAAAATCCATTTAAAAGCCTGGATATCTCTACCTATCAAGAGAAAATAATACAATAATCACTTCAGTTGTTTGAATTGCTGATGCTAAGTCACAGAAAATAATTTGTAAGTAAACATGACATTGTACTGTACATATTTAAGAGTTTTTAATTATACCAAGTTTTGCAAAGTACTTAACAATATTTTAAATTCATTTACTATCAAGAATTATAATTATTTGGGATTTAAAAATTATTAGGCTCTAACCAAGAAAAACCACATGAAAAATAAGTAATCTTTAAATATGAATAACAACATCCATTAGAAACATGAAAATAAACATTATGAACTCTGCATACATATGTCAGCATGACACTAATACAATTATGGTTACAGTTCATATATCTTAATTTCTCCACATTACAATTTCCTGCCTTGTTATTAGATTATTAGTGGATGTATGACATGAGAAATAGTAGACATTTAATTAATATTAAAACAGCTTTAACAATGGCAGAAATACATTGTTCAGTCAGATTTAGTAAGGAGAAACAATCTGCAAATAAAAACTCCTCTGAGACCCAAAATTCATCTATGACTTTGCATGCTAGAAGCCTGATTTTAAATACATTATAAATAACCTAGTTAATTCAGTTGTTGTTTTTTTTTTCCTTTTATAGACCTAATACACCACTATTTTAAGAATTGTGAAGAGGTGGGGAAGAGGGGAGTTTCACTCCAAATGTATTACCTTATTCACCCTTGAGCATGCCAGAGAAAGGCACCAAAGGGCAGCAGTTGTGTTATTTTTATTAGGGATCAAGGAGAAAAACTTAATTCTTGCTTTTTGATATATTCTATAAGCTTGTACTATTGCTCCATCTTTCTTTTGATGATGATGGTTGAATGTTTGGAATTCATTACCCTAGTCTGCAACTTAATGTAGTAGAGTTGACATTGTTTGTCTCCTGAAGACTTGCCGTACACAGTGAGCTGTTGAATAAATAAATATGTTTTACACTAAAATAGATTGCCAAGCCTGTCCTGGTCACAGCCAGCCGGGTTTTCAGGATATCTATAATGAATATGCATGAAATGTATTTGCATTTATTGGATACCCTAGTACTAATGGAATTCTCTCATTTTATATCTATGAAAAAAAATGCTAAAAGGTGAATTTTAAAAGCCCGACATGCACATTAATTAGGGGATGCACAAATATATAGGGCTTGCGAGCACCGAGCATGGATACGCACAGAAATGCTGCCGGGTGCACATCTCAAAACTTCTCAGAAAGGGGAGGGGCATGGGCATTTCGATATGTGAACCAGGAATTTGCACATAAATACTTACGAGATCCAACACATGCCAAGGTTCCCTGCCATGTAACTTCAATTCTGCTATGGATGGCATGTAAGTTTAAAAAAAAGAAACTAAAGAACCATATCTGAGGGGTGTAAAGGGTCTTGGGTAGCTGGGGGGTGTACAGGCTATCACACCGGTGGGGGGATGGAGCACCAGTTACCTGGGTGAACTGGGGAGGAACTGGTAAAACAGGCAATGGTGTCATCATGCATCCCTTTTAAAATGTTACCTGTCATGCAGTAAAAGTGGCTTTTGCACACACATGTACATGCCCACTTAAAATTAGGTGCACTTCTGCATGCAGCCAGGCTATTTTATAACATGCATGCATATACACACGTATGTTATAAAATAACTGCGTCCGCAGGCCGACAAACACGTGCACATGTGCTCCTACACGCCAAGTTACCATCCCTGTGCATAGGACCCAATATATGCACATGAATCTCTGCATATTCATTGTTGATATCCTAAAAACCCAACTGGCTATAGGGTTACCATGACAATCCTTCTAGAATAAGTTCTTTTTCAAAGCATATACAGTTGAAGTAGACAATAGTAACAGGCATTACACACAATTTAACTGCTACAAAAAATGTCCAGATTTTTGCTATGGACAAGGTTTGTCATTCAAGCACTGTAAAGCTCACAATTTTGCCAATAGTCACCTGGCTTGTAACTAGTCAAGAGGTTGGTCATTCTGTTTTTCTAGATAATGCTTTTATTTATTTTGCCTTTTTATTTTATCAGGTTTTTTTTCAGTTAAAAGCAGTGTTCTCTTCCATAATGTATGTCCTAAAATAATGGGAATTTCCTAAACTGTGTTCTGTTGCATACTGATACTACTGACCATATCCCCATCATTGTACCATCATTTTAAATTCTTTTAGAGTGAAAAAGGGAAAAACTCTTCATTTCTTACTTGAGCTCTTCATGCGATCAGCATTTGTCTTAAAATTTGATTTTTATCCCCAGCATACCGTACCTAGAATGCTGCTTCTATAATAATATAAAATATATACAGTAGAAAATGATATACTTCAATTATGCAAAGTTACAAGTGACTACTGAAGAAGTTTTCATAATGCTATTTTTCTGGTCTGTTTTTGTTATGCAGCTTCAAGGAAATTTTATGTCTTATGATTATAATCATTTGTATAATAATACTTTTACTTTGATAAATTTGAATGGACTGTATGTGATTAAGAGATTCATGTACTAAAATATACCATTTTGTCTGCACTAATGGGAATTTTACTCTTCGTTTTTCATCCATGCAAATAAGCCAAGTAGCTACAAAAAATGTTGCAAAAAATAGAACCTCACAATACAATGATATTAAATACCAAGAGGGATGGTTAACAACATATACAAAAACTTTAGGTGATATAGATCCATGGAAATGAAGTAGTATTGTGATGTCCCGACATGGTTCCATGTTTCGAAATGGATCTGAGTCGGGGGTTAATCCACATTTTCTTTCCAAAGCAATATTCCATCATAAATAATACATTGGCATTGGTGGCACATAGATCTTCACCATCATTTAAGACATGAAATAAGTACTTAACAAGTGTTTTCAAAAAAGCAAGTTACCTTTTAATTGCAAAACAAAAATAAGTTAAAGCATTCGATTGGACATATGATTAAGCATAAGGCTAAGAAAACACCATAATTCTGGTAGGGCCTATTATGAGGTCTTCAATTATATAGTTAGAGCTTTATTATTGTTAAAAATAATTTATAAATCTATATCATCTAGGGTTTTCGTATATGTTACAAAAATACACCTTTTTAAGGTTTACTTTTCTATTTGCAAAAAAATGGTGTGCAAAGACTTTTGTGAATAGTTTATCTATGTGATAGTTAATGTTGTGCTTCCTCCCATGGGCGGAGCCACGGGAGGCCGCTTACCTTCAGCTGGATCCGCCGACACGTTCCTCTAGCGGCTGGTGCCGCGCTACTGCACCTTACGTGTCCCGGAGGCCGCCAACCCGCTCCTCACGCGGCTGGAGCCACTTCGCCATTCCTTATGCGGCCAGGAGGCTGCCGACAGCTGCCCCCATGTGGCCCGGAGGCCACTGACGTCACCTCAAGCCCCCACGGGGAAGGACCTAGCATCCCCGGCCTTGCCTGCATCCTTGTGCCGCTCCTCAGCTGCCTCTTCAGCAGCTCGGAAGCCGCCTCCCTCATTGGGGCCTGTGCTGGGCCCATTCTTCTCCTCCTGCATAGCAGCAGCAGGGATGCTGCTGTCCATGGTTCTGCCCACTTCCCCTAAGGGACACGGCTGCAGCTCCTTACCGGATTTAAAGGGCCAGCCAGGTGTGGTCCTCCTGAGCTCCTCCCAGGGAGTTGCCTTCTTCCAGCTCTATAAAAGGGCTCTTTGCTCAGTCAGTCCTTGCTTCGGCAAGGGGCTAGTCCTCCCAAGGACTCCTCGTCTCCAGCTCCTGCCCAGGCATCTCTGCTTTTCATCCATGGATTTTCCTGGTCTCTGTTCCGTGATGTTCCTGATGTCCCGTGACATTCCTGATATCCTGATGTTCCGTGATGTTCCAAGCTCCGTGATGTCCCCACCCTTATGTATCTGGTCCTAATTCTCCAGGTTCTGTAGGTCCCATGCCTCTGGAGACTCCTTGTTTTTAATCCAAGCTTCCAAGTTCCAGGTTTTATCTTCGTCTTTCCAAGTCCCAACTCCAGAGAATCCAAGGGGTTACTGCAATCCTGCACTAAGAGACTTCCTGAGCCTGTCTCGCTCTCCCTTATGGTCCGTGACCAGCCGCCCAGCTGTGTAGGGCGCCTAGGGGACAGTGCGGTCCATGACCAGCCCCACATGCTGTGTAGAGTGCCTGAGGATCTTGCTCATCCCTCTGTTTCCTGTCTTCATTCCAAGCTCCAGAGTCTTCATTCCAAGCCCCAGTGCCTTCGGCCTTCTTCCACTGTGACCTCTGTCCAGCCTGCCACCTCTGCTGCACCCTGTGGCAGGTCCGAAAGGGCTTGCAGTAGTGGAGGACCAATTAGAGACCACCACTGCGTTGGTGGTCTCATGGGCGTGCAGGTCGGTGGAGGATTTGAGGCTCCCGACTCCCAGACTTGGACTGTCCTCACCACAAGGGCACACTCTCGCCTCGTCCCACGCTGGAGAGCTCCCAGTTGCACTCCGTTCCATCGTCAGCGCAACAGTTAATGAGAAACTCTGCTATATTTTTGCATTGCAGTAGCTCATTATCTAAAGATATGAATACAATTTTGCATGCAGAAACTATGCAAAAAAATGTTTAAGTGCTTATGTGAAAAATTTTCCAAATGGCGCTTTGCATTCAAAAATGCAAAATAGGGTGTGCTATTGCAAATAATATACACTATTTAGGGTTTTCATGGCCAAAAAACCATTTCAATTTTCCTCCAGATTACATCAATCTAAAAAAGTAAATAAAAGCCAGCTCTTGGGGCTATTTTGGTCCTTGGAGGATAAAGAGAGAAAACATCCTGAAATATTCAGAGTATACTCAGGAAAAACAAAAAATATTCATCACAGTAAAAAAAAAAAAAAAAAAAAAAATTTGCCATTTTCTTTATTAATGCCTTTCATGACACCCATAAACAAATAACCATTAACTCATATATCATTCTAGATTTTGTATAATTATTTATCTTATGGAAAGTGCCCTGAATTTATTTTACATATTTATTTAGTACACATATTCTGTAATTCTAAAACAATTCTCTGCAGGTTTCAGTAAAATATACATAAGGGCTTTTATTTAAAAAAAAAAACAAAACAGAAAAGGAGAGAGTGTCAGGTCACCTGGAACCATTTTGATCACTGGAGCGAGCAGATTAGGAATGACTGGATTGTTGTCTGAAAGAGCTTTTGATATTATCAGATGGGGATAGGCAGGGATAGGGATACCAGAGAAAGGGTCAAAGCTCCTTGCCAGATCTTAGAGACAGGGGCAAAGGGCACTGAAGAGGTCACCAGTGGAGGGTTTCCAGCTGCAGCAGCTGGTGGAAGTCACTTGGCCCTCAGTGTCTACCAAGCGAGTGGAGAAGGGCAAGCCATGGAGGGCTCTCTCTTTCCACTGGAGGGGAGGAGGGTGTTAGTCTTGCATTACTGCAACTGGAAATGCTAATGTGTTACAGTTGGAGGAATGAGACTACCAGTAATGTAAACATTAATGGCAATGATAAAACCATTTTAATGTGGTTAATGCCCTCTAGTAAAAACTACATTAAACAGCTAGCACTAACATGCTTTAGTAAATAGCTCCCTATATCCATTGTATATATACTGTATATAAGTATCTATATCTTTACAAAGACAGAGGCATATATAAACCCTCATCTTACATACACACACCTCATAAAAAATGTTCCACCTCAGTTTTAGCATAGTAACCATGGATTATCTTCTTAGACTGCAAATCAAATCCCAATAATAAAATCCACTTTAACTTTTGCCCCCAATCTTGGAATGTAACACTTTCCTTTACTAGATTTGTACACATTTGAAGTTGCAAAAAGCTGCTGCTGTGATTCTGATAAAAGTGTAAGTCAAAAGCCTTCTCAAAGAAATTAGCATCTCTTTTATTGCTAATTAAAAGCCCTTTACTTTCACTCCACGTGGTTGCTACAGCTGTTTCACATCCCCTCACTACTATAGAAGCACATAAATTCAAAGATAATATTGTGAACAGCACCTGATACTTGCTGCACCTGCCGTGATAAAACTATATTTCATTCTGTCAGAAAATTAGCATTCTCCAGGGCCAAAAAGGCAGATTCTTTTCTCATTCGGGTTCTCTCAATATACCAGGTCTCCAAGTTGTGAAGAGACAGTAGTATGATTCCATTTTTGATACTAAATATATCATATTGGTTTCTGCTTCACTGATGTAATGCCTTCCTCCTACTGTAAATGTTGTATTCCACTCCTAACAGATTTCCCCAGGGCTCTGCCTTCAAGTATTAGCTTGTAAAGATGGCTTAATACCATGTCAAGATCTCTTAAGGAAGATTCAGCTTGTCAAGTCCTCCTTTCAGTATTGAACCTTCATCTAGTGAAATTCTGAAAATGCCCTTTGAGTGTTTAAAGCATGAGCAGACAAAAGGCTAACAACTCATTTGTAGAAATAATGACTAACAGCATGCTTTTCCATTCTCCCTCTCTCCTTTGGGAGGTCCTTCAGGAGCAACTGGGATGGTTAGGATGTATTTATTTTCTGGGTATTCATTTAGGTGTCAATGTTATTTGACTGTTAACTTTCCTGATCACTTCTGAGAGGAGGGTTAGGGAGGGAACAGTCATTTTTTTAAGTATATGCTATTGCATTTTGTATGCTAATGTATTAATGTTTTATAATTATATGTTATTATATTTTCAGTATATTGATGATGTATTTTGATAAAATATTATAAGCCACCCTGGGTCCTATACTATTTTGGAGGAAGGCAACACACTCATTGAAATATAATGTAATTAAACATTGATAAAAGCATGACCTAAAGGATATGCATAGTTCCTCTCTTCCAACCCTATTCATCTTCCCCCTACTCAACCAAAGAAAAAAAAAGTCAGAAAAAAAAATCTCAGACAATGATAAGTTAAAATTATACAATGTGATAATTCATCCCTGTTTTTCTCTGCAAGGAATGTCCTTCCAATGGAGGTGGGGAGGAGAAAAATGGTAGAAAAATGCAAGGATGCACATAATGGGGCAACTTTTCTAACCTGTGCGCGTGGGGTACATTTGTGCGCGCTACCCGGCGCACACAAATGCACACCCGATTTTATAACATGCGCATGCTGCCGCGTGCATGTTATAAAAGCCCCGATGGCTTTCCCCATTCCCTCCAAGGCCGCTACAAAATCGGAGTGGCCTCGGAAGGAACTTTCCTTCCGCTCCCCCCCCACCTTCCCCTATCTAACCCACCCCCCAGCCCTATCTAAATCTCCCCCCACCTTGTTTTTAATAGTTACGATAACTTGCGCGCGCCAGCCGCCTGCCGGTACACCATCCCACAGCACAGCCGCTGTGCCAGAGGCCTCGGTCCCACCCCCAGACTGCACCCAGACCAGTGCCCCACCCACAACCCCGCCCCCTTCCCGCCCTTTTTTCAAAGCCCCGGGACAGACGCGCGTCCCGGGGCTTGCGAGCGTCGCCGAGCCTATGCAAAATAGGCTCGGCGTGTGCAGGAGCAGGTTTTCAGAGTTACGCGCGTAACCCTTTGAAAATCTACCCCAATAAGCTCAGATGATTCTTAGTTGAAGTAGAAATGAAGGGAAAACTAAGAGCTCAAATGGGAGTCTAGGCATTGGAGAGAGGGTAAATTAGCAAGAATGAAAATTGTTCACTACCCTGGCTAGGTTCCATAATGCAAACGCATTTAATAGGCTTGCAAGAAGGCCATCCCAGAGATGTGTTTAGGTTGAGAAGAGAAAAACTATGGGGTAGATTTTAATAGGTGCACATATGCATCCATGTGCGTGCGCTACCTGGCACGCGCACATGGATGCACCGATTTTATAATATGCAAAAGCCAGCACGCACATGTTATAAAATCGGCAGGCCACATGCACATGTGTGCTGGATTTTGTAATCCACGTATGCATGTGTGCACGGTGCGCGCAAGGAGGGATAGTTTTCTGCAACTTTCAGGCGGCGATGACGCATCACGGCGACGACGCATCCAATTAAGGAGCGGACTGGGAGGGAACTTCCTTACCTCCTACCCTAATCTCCCTTACCCTCTCCTCCCCACCCACTAAACCCTTTCCCTTACCTTTATTTTTTCTTATTTTGTTGCTTACTGCTCCAACAGAGCAGTAGCAACTTGCAAGCACCCTTACTCCCTTCCCCGGTACAGTGGCAAATGGTCGCTGTACCGGCTGCCTCCAGCCCCACCCCTCAGACCGCACATTTTCTTTGGCCTGGCACTTCTGCACGTAACAGGATTTTCTAAAACATTTCTAAAAAGTGCACGGCACGCTAAAGGCCTGGCCGCGCGCATCACCCCTGGTTTTTACACGCACCAGCCATTTAAAATCAGCCAGTGTGTGCACATTTGGGCTACCAAAATGATAAGGGGAATGGAACAGCTACCCTATGAGGAAAGACTAAAAAGGTTAGGACTTTTCAGCTTGGCGAAGAGACGACTGAGGGGGGATATGATAGATGTGTTTAAAATCATGAGAGGTCTAGAACGGGTAGATGTGAATCGGTTATTTACTCTTTCGCAGTAATAGAAAGACAAGGGGGCACTCCATGAAGCTAGCATGTGGCACATCTAAAACTAATTGGAGAAAGTTCTTTTTTACTCAATGCACAATTAAACTCTGGAATTTGTGGCCAGAGGCTGTGGTTAGTGCAATTAGTATAGCTGTGTTTAAAAAAGGATTGGATAAGTTGTTGGAGAAGTCCATTACCTGCTATTAATTAAGTTGACTTAGAAAATAGCCACTGCTATTACTAGCAATGGTAACATGGAATAGACTTAGGTTTTGGGTACTTGTCAGGTTCCTATGGCCTGGATTGGCCACTGTTGGAAACAGGATGCTGGGCTTGATGGACCCTTGGTCTGACCCAGTAAGGCATGCTCTTATGGCATTTTCACAAGTGTGTGCATATTTTTCCCATCTCAGTTGCCTACAAGAAAAAGAAGATGGAAAGTATGTGCCAGATGTTTTTCATGCATGTACTGTACTGTTCTTTATACTAAGTTTTAGAGAAAAACTACCCATGTTGTTTATTTTTAAAACATAGCATAACATTTTCCTATTGAAAGTGTCCACATACTTTACAACTGCATGGGCTATTTGAAGATTGCCCCCTATAAAATGTCCATATCCACCATCATATTTCTTTTCTCTGTTTCTCCATTTTTCATAGTTCACTTAAGATACAGGATAGAACTGGATAACTTTTAATGCTCCAGTTCAATAAACAACAATTGAGTAGGGGTAGATGACAGTAATATAACAGTATTATATGTTCTTCATAGAGGAAGCCTTAAGCACAGTCTTGGGAATTAGGATATCCAATCTTTAGACAAAGATGCTGAGAGCATCGCTATGCAAACAAGAGCCTAAAATAATCTGATTCATGTCTCTGTCTCTTACAGTACAGTATTTATGATAAGCTATACTTTTCTTATTCATTATTGGCTAAATAGTGTACTTACATTTATAAGATGCTGTGGCATACTAATCTAGAGCTTTTCATACCATATATTATACAAGAAATTTGAATATAATTTTTAAACTCACTTTTTGTCATTTTATTCTTCTGTACAAATCCATTTTCATAACATATAGTTTTCCTCTAATTTGCATCCCATCTCATCTCTAACATCTAGGGATGCACAGAGCCAAAATTTTTGTTTCTTTTCATAGGTCAATTCCATTCATTTCATTAGTTTCAAATACAAAAAAAATAATTGTTTTGTTTGTTTCACATTAAGTCAATGGGGGAAGAAATGCAGCCTATTTTGAGCTTCAAAATTGGGGTTTTCTACTGAAATGTGTAGGAAGAGAACATCAGAATGGGGAAGAGAAATTAAGAGTATCAGGACTTTTGCAAAGTGGCATCAAAAGTGACATGAATAGCCAAGGCACCATAAAGAGACAAAAGGGTACCATCAGTGGCAGGAGTTCTTCAAGGCAAAGCAGCTTCAAGAGTGTCAAGAACACTCCAAAACTTCAAAAGAGAGCACCGATAACAGTGGCATGAACCCCTAAAGGAAGCGCAAAAGGAGCAAAGTGTTACTAAGAGTGGCATGATTATCCTAAGACACTATGGGCTGGACTTTAAAAGGGTTACGCGTGCCAGGCCTATTTTAAAAAGGCCCAGCGACACGTGTAAAGCCCCAGGATGCGTGTAAGTCCCAGGGCTTGCAAAAAGGGGCAGGGAGGGGGCGGGGCCAGAGGATCGAGTGCCCAAACTGCGCCTGCCTCCAGGCAGCCGCAAAAGGTAAAATAAAGATTTTTTTGGGGGGGGGTTAGAGTAGGGCTAGGGGGGGAAAGGTTAGGGTAGGGGGAAGGGAAGTTCCCTTCCAGGCCGCTCCGATTTCGGAGAGACCTGGGAGGGAACGGAGGAAGGTAGCGCAGCTCGGCACGCACAAGGTGCACAATTGTGCACCCACTTTTGCGCGCCAACCCCCAATTTTATAATTTGCGTGTGCAGGTGCGCGCAAGTTATAAAATCGGGTGTACGTGTGCGCGTGCTGGGTAGCGTGCGTACCCTTTTAAAATCTAACCATATGAAGGGGGATCAATGCAACAAAAGTGCAGAAAAAGCCCCAGGAACTGGCAGAGGAACAAAGAGGCAGAAATAGTGGAATGACAGGTGCAAAGCAGCCACCCACAGTTGCAAGAACACTCCAAGGTGTAAAAGGCTGTGGTATGGCAGCAAGGATGAGTGTCAGAAAGACCCTCAAGTTGTAGCATAAGAGGTATACCAGCAAGGGAGAGTGACAGCAAGAACCCCCAGGTGTAACTCAAGGTGTATAGTGTCAAGGCAAAGTGGCAGCAAGAGCCTTAAGGTGTAGTGTCAGAAGCAGAGCAGGAAGGAAGAATGGTAGCAAGATTCCTAAGATGTAGGATCAGAAGCAGAGAGGCAAGACGGAGTGGCAGCAAGACCCCCAAGAACAGAGTCTCGATTATGGCAGCAAGGCTGTTTGTACAAGACCCCAAAGGTGGTACATTTGCGATATAGAAGCAAGACCCTGAAGGCGTAGCTTAAGGGTATAGCAGCAAGACAGAGTGGCATCAAGTCCCTTAGACGGTCATTTTTAAACCAATGCATGGGCGCACATGTGCCGGCGTTTGTCGGCCTGAGCTCAGGGACGCGGTCATTTTATAACATAATCGCATTTACGCACGCATGTTATAAAATAGCCTGACCGTTTGCACATGTGCATGCAATTTAAATGGATGGGAACCTATGTGCTCAAATGCCACTTCTTCTGCGTAAGTGGGGGAATTTTAAAAGACAAGTGCGCCAACTGCATTACCAGTTTTCCCAAGTTCAATCTCAGTTAAACCAGGTAAGGGAAAGGACTTTCAGACTCCTCTAGTTTAATAGCCTCCCTTCTCCCCTGTTAGCTCTGACCTTTAAAACCCTGCTGATGTGCCTAGAATTTTTTGTTTTACAACTTACACATCATCCATAGCAAAAGTAAATTTACGCAGCAAGGGATCCCGGCACATGCCAGTGCGCGTAAGTATTTACTCACAAATTTCAAGTTTGAATCCAGGAATGCCCATGCCCTGCCCAGCCCATGCCCACTCCCAGCTCCTTTTTTTGAACTATTCATTTATGCATGCAGCAGCAAATATGTGGGTATCCAGGTTGGCTTTTAAAATCCACTCAGGGCACACAAGCCCAACTTGTGCACATATCTCACAGTTTTGGCAATGCCAGGCTTTTAAAATTCACCTATTAATGTAAAGATTCTAGGGTATAGCAGCAAGGCAGAGTGGTCGCAAAACCTCCAAGGTGTATCAGGAATAGGGCAGCTTCACCTTGATTAGTTCTCTATCCTATCTACTTGCCTTCCTCTCCTGCCTTGGCTCTATTGTAACTACTATCTCAATAAGGAATTTCTTGGTTGATATATATAGAAACATAGAAATGACAGCAGAAAAGGACCAAATACAAATAGTCTATCCAGTCTACCCTGCTACCATTAGCATCAGCCGTGCCATACAGGTCTCCCCTATAATGGTATCATCAGGGGGTGGCATCTGCTGTAGCGCACAAGTTATCCCCATACTTAGTTTCCCACATCATTAAAGTTAGGGCCCTTGAAGGTTATTGTCTGAGTCCAATTCCCCGTTATCTCTTATCTCTTGCCATTGAAGCAGAGAGCAATGTTGGAGTTACATCACACATATAAGGCTTATTGGTTAAGGGTAGTAACAGTCGCATCAGCAAGTTACCCCCATACGCTCTTTTCCTCATTTCCATCCTCTAGCCTTTAGGGATCCACATTGTTTATTCCATGCCCCTTTGAAATTTACAGTTTTTATTTTTCACCATCTTCTCTGGAAGGGCATTCCAGGCATCCATCACCCTCTCCATGAAGAAATGTTTCCTGACGTTGGTTCTGAGTCATCCTCCCTGGAGTTTCATTTTGTGACCCCTAGTTCTACCAATTTCTTTCCAACAGAGGTTTATCAAACATGCATCATTAAAACCTTTCAGGTATCTGAAGGTCTGTTTCATATCTCCCCTGCACCTCCTCTCCTATGGGGTATACATATTTAGTTCCTTCAACTTCTCTTTATAAGTCATTTGATGAAGACCCCCACACCATTTTGGTTGCCCTTCCCTGGACCTCAGTTTTCTGAGATCTCAAGTACACTTTGAATACTATTTTACTATTATCATTGCAGTTGGACTGTTTTATCCTATTTCTTTTATTTACTTTCCTAATATAAAGATTTACTGTCCTTATGTAGCCTGGAGATACCAATTACTTACTCCCTGGCCCCACTTTCTCCCAGGGTGGCAACTCCTGCTGTTGCTTGGAATTGAAGCTGTCCAGGCTGCCTCTGAGGGAGCTACTATGACCGAAAGTGGACCCTGTGAGAAAACTGAGGCATGCATAGTGGTTCCCCCTCCTTGGAGTTTTGCAAGAGGAGGGGGAACAGTAATCAATGAATTACCCAAAGATTGAGAGGAAAAAATTGGAGAAGAATTACAGCCTGTGCATGGGAAACAAGCACAAAGCTTTAGGAGTCTAGGAGTACAGCTACCAATAAGGTACATGGTGATCACGGGACTACAAGTGACCACTTACTGTGACTTTTCAAAACTTTCCCTATTTCTATAAAAGGCTCGCTATCACTCTTGCAGGTACTGTTACCTGATGCCTGAATTGCACTCCTTCTAAGGTGTTCAGTCAGGATTTCCCTTCTGATTCTGCAGCATGAATGCTCCAATTGACATTTGGCAGATTACAATTTCTCACTAGCAACAAATAAAAAAATACAAATAAAAAATCTCCTTTAAGGCGATCAAATGACATCTTTTATTAAATCTCAGTCCAACTTTTCTACCTGCATTTGCTGGTCCATATCATACCGGTACCATTTTCCTCATTTAAGATTTATTTGTTAGTTTATAAGCATTTTGGGGTAGATTTTAAAAATTTGCGCGATCGCGTACTTTTGTTCGCGCACCAGGCGCAAACAAAAGCACGCTGGATTTTATAAGATACGTGTGTAGCCACGCGTATCTTACAAAATACTGCTCAGTTATCTCCCCCTTTTCCAGATCCAAGTTAATTTTCCCTGTTTTATTGTAACTTTCTCACTTCCATCCTATTGTTTACTGTGTTTGAAGTTGGAATATTGATTACTGTGTTACCCTCTGCTTTACACACATTGTTAATTGTAAACCGGGTTGATGTGATTCTTGTCATGAAATTCGGTATAAGAAAAATAATTAATAATAAATAATTAATAATAAATAAAATCCGGGGTCGGCGCGCACAAGGGGGTGCACATTTGTGCAACCTGTGCGCGCCAAGCCCAGCGCACGCTGCCTGTTCCCTCCGAGGCCGCTCCGAAATCGGGGTATGTATGTGGTGTGAATGTTTATTTATTGTTATTATAGGGGTGTTGGGGGTTGACATGTCCGGGGGATAAAACATTTGAATGTATTGGAAAGAATTAAATATGTTTAAGATACATGATACATGTTATAATGATGTATGATATGTAATTGTACAATGTGTATATGGTATGTGGGGTAAGTGCAATATAATAAAAAAAATTTTGTTTAATTGTTAAATACAAAAAAATCTTGTTGTGAGTATATGTATTAACTGAAGTATAGAAACATATTGTTAATGCAGATGGGTACAGGGTATTGTTTATCATTTAATGATTCCCAGAGTGGTGTTTAGTGTTATTATTTGGGATCATCATCAGCCAGCATAGGGCTTCACCTCGGTATTAAATAGACTTGAGGTCTGATTAAAGGAGGAACTAGATTCTCTCCATGCCTATGGAGGCCTTTACTAGTCACTGACAGACAGGCATCTGAAGTCTGGCTAGCACCAAGGGAAAGCCCTGTTGCTGCCATTGAGGGAGCCAAGAGGAGGTGTCTGAGAAATATCTGATTGCAACTCCTGGAGGGAATGAGCAGGAGTGCCTTTGTCTATCTATGTGGATAACTACCTAACAAAAGGTCTGCCCTTCTTCATGGAGAGCCCAAGGACAGAAGAATTCACCACCTTCACTAAAAAGCATGGAATAAAACTACAGTGGTGAGTATCCCCGCCTGTCACGTGGGAGACCGGGGTTCAATTCCCCGACAGAGAGCCAGCTTGACTGCCGGTGCAGATATCCTGGGAATTCTGCAAGTCATGCTCAATAAGTCACTTTGAGGTCACATAGGCTAAGAGAGCAGAGGATGCTGGGTTGGTTACCATTCTCCATGTTGGTTTTCTGTTCAGGCACACGCCTCAACCCTCGACCTCTTTTCAAGGAAGAGATAGACACAAGAAACTGACTGTCCTAGCCACTTAATATCTTTGTTGCTAACATCTATATTGGAAGATATGGAATTCCCTATATCGGTGTTCCAATGCCAAGAAGGGAAGTCTCTCAGAGATTTCATGAAGGAGCACCCCAGAACCCTGCAGTGCATAACAAGAGGGTGACTGCCTCCAGCAACAGAGATTTTTAAGCTGATTCAACCCCCAGCCTGGACTAATCTTGGTTGGGTATGGGGAAGAGGAAGAGTTTCCGATAAGCATGTCTCTTTTTAGGACCACACCATAAAACAATAATTTTACAGCAAATAAAACTGTAGAGCAAGTTCAAGATTTCAATGGCCCCCCTATGAGGGAGTTGCCTATATACCTGGCCAGACACTCCGTGGCCTCATCTTGAACTCCCACTGACCAGGCCAGATAATTGTGCCTGAGAAAAGGGAATAAAAACCTCTAAACATCACTTACCTCCCCTTTGCGAAACTCAGTAGCTGTGAATCCATCTGGGTCCTTATGTAGGAGGGTTCAAGATCTTTCCCCTCTGCAGATCCTTACCTATGGGAAAGTTCACCATGGCCTTCATGGAGGGATGTTGGACCCAATGCAGGAGGATCTAAAACGCAAAGCCAATGTCCATAGCAGTCTGGGAAGAAGGAAAGAGAATCCTTCAACATTTTGCTCTTCTCCACCAGCTATGGTCATCATAGCTGAAGGCAGCACCCACTTATCTGACCCAAAGGAAAATTCCTCTATGTGGGAGCATGAAAATAGCCTGGTCCAATAGGCAGACAGTCCAAAAAAGTTACAATTGTTAAACAACATTGCTGAAGTAAGGTACCTCATAAAAATTGTGCTTTTTTTTTTTTTTTTTTTTTTAACAGGGGCAGCAAGATGCAAGCTCACAACCCCAGGTATTCAAGGCCAGGAGATATGGCAATGAGCCACAGACTCTTATTTATTTATTTTTTAACAGACTGCAATCATTTTCAGCACTACAATCTTAATTTGATCTTACTAGCCCTTCTTGGAATCCTCCATCATGCAGCAGGGAAGAGAGCTAGTTCGACAGGCTGTTCCCTCGATCGCTATTCTACCAGAAAGGACTGGAGAGAGGAGCTGTAATATGATTGGAATCACCTGCTGCTATAGGAGAATAGGAGCTCTGTGGCTTCTGTTGTGCCTGAAAGCCCATATGTAGCCTTCCCCTGGCGCTTCTCCAATCAACTATAGGAGAAACAAAAGAGGTAAAGAATGCGGCTTGATTGACTTAATATACCTCATACTTATTGCTACTATACTTAGAAATGATTGCTATTATATATATTTATACATAATATTTCATACATATTCTGAGAATGTGACTGGCTGGGAGTCTCCCAGAACAGGCTTGTGAACCCCCTGACTTAAGATTTAGGTCATTATTAACCTTAATATTCCATGCCAAATGCTGAGGATAAAACTGAAAAGGGAAACATTTATAGGGACAATGTGTTATGATGTTCTGTGTCATAGGGCAGAATGTAAGTATGTGACCTTTTTTCTTACTATTATATATACTAATTATCACTGCTGTGTACAATATATCTATATACTGTATTTATCTACACAATTTTATTTATTTATTTATTTTACTTTTTGGCAGAAAGCATCAGTGAAAAAGGTTGCCTGACAAAAAATAGGAAGCACTTTCCATTCAGAGGTTTGGATCATGGAAGCAAATTATTATGGTTCCAGGCATCCGTTTTGTTACTTAGTTTGACCCTTCAATAGGACATGAGACTTTTGCTCACAAAAGGTACCTCTGATTGTTCTGAACCTAATTGATCCTGCTTGCCTGTTGCAGTCTGCACTTCCAAAGAAATTTCTCCCATCTGTGACCATTCCAGAACTTGTGCAGCCAATTACTGAGTCCATCTAATTATCTTAAGCTGAATCACGGGGTTAACTGACTGCATAGCAACACCAGCCAGGCCAAATCACAACACAGCACTGTTCTCTTCTATAAGAGCCAGCTTGCCATAATTTGAGCAGCTAAGTAGTGAGTCAAACTGCTTAGCTGAGGCTGGTTAATCGTCAGTTAAGCAAAAAAGCAGAGGCACAAAACGTGTTTTTCAGACGGTACACTCAGCCTGCCCTGTTTCTTTTCATCTTATTTGGGATAGTGTGCCCACCTGATCCTCTGGTGCTCTAGGCTGTGTCTAAACTCTGCATAACCCACAATGTGCACTACTCTATACCAATGAGGCTAATATGTGGTGTTCCGTTTTCTTGGTCATCTCCTGCTGTACCAGGGAAAGAGAACCCCTTGTCTGGGTTGTTGTCCTTGGAGGCTGCTCTACCAGGGAAATCAGTGCCTCTTATCTCGCCTGTTGCCCTGGAAGGCCCTGCCACTCAGAAAATCAATATCGTTTGTCTGGACTGTTGCTCTAGGAGCCTGGATCACAGCCCCTGCTGTTGAACCCATCAAGGGAAATTCCCCTCCAGTACTTGATGGTGCAATAACTCAGACGCCCATGAATTCATCAGTATAGCTGTCCACGTAGCTGAAGCACCAGTCCATACATCTGCTGAGACAAAGAGAAATACTGAAGAACTGAGGAGCAGCGCTAGGACCCTTGTAGGGGGAATGAAGTCAGCTTTGAGCTTCTGTCTCTGCCTCCATTTGCTGGCCGGAGGACATAGCCCACTTGTCTGGGCCGGAATGGTATTGATGATATGTAAAATACAATTAATGCAATATCACAATTCATTATAATGCAACTTTACATGCTTTATTTATTTATTTGAGTAATTTATAACCTGCACAATCGGAATGCCATTGGCAGATAATAAATGATAATAGTGAGATGACAATTTGCCTTATAAATATGGTTACAGTGAGGTACTGATTTTTTGGAGATTATATAATAGATGTGAGGGTACAGTGAATACATAATTAAATGGGGAACATTTTAATATTGTAATTTAGTATACATAAATAATATAGGAGCTATATACAAAGTGTTAATGGAATTTATCCATAGTGTAAAATCAGACCAGGTGTATATAGTAGATACACTTTATGGAATATGTCCAATGGGCTCAGGAGTGACTCTCATTGGTTCATACCAAATGCTGATTCAAGGAGTCAAATTTTGATCAGTTTCCTGAAAGGTAGGAGATCTGGGGGCCTGTCTGATGTGGGGTGGGAAGAAGTTCTATAATTCAGAGAGAGAGCCTGCAAACGTCTTCTTCCTGGTATCAGTGAGGCTCATAATTTATGGGGAGGGAACCACTAGATGTGTCTGAGTTTGCAAGCGGAGGAAATGCATAGGTGTATAGGGAGCGAGAGACATCCTTAGGTAGGTCAGGGTTGTGCCTTTGTAAGATAGGATTAGAAGTTGAAATTTTGGGCACTAGCGGCTCAAGAGTCAGTGCAGGGTTTTTAGAACGGGGGTAATCTGTACAAATGTGTTTTCATGAAGAGGCATGCTGCAGCATTTTGGAAAAGCTTCAGATGGTGGTTCAGGTTGTTAGGGATTATGGCATAGAGGGCATTACAATAGTCCACGCACAAGATTGCCAAGGGCTGAATAGTTGTTGCAAAGATGCGGTCGTTGAGGAGGATCATAGGTGGCAAAGCTGGTGGAGGTGTTAGAAAACTGCTTTGGTTACTGCTCAGATCTGGGCTCTGACAGTAAGATGGAGACTCGTATGAAGCCTAGGCTCCACATTAGGAGCTGGCGGTTAAGGTCATTCCCTTCAGAATGACTGTGGAGGAAGGGTAACCGGCATCATTTTTCTCAATCCACAGCATCTCAGTCTTTTTTGGGTTCCGACATGATACTTATTGGTGACCTTACAGGTTCTGGTTTTCTGCAAATTGGGGTCACAATGCAGCTAAAGGGTAGTTCCCAACTACCCACAAAGCCTCCTTCTTTCCCCATGCGCCCAGTGTTTTAGTTCTTTTAATATCCCAGACTTGGGGGTCCTAATGGCAGAGGCATGTTTGGATAATGCTGCTATTACTGAAACATTGTACAATGAATATCATGACTGGGGTATAGACATACCAGGTCATAATCTGTTCAGAAAGGATAGAAGAAGAAAGGGAAAGGAGTATCATCTATGTAAAAAATATATAGATTTGTTATGCATCTTATTTTAGTTGTTTTAATGTTAAACAACAAAAATGAGGAGACTCTAGATAGCTGCTAATGGAGATACTGTAGTTGCTTAGCTCCTGTCTCTGCCATTAGTTCTCCATGTCTGAGATTTTATTACACATACTATGAGCATTTGCACATATTTTAGGCATATAGGGTCATTTTACAATGACATGAAAACATCAATGATCTATGTTATATCATTTTGTGTTATTTTCCATCTAAAACAACAGAAAAATCTAGCAAAATATGATTCTGGTTGTTTGTCATTTCAGTGTGTTCTCTATGCATACCCAAAGTATGTATGTTGTAAAAAATGTAAGTATATTATAAATAAAATGTGCATGTGTTGTAAAAATATTATGAGTTCTAGAATGAAACAAATTAAACCAACAAATTTGCATGGGAAAACAAAACAATTATACAAAATATAAAAATGAAATGACATGACATGAAACTTTTTTTTTTTTACATGCACACTTCACACATATTGCAGTCCTGTCATGCATTTTGCCAGCCATATCCAAAGATAGCCCATGAGTTGTGGCAGTCTTGGTATCCTGGATTTTGCTGCTTTGGCTCAGAACTATCCTGACTTTCCTACTAAGGATACAGATGAACACGAACTTTTAGGCAAGAGAATTAGTATTTGTTGCAGTAAATAATTATACAGAAGATTGACAAAAGCCCTGGAGTTCCTGTAAGTATAATTAAGCAATAGAATTGGATAAGAACAATAGGTTCAAGTTCAGAGAGTGATTAGAATTTTACTTTAAAGCAAGCAAAGAATATGATGAGGGATAAGGAATGCAAACTCCATCTAGCCTGCCCATGATACCCTGACTGACCTCTGTCTTTCCCCTCGCTTCTTCACAATTAAAGGCCCTCTGTGCTTATCTCATACTTTCATGAATTCCATTACCAGTGTAAAATAACAAGCATACATTTTATTTTCAAATCAATATGCTTTATTTTCTGAAGCAAATCTATCTGTACAAAAAGCAGGAAAAAATGTCTTGTGAAGAGAGTGGTGTGAGATGAAGACCAGCAGTCCAAGCTGCCAGGTTAATGGGAGCTAGCTGTGCTGGGTTCTTGGCTGCCATGGATATCTTGGCACTGGGCAAGGCCTCTGGCTACCTCACCATCTGGCGTGCCCTCAGCATGTAAAAGAAGGGCACAAGGTGAGAAGGTCTGTAATGTGAGGTGTTGACCAATGCATAATCGCCCCTTGTGAGGTGTTCTTCTTTATTTAGAGGAGACATATATGTGTTGTGAACATGAATGGGTATGTGTAAGACTTATCCCCAAAGTATGTGCAGCAGGCTGTCTTTTAGGTTTGCAAAGAGAAGTGTATTAAGATATATTCTTCCTCAACTGCTTAGAATTTTACAGGTTTCTATCCTGTACACACCCTTCATTGTTCAGCTTAAATGTTTGCTGACAGCTGAACCCTTTCACTAGTGTGCACAGTAGAAAGACATCACCTGATCTGAGGCAGGCATTAAATTTTGATTACTAACAAGACCTAGAAATTAGTGTGAGTTAAGAGAGCAAAATTAAAATGCATTATGTTGGTGTTTAAATTCCAATTATAAACTGGACTGAGCTATTTGAGGAATTTGCTAGTTCCATATAAGTCGGAGATAGTGTTGCAAATAAGTAAGCAAGGTCTTCTAATTGTTTCTTTAATTAGAAACTGTCATTTAATGACTACCTGGAAGAAGGTGTTTTCAGTACGTGGGCCTACCTTGTGGAATAATTTTCTGGGGGTATTGAAGAAAGAAACTGGTATAAAGAAGTTTCAGAAGCGTGTAAAAATCTTACTATTTCAGAAAGCTTTTAACGTGCAGAGTTTTTGTTTTTATAAGAATGTTATTTAATTTATTAATTTTTATGATGATCTTTTAATAGTATTATGAGATTATTTATATTGACATGTACACCGCATCGGGCAGGTTCCCTGAGAAATAGCAGAATATAAAATTTATAAATAAATAAACATACCATGTTATCATAAAGCTTCATTTGCATATGATATTCCTTCATTTACATAAGCTAGGACACACATTTTAACATATTGATGCTAACCAAATACAACATTAAGACCACTGCAAATACTTCAAAACACAGTGGCTAGAATACTAACTGGAAAAAGGAGGAGGGACCATATAACTGAAACCCTTGCGGAACTACATTGGTTACCGATTGAACACAGAATTAAATACAAAACCCTATGTACCATTCACAAACTAATTCATGATGAGAAATCTGACTGGCTAAACACAGCATTATGGATACACATCCCACACAGAAATCTTCGATCAGCAAATAAAGCACTCCTAACCATTCCATCAGTAAAAACAGCAAGACTGACACAAGTGAGAGAAAGGGCCTTATCATTAGCAGGACCCATAATTTGGAACACAATGCCTCCAGAGATCAGATTACAAAGTGATCTCAAGGCATTTAAGAAAAGTTTAAAAACATGGCTTTTTAAACAAGCATTTTACAAAGAGACGGCAGAATAGGAATTATTCAGGAATAGGCAGAAGAGCACCGACACACAGTACAGAGGTCTATGAACTCTATATCACAATAAGCATAATTATAACACTATATATGATAAATTTACCTGTGAAAGTACCTTTGCTACACTCAGTCATGACCTACTTCTCTAAAATGATTATGTCTAATGATATATTGTAACCGAACCTTTGACGGCACCTGTTACAATGTACTATAGTACACTTTTACCTACATTAAATATGTGCCTACATGTAAACCGTTGCGACGGTATAGAAAAGATTTTAAATAAATAAATAAATAAATAAATAAACTTTTCCTTTGACCTTTTTAACATGTGCCTTAAGTCTTTATTGCATACTACACTGGAGTATTTAAAGAGGCCTCCAATGGATAACTTATCCAGCTAAAGTTAGCTGGATAACTTAACTCGGATATTCAGCGGGATAAATGTCTCACTGAATATCCCTGAATAAAGCTATCCAAGTTATACCTGCATAAATTGCAACTTAATTGTCTATATTTGAATAACACTGGTTAGGTTGCAAAGTTTTTCTGGAAGGTTTACCTAAGTAACTTTAATTTAACAGGCAATATTCAAAGAATATCACAGGTTAAGCAATAGTTTAAAAAAATATATCTCGGGCGATGGTCTTGTGGCCAGATTCTGCAATCCCCACCCCAAAGATCCCTGAGCCCCCAAAAAGCTAAAATAAAGATTGTGGGCCTCTAGGTCCAATAAGCTTTCTGCATCTCTCCCTTAGATTAAAAATAAATCATGTTAATGCCACTGCTTTTTAACAGCCCCCCTTTATCTCTCACCCTTGCTAAAAGCTCTGTTTCCATTCGGCCTGGAAGTAAAGGTCTTGTGTCCAGCTCCTAGTGCATCCTGCATTGCTGTGATCGCCACGCTGATCATTTATGTGATCAGCATAATGGTCAAAGCACTACTGTGACCACTACACTGGTAGCGTATGCAACCAGCAAGGCCATCAGAGAAACACAGGTTGCACTAGAATCTGGATGCAAGATCCAAGCTCCTGGCCCACTTCAAGAGTTGGGCTGGAAGTGGATATGGAATGGAAATAGAGCTTTTAGCAGGAGTGGGAGATGAAGGTGAATTGTTTATAAAGCAGCAGCACTAGCATGATTTGTTTTTTTTTATTTTTTTTGGGGGGGAAGCTGGTAAAAGGCTTATTGGGCCTGTAACCTTTCTTTGCTATTTGGGGGGGATCTCTGGATCAAGCCTCGAGGTCCTCACCAGAGAATTTTTGTTGTTCCTGTTTAACTACTGCTTAACTGGCTATGTTCTTTGAATATTGCTAGTTAAGTTATAGTTATCTGGAAACATGTTCCCGGATAACTTAAATCTCCTGCTGCTCACATCTGGACATAGCCAAATAACTTATTCAACTAATTCCAAATATCGGAGTTAACTAAGCTATTCAGCTATCTCAGCTCCACCCAGGAATGCCCCTGAAACGCTCCTACATTTTGTCTAAACGTTATTCAGATAATGACGTAGCCGGATAAAATTTAGACAGATATGTATCAGTGATATTCAAAAGTAGGCATTTATCCAGATAACTCAAAAGTTATTCAGATAAATATCTTTTGAATTTTGACCTCACTCTATTTAAAACATGAAAAAACTCCTCATGTCATATTCAAGTTTGCCATTACTTATTTCTATAGTACTACTAGATATACACATAAGAAACAGCCCTTTTCCATAGAGCTTAGAAACTAATCAAGACAAACCCATAGGATTAAAGGTAAATGCACAGGCCCCTTGAACTTTAATATCAGTAGCATTCATTCACTTAATTATTTTGTTTTCTTCATTTCTTCTCTCTCATTCATTACTTTCACATATACTTATTTGATCTTTGGCAGCTTTCCCGTTTCATCCTGCATGACCTTCCTTTGCACGGAATGCAGATATTGAATACCATCATAAAAGCAAGTCATGTTCTATATCTGGCTATTTTCTGAAGGAAACTAAACTAACAAGAGGAAGCCAAGGTGAGGAAAGTAATTTTTGATGCATGTTCTTTTCCTAGACCTGCCTGGGAGAAGTCTCAGGAGCTGGAATCATATATGAGTTGCTTGCCTTTAATAATTCTTATCTCAGCGGGAACCTACAAGAAAGAAACAAAATACAGCATGTAGAAAAATAAGTATCTTCAAAGATTTGCCCTGAGCTCCAAATGGAATCTGAATTTATTGTACCCAGTGGCTGATTTATGAAAGGATTAAAAAATGGAAACAAACATTTTTCTTTTGTGGAAGGCAGCTTTCAAACTGCCCATGTTTTATACCTGCAGGCTTTGCCCAGGTCTCAAAGTGAAACTAAGTGTGTGGACGGACCTTCACTTCCAAAATTGCTCTGGGTACAAATTTGCTAGTGCAGCCTCTATCACCTTCCTTTTCTTCAGCTAAAATTTCTGCCAGAAGAGTATCCTTGTAGATTTGAATGTGCCTTCTGCCTGCACAGTTTTCCTCTCCAGGCCTAACCACACTTCTAGAAAAGCCTCCTCCCAATATGGCATAAGAGTCCACGTGTTGCAAAACAATGCGCAGATTTTGGTCAATTTTGAATCTGGGCTATTTTCAGGTGTCCAATTCGAATGGGTAAAACCCACTCTTAGAAATTTCTTTGAAAATTGACCTCTTTACATAAAATGTAAATCAAAATACATATTTCAATTTTCTCAACAATAGTTTAGAATTTTTTTTTTTTTTGACAAAATCTTCTAAAACTGAATATATTGAAAGAGGGCAAACTTTCAAGGCATTTCTATAGGTAAAATTGTGTTTCATATATGGAAAATAGCTCTTTGTAGGGTGCCTACCCTCTCTGTGCATATAGGAGCATGTTGAGTGGCAGTACACATGCCCTTCCGTACAGAGAAAGGTGGCACTCCTGCAGGCAGAGTAGGGAAGGATTTAGAACTAATACGCATATACCCACAGTTGTGTGCGTGCGTGAATGAGCGTAACAATGGTTGGGAAAAGTTCCCAGAGAAAAAACAGATTCAGGTCTGTGAGCTTTACTTGTTCTGACCCAGTTTTCAAAGCAAAAGTTTTCCATTTCAGAAATGATGTAAAGGCTGCAGGTAAAAAAAAGTACTCACCTACTTTACACTTCTGTGCACGGTTTGAAAGTTACCAGACACATCTTTAAATGGTTAAAACGGAAGCCTAATTGTACCGTATGTTTTGTTTGCAACAGTATCAAACTCATTTACAAGTACCTTTGAGAACTGTTGCCTCTAGATATCTCATATGTTAAGCTTTCATACGTGTTGCCTCATTTTTTCCCCTTCTCCCATCTCTTCACACACACACACACGCACGCACATCATTTCTGTTTGCTATAAATCTGATTTTAAAAGAAAGGCATGATGTAATCAGTTTCCAATTAATTGTGATAGACACAGCATAGATACAGTAATTCATGAGTACATGTGTCATGGATATGGGTATACGTGCCTACCATCTATCGACGGCAAAAAAGAAAAGCTTTATAATCATTATAAAACATTGCTGTGAAAAAAGGTTTGTGAACCTCAAGTATAATATTGAGAATTACAAGTTCTTATCATGATTTCCTTGATTTATTGAAACAAGTCTTGTCCTATGCAATTATAAGGGTATAACTTGAACAATTCTATGTTTCTAAAAACAATAAGATTAATTCATAATCAGTGTGTATGAAATAATAAGTGAACCCCTAATTTTCCTTAGCAGAATTAATTGAAAATTAGACTCAGGTGCTTAAATAATTGGACAAAAGGTAAACTACTCTGCAGAAAAAAATCTGCACAACTGAGTTTGGGCAGCCTGTCATATAAAAAAGTCCAAAAGATTTTGACTTTGATCTTCACCCTAAAGGTTAGTGGGAACTTATCATGCAACAATCAAAACAAATTTCAGAGGACCCTATGAAATAGGGATGGGCATTCGGGAGAAGTGAAATAAGAAATGAGAAGAAATTTCCTATTTCATTTCACATCATTTTCAAAATGGAACAAGTTAAATTCTGACAAACGTTTGGAATCGCATTTCATTTTGAAAACATATTTTAAAAAAGTTGACAGTCAGACCTAGGCCAAGGGAGTAAGCTGAGACCCAAAGTAGGGGTGCCAGCCTATGCCTGAGGATGACTCCAGTGCCTCAGCCTAGGCCCAAAGCCTGGGCCTCACCTAGGCATAAAGCCACAACCCAATGAAGGTGCCACAGCCTTCACCCAAGCAGAATGCTGGAGTCTCAGCCTAGATCCACACCTGATGCCGAGGCTTAGGCTGAGACCCGAGCAAAGGCCCATGCCAGAAAGTTTCCTAATGATATCCCCAACCATACTTACCAAATCTGATGCTAGATCCTAGCCTGGTCCCAATGCCTGGACCTAGGCCCAGACCCAGGCCCTACACCAAAACCCAGCCAGGAGGCCAGTTCCCACTGCCAGGGCCTCATACCAGACCCAGAATTAATACCAGAACTTGGCCCAGGGGCCAGGACCTGACATCTGGGCCTTGGACAGGATGGAGGTCAGGTCCTGATGTTTGGGCCTTGGCCTGGACCCAGATCCAACTTTGGGGCCTGGCCAGGAGGACAGATCTTGATGCCTGTTTCTTGTCCTAGGCCAGGGCCTGGATCTGGCTAAGGCCCAGATGTCAGGACCTGGCTTCTAGGCTGGACCCTGATGTCAGGTCTGGTTCTGGACTGAGGCCTCGGTGTCGGGACCCAGCCTCTAGGCTGGGCTGCAGCATTGGGTCTGGGTCCAGGCACTGGTCTAGGCCTAGGCCAAGGCTTCGGCTTGGGCCTAGGTGTTGGGGCCAGCTGGCCCTGATGTCCAGGTCCAAGCCAGGGTCTTGCATGGGGTCTAGGGTAAAGTCGCAGCAACCTACCATAACCTAAGGTTACACAAGGCTGAGGCTTTGGCTTAGGCCCTGTCTACGGATCCCCCTGGGACCGGGTATGTGGGGCCTGGGAGGATTCTTTCACTGGAATTTTTTCTGGGTGGGAGGGGTAGATGGGGGACATGAGAGACCCTGGGAAGCCCATTTTCTTTTCTTTTTTTCTTTTTTTGGGAGGTTATTTTTCAATGTTTATTTTAAGGTCTATATTCAGACATTCTGGATAGCAAAGATAGCCCAATAAACTTATCCAGCTAAATATGGAGACATATTCAGTAGTGTAGCTGTACAATTGAATACAGGTGGCTATCTTAAGTAGTTAACTGGCTAATTCTAGCCAGCTAACTTTAAGACAGCTCTTTGCCTCAACCAGACTTATCCGTCTAAGTCATCCGGCTAACTGTAATGCCCCCAGAACGTCACCGACTTATCTGACTAAATTCTACCTCCTAACTTTTTAGCTGGCTTGAATTTAGATGGATAAATGCTGAGTATAGAATTTTGACTTCTTTGGTTATTTTTTAAACTAAAGAATCAAAATAAATATTACATGAAATGAAATTCATGGGGAAAAAGCCCCCCAAAAATGAAACAAAAAATGAAATGAAATTATTCTTCCTTCCCTTGTCTACTATGAAAGACGGGTTGATGCTCTTCTGTTTGGATATGCTTACAAGACCATTTCTAAACATTTAGAGCTCTGCTTATGCTCTGTCAGAGATAGTCTACAAATGGAAAAAGTTGAAGACTATAGTGACTCTATCCAGGAGCAAAAAAGACAGGAGTTGAGTAGTATCTTATAGACTGACTAATTTATTAAAGCATGAGCTTTCAAGGATAGAGTCCAATTTTTCAGATGCAAATCCCATATTAGATTTTAAGGACCATGCAAATAGTAGCCAAGACCCACACAAAAAAGATAAAGTTGACGAGGGGTAAAGCTGACCCCCTGTGGCTGTCACACAAGGTGGCCGTCATCCAAAAGTAAAAATAAAAGTAAAGTCTTCGTGTGATGACAGCTCCCAACCCTGTCTTTATTAAATGAAATGTCCTCCCACCCCCCCCCCTTTCCAACATTTAAGTGTTGCCATGGTCCCCCCCTTCTCTCAATCCCTACCCCAATGCTCAAACAAATTCTTGGGGGTATAATGACCCCCCAATACCTCCCCCTCCCCATATCCCAAACTGACAAAGAAGTTATTGGTATACAGTAGCATCCACCCTTCCACCCTCAGAACCCCCATGAACTCCCCTCCCATACCCCCAAACCTCAACAAGTTGAACAGTGTCCCACAATGGGGCCTGAGTACCCCCTAGCCCAAGGTCCAGTTGGTACCATGACTGGAGCAATGTCCAAGGATCAGATCTAGGCCACTTGGGTACCCCTATTTATCTAGGGGTACCCATCTTTTGGGCATATTACACCTAGGGGGTCATTTTCAAAGGAGTTACGCATGTAAATGTGACATACTATCGTAGCAATTTTCAAAAGCTATTTACTCGAGTAAAGTGCACTTACTTGAGTAAATCCTATGGACAATCCAATGGCATATATTGTAGCAATTTTGAAAAGCCCACTTACTTGAGTAAAGTGTATTTACTCGAGCAAAAACCAGTTTTGCTCGAGTAAATGCTTTTTAAAATCTACCCCTTACATTGCAATCCCTTCACTGGCTTCCAGTCATGCCATGAATCAAATTTAAGATCACATGGATGATTCATACACTTCTAAATAATATGCCTCCCCTTGGCCATGCAATAATTTATGCATCTACAACCCCTCTTGTACTCTGTGGTCGGCATATTTGGCCTTCTCAAGGCTCCAGCACCTCAGATGCCTCATTTAGCAGAAACCCATGAGAAGACATTTTCTGTGCCAAGCCTTATCAGAGGATTTACGGCTACAACTTGGTGGCAAAACGTTTCAAAAACAGTTGGAGGACTTCCAAGACCTTTAATTAAATAACTGACAGCTGTATGATCTTTTGACATTGTTAAGAAGGTGTCTAGATTATTTCATACTCCCAAGTTCATTTATGTTTTAGGTTGTTAGTTGTGTCTGTTAGTTACCTTATCCTTATTTTTATGTGCTCCGCTTTGAAAATGTGATAAGGCAGAATATCATTGTTTTTAAATTTAAAAAGAAAGTGTGGCTGACAGGTCCAGAAATATTAAGAGTAGAGATGTGGTTCGTTTTTCGCCCGAAATAGGAAATTACCCGAAATTTCCTATTTCGTTTTTGTTTCGGAGGCCCCGAAACCCGAAAAGAATTTTCCCCGAATTTTGGGGAAATTTCATTTTTCGGGTTTGCCTGGGGAGAGGGGCACAATTTTTTTTTTAAATTAAAAACCACCCCAAACCACCCCAAACATTTACATTAACTATAATACAACACCCCCCCCCCATCCCGATCCCTCCCCAAGACTTACGAAGTACATCCCTGGTGGTCCAGCGGGGTCCCGGGTTCGATTTGCCCTCCGTGCCCGTGCTACTGCAAGCCGTGCTCTTTAAAATGGTGCCGCATAGCCTCTGAACTACCATGTCACAGGGGCTACCGGTGCCATTGGTCAGCCCCTGTCACATGGCCATCGGCGCCATCTTCTGCTCCTGTCATGTGACTGGAGCTGACCAATGGCGCCGAAAGCCTCTGTGACATAGTATGGGCAAAGGCTATCGGCGCCATTTTGATTACTGGCAGCCGACAACGAAATCGCTCCCGGACCCCCGCTGGACCCCCAGGGATTATTGGCAAGCCTTGGGGGGGTCAGGAGGGGGCTCCATTTTAAAGAGCACGGCTTGCAGTAGCACGGGCACGGAGGGCAAATGGAACCCGGCACCCCGCTGGGCCACCAGGGATGTACTTCGTAAGTCTTGGGGAGGGATCGGGATGGGGGGGGGGTAGTGTATGTATGTAAAAAAATGATTTTAAATGCTTGGGGTGGGTTTTTTTTAAGCTTCCTTTGCCGTTTCGTTTTTTGGTCCGGTTTCGGGTTTCCTCATTTCGTTTTTCAAAAAAACGAAACGAGGAAACCCGAAATTTACCACGAAGTATCCGAGTCAAAAAACGACCCGGCAGAAAAAAACGAAGCACATCTCTAATTAAGAGGGCATCTTCCCCTTTAACCATGTGACAATGAATATCATCTGCCAAGGTAATTAAGCAGTTTCTATACTGGACCCAGCCCCAAACCCTGACAGATTGGAGAATAAAAAATTCTGATGTTCTAAAAGCTCTTGCAACTGCTGTTAAACTATCTGTTCAATTAATTTCCCCAAGAAAGTTAAATCTGAGACCACCATCTAATTTCCAACTTGTTTGTGTCTAATGAGGATTTTTTTTTAGAATAGATCTAAGTATTGTTTTTGGTTTTTGGTTTTTTTTAAGGCCAGGGATAACTACCTATACAAAGGAAGGCTAACTTTCAAAGTTCTTTGTGTTGCCTTCATACATGTGTATATTGATCTGTGGAAATCAGCAATAGTATTTTATAATCTGAGCAGCTTTGTCCATACAAAATATAAAATATGCATATCTCCTCCCCCCAACAGTCACGCATTAGTTATAATACGCACATATGAACTCACATATGCGTTAATTTTTTTAAGTTGCATGCACTTCCGGTTTTTCCTGGGTAGGTTAATTCCAAAGTTGCCTCCTCCACCACCAGCAAGGCAACAAAATTTTTACTATCAGAGGTGTGGCCAGAGCATCTCTGGTGATGAGGAATGAAAAACACCTATTTTCCTGAGCAGGAGATCCAAAGGAATGATAGACAGATGCAGCAGGACAGGCGGGGCCTATAGGCCCAGTGTAATCATGGACATTCCTACCTCCACAAGATAAGTACATAGTGGGAAATAGGAGGGTGGGTGGGAAGTGGGGATAGGGAGATGAGTGGAGGATGGGTATATGGAGGTGGGGAGGTGAGTGGGGGTTAAGGGATTGTAGGAGATGGTGTGGTAGGTTGATGAGCAGGTGGATAGGTGAAGGGCAGAGATTTGGGTAGTTGTGGTGGTGGAGGCAGAGGACAAAATTATAACAGCATATATTGATGAACAAAGGGATAGCATAGAGGTAAGAAAACAAAGACAAGGATATTTAGGGGAAGATTGTATCCTAGCTATGAGAATGTCATACAAGCAGAAATATAAAACTTAAAGAGGTTAATATTCAAACACTAGCTGGCCAGATAAGTAGAACTTATATGGCTATCTAATAGCCCCAGAATATCTGTTTTATTCAGCAGCCACTAGATTGTCAGATAAGTCACTTATCTGGCTATCTAGTTAGCCAGAGAAGTTGTAGACAGGCAATGGGAAGGTCGAGGCAGATCTACTTAGCCAGATAAGTTATCCCGCTAAGTAGCAATATTCAGCCTTAGATGGATAACTTACCCCTAGATTCATGAAAATGCTATAGTATCACCCGTGGTAAGAGAAAGGAGCATGTTTTTACTCTCCCTGTTTTAATGTAACTTCTCTTTTCCACTTATACGTTAATTGATTTTTCCCCTTGTTCTAATGTAAACCGGTACGATAAGACCTGGTCTTGAGTGTCGGTATAGTAAAAGAAGTTAAATAAATAAATAAAATAAATGTTTAGAATTGATAATATTGCAGGATGCAGTAAACCTTTTCACACCCCACAAAGAAGAGAGAGAGACTATTTATTTTATAAGAGCTGCCTAGTATTCAACTATTTAAATGCCTATGTAAGAGCCAGCTAATAGCTCGAGGTGAGGTGTTGGTGGTGGTTTAGGGTATAGAGGCCAGTTTTCCCATGCAGAGTGAGATGTACCTGAAGACTGGAGGATAGCTAATGTAACCCCAATATTAAAAAATGGCTCCAGGGGTGATCCAGGAAACTACAGACCAGTTAGCCTGACTTCAGTGCCAGGAAAAATAGTGGAAAGTGTTCTAAACATCAAAATCACAGAACATATAGAAAGACATGGTTTAATGGAACAAAGTCAGCATGGCTTTACCCAAGGCAAGTCTTGCCTCACAAATCTGCTTCACTTTTTTGAAGGAGTTAATAAACATGTGGATAAAGGTGAACTGATAGATGTAGTATACTTGGATTTTCAGAAGGCTTTTGACAAAGTTCCTCATGAGAGGCTTCTAGGAAAAGTAAAAAGTCATGGGATAGGTGGTGATGTCCTTTCGTGGATTGCAAATTGGCTAAAAGACAGGAAACAGAGAGTAGGATTAAATGGACAATTTTCTCAGTGGAAGGGAGTGGGCAGTGGAGTGCCTCAGGGATCTGTATTGGGACCCTTACTTTTCAATATATTTATAAATGATCTGGAAAGAAATATGACGAGTGAGATAATCAAATTTGCAGATGATACAAAATTGTTCAGAGTAGTTAAATCACAAGCAGATTGTGATAAATTGCAGGAAGACCTTCTGAGACTGGAAAATTGGGCATCACAATGGCAGATGAAATTTTATGTGGATAAGTGCAAGGTGATGCATATAGGGAAAAATAACCCATGCTATAGTTACACAATGTTAGGTTCCATATTAGGTGCTACATCCCAAGAAAGAGATCTAGGCGTCATAGTGGATAACACATTGAAATCGTCGGTTCAGTGTGCTGCGGCAGTCAAAAAAGCAAACAGAATGTTGGGAATTATTAGAAAGGGAATGGTGAATAAAACGGAAAAGTCATAATGCCTCTGTATCGCTCCATGGTGAGACCACACCTTGAATACTGTGTACAATTCTGGTCGCCGCATCTCAAAAAAGATATAATTGTGATGGAGAAGGTACAGAGAAGGGCTACCAAAATGATAAGGGGAATGGAACAGCTCCCCTATGAGGAAAGACTAAAGAGGTTAGGACTTTTCAACTTGGAGAAGAGATGGCTGAGGGGGGATATGATAGAGGTGTTTAAAATCATGAGAGGTCTAGAATGGGTAGATGTGAATCGGTTATTTACTCTTTCGGATAATAGAAAGACAAGGGGGCACTCCATGAAGCTAGCATGTGGCACATTTAAAACTAATCGGAGAAAGTTCTTTTTTACTCAATGCACAATTAAACTCTGGAATTTGTTGTCAGAGGATGTGGTTAGTACAGTTAGTATAGCTGTGTTTAAAAAAGGATTGGATAAGTTCTTGGAGGAGAAGTCCATTACCTGCTATTAAGTTGACTTAGAAAATAGCCACTGCTATTACTAGCAACGGTAACATGGAATAGACTTAGTTTTTGGGTACTTGCCAGGTTCTTATGGCCTGCATTGGCCACTGTTGGAAACAGGATGCTGGGCTTGATAAACCCTTGGTCTGACCCAGTATGGCATGTTCTTATGTGTCGTCTGTGTCCTTTCTATGATGGTCACTAACACAATACAAGTGCCTTGATTTATTTATTTATTTATTTATTTTTAGATTTTTATATACCGGTGTTCCTGTATTAAAATACAGATCACATCGGTTTACATTGAAACATAAAAATTACGCCAAGAGGCGGTACATATAACAAGGTTATAGAACTTGGAAAATATGGAAAACAGGTTCGAAAAATAACATTGAGAAAATTGTATATTCTCTTTGAGAAACCAAATCATAAAATAAGGCGTAATTGTCTAAGATAAATGTGATCTGCAGAAGGGATTGCGATGGTGAGAAAATCTTGATAGCTGGAGGTAAAAAATAATCAAAGTTCTGGAAAAGCTTGGCTAAAGAGCCAGGATTTAATTTTCTTTTTGAAGGAAGCGAAGCAGATCTCAAGGCGGATGTCTGGCGGGAGCATGTTCCATTGGACGGGTCCTGCTAAAGAGATGGTACATTTCTGATGTAAGGATATTGTTGAAGGAACATAGAGTGTGCCTTTATAAGCTCCTCTGATAGGTCTAGATGAAGAGTGAAAACGAAGTTGGGTACTTAAGTGGAGTGGGGATATGTTGTAAATAGATTTATGAATTGCTGTGTATACTTTATAGAGAATCCTTTGCTTAATAGGCAGCCAGTGGAGGAGTTTTAGTATGGGGGTTATATGGTCTCTTTTATTTGTATTGGTAAGGATTCTAGCTGCAGAGTTTTGAATCATCTGGAGGGGTTTGATGGATGAGGTAGGGAGGCCAAAAAGGAGCGAGTTGCAATAATCGATTTTTGTTAGAATAATGGCTTGTAGAACCATCCGAAAATCATTGAAGTGGAGAAGTGGTTTCAATTTTCTCAGGACAAGAAGTTTATAGAAGCAGTCTTTAGTGGTGGTGCTTATAAATTTTTTGAAGTTAAGCTGATTATCTATCATGACGCCTAGATCACGTACATATGGTGAGTGATTAATTATAGGAGTGGTAGAAATGAGTGGGACAGCTGGGTATATTAGATTGTTATTAACGTCATGATTGATAATTAATATCTCAGTTTTGTTGTTGTTGAGAATAAGGCTGAGACTGGATAGAAGATGATTGATTAGTTGCAAGCAATTATTCCAGTGAATCAAGGTTTTGTGTAGGGATTCTGAGATTGGGATGAGTATTTGGATGTCATCCGCGTAAATGTAGTGTGTTAGGTTTAGATTATTAAGAAGTCGACAGAGAGGGAGAAGGTAAATGTTGAAAAGGGTTGGAGAGAGGGAGGAACCTTGAGGGACTCCTTGATTTGCTGGGACCGGGTGTGATTCTTTGTTGTTTATCTTTACCTTGAATTGTCTATTAACCAGTAAGGACTTGAACCAGCTGAGTACTGTTCCCTTAATGCCTATGTCTATCAGATCTTGTAATAAAGATGAATGGTTGACAGTGTCAAAAGCCGCAGAGAGATCTAAAAGAATAAGGAGGTGAGGTTGTTTTTTATCCATATTAGTTAGAATATTGTCGGTGAGAGAGATAAGTAGGGATTCAGTGCTTAACGATTTACGAAAACCGTACTGGGAAGGAGCAAGAATGTAGTTTTCTTCCAGGTACTCTGATAGTTGTCTATTGACTATCTTTTCCATAATTTTGGCGATCATTGGCAAATTGGCTATTGGGCAGAAGTTAGCTGGATCTGTGGCCGGAAGATTTGGTTTTTTAAGAAGAGGTTTAAGAATTGCTAGTTTAAGTTGGTCAGGAACTAGACCTTGGGAAAGAGAGCAATTAATGATATCGGCAATTGGCTTTGAAATGGTATTCCTTATAGCAATGAGGAGGTTGTTTGGAATTGTGTCTAAGGGATGAGAGGATGGTTTCATTTTCTTGAGAATATTTTCGATCTCAAGAGCTGATGTGGTTTCAAAAGTTTCTAGAGTCGTATTTAGTTTTGGTGGAGTATTAGGTGGAGATGGAGGAGAAGAACTAGATGAAGAGAAAGAGATTTTATATATATATCTTTATATATATATATATATATTTTATATAGATGAAGAGAAAGATTTTATATCAACTTGTTTGGGGGGTTTTTTTGTGGGATTCTTTGAAGTAATGATTATACTTTCTCTACTCACATGTTTGTTTTCTTTATGAGTTTTATAGTGTTACAATCAACACAGATTAGAGTGAACATTGACAGTCACTTTTGTCAGAAACAGTAGTTCACTGCTGACTTTGCATTCATTACCAAAGTGCAATAATAAATGATGGCAGGAAAAGACAAAAAAAAACCCATCAAGGCTGCCTAGCAAGTTCTTTTAAGGGTTGCAACTTCTGGTCTTTGCAGGTTACCCCTACACCTTCTGTTTAGGGCTATAACAGTCTTTATTACCATCTTAGGGATCCTTTGTATTTATCCCATCTTTTTTTTTTTTATTCTGTTATCATCTTTTTCTCCACAACCAAGGGCATTCCAAATATCCATCATCCCTTTCATGAAAAAAATATTATCTGACGTTGATCTTATTTTCCATTGAAAAAAGTTTTTGCTACTTGAGCATTACAAGTATATTGAAGATATTTAAAATTCTAAATTATCCCCCATGTCTCTTCATTCTTCTAGGGTATATATTTTTAGATCCCTTTTGTTGTCTTATTTTCACTAACTTAGAATATGTCTACTGCTGATATATGTAGCATATAATACACTATCATTTATAGACAGAAAGCAAGCTATCACAGTCACTGCACACTCTGAAAACAAGAAACAATCTCTATGAGACAATGTAGCTTTCCTAAAGATACATATTGTATCTGCATTTAGCTGTGCTAGTGTACTATATCACTATAAAAGTAAGAGTTTACATCTTTCTTCTACTAGTAACACTGCAGGGCATAATGTACACTAAGCACTAGGGATGTGAATCGTTTTTTGACGATTTAAAATATCGTCCGATATATTTTAAATCGTCAAAAACCGTTAGGGCCACGATACAATACCAATTCCCCCGATTTATCGTCAAAAAATCGTAAATCGGGGGAAGGGGGAGGGCAGGAAAACCGGCATATTAAAACCCCCTAAAACCCACCCCGACCCTTTAAATTAAATCCCCCCCCTCCCAAACCCCCCCCCCCCAAATGCCTTAAATTACCCTGGGGTCCAGCGGCGGTCCGTAGCTAAATCGGGGGAAGGGGGAGGGCAGGAAAACTGGCACACTAAAACCCACTAAAACCCACCCCCGACCCTTTAAATTAAATCCCCCACCCTCCCGAACCCCCCCAAATGCCTTAAATTACCCTGGGGTAGAGCGGCGGTCCAAAGCGCCGGCCATACACGTATGGCCGGCGCCATTATCCGTACGGAAAACGATTCGCGGCAGGAAATCGCTCACGGACCCCCACTGGACCCCCAGGAACTTTTGGCCAGCTTGGGGGGGCCTCCTGACCCCCACAAGACTTGTCAAAAGTTCAGCGGGGGTCCGGAACGACCTCCAGCAGTCGAATCGTGTTGGTCTATGGCCGCCGCCATTTTGCGGCGGCCATTTTGCAAAATGGCGCCAGCTGAAGACGACGCGATTCAATAGCAGGAGGCCGTTTCGGACCGCCGCTCTACCCCAGGGTAATTTAAGGCATTTGGGGGGGGGATTTAATTTAAAGGGTCAGGGGTGGGTTTTAGTGTGCCGGTTTTCCTGCCCTCCCCCTTCCCCCGATTTAGCTACGGACCGCCGCTGGACCCCAGGGTAATTTAAAGCATTTGGGGGGGGTTCGGGAGGGTGGGGGATTTAATTTAAAGGGTCGGGGGTGGTTTTTAGGGGGTTTTAGTGTGCCGGCTCACGATTTTTACGATTTTTACGATACTTTACACACCCAAACGGCAACAATACGATTCCCTCCCCCTCCCAGCTGAAATCGATCGATAAGACGATCGAGGACATGATTCACATCTCTACTAAGCACAAGTAGCAGTACAGAGGTATATTGAACCAGTAATTGTCAGCAGATTTTCTTTTTCTCAATTCGTTTAAAGACTTTTCCTGGAATTCTCAACTCTGAAGCAAGGAGCTTCACAACCTGTGTTTTGACACAGTATCTGTTCAAACAACTTTTTTTTTCAACTATAAAGAAAAGAAACACATAAGTCATGATAAGCTGGTTAAAAAACTGTTTCCATGTGATTGTTATCGCTTCTTGCCCCATTCCTCACTGTCTCCAGGCTGTCTGAGTCTAAGTAAAAAAAAAATAAAAAATAGACTGCTTAATGCTTCCTCCATAGACTTTAATGGCAGCAAAATGAAACAAACAAAAATGGAATACATTATTTTGTTTGTAGCACTATTTAATTTTCATTGCCAATGATATAAAAGTAAAAATAATTATCTCATTTTTCAATTCATTTTGAAACAAATGCACATTCCCAAGAATTAGAAGATAAAGCAGAAAGAAAATATTCTGGACTTGGTTAGTATTCTATTTGGAAATCAATTTAGAAAAGTAGGATTTTAAAATTGTACTTTCTGATGGGAAATACATATCCTCATATTGAACCTGAAATTATGTCTGAAAAGATATAGACATTGGAAAAGACTCCCAAAAAGTTAAAATAGTCCTTAACACCACATATGGTTCAGGTTACAAGTGACACACTGTTAAAATATGCAGTTCCTTCACAGGTTTGACTATTTTAGAGTAAAATGCTTTAGTATCTGTGGGAGAATATTAACAACTGATGATAGGTTACAAATGTAAGAATATATCTGAACAAGCCGTAAAGCCCGTTAAAACGGGCTACATCCCTCTGTCTCTCACCTCCCCCTCATTCTCTCTCCCCACCCACTCCACCACCCCCTCCCCCACCCCCACCCACTCCTCTCCACCCTCCCTCTCCTCACTCAGTCCCCCCTCTCCCTCACTCCCTCCTCTCCCTCACTCCCTCCCACTCAGTCCCCCCTCTCCCTCCCACTCACTCAGTCCCCCCCTCTCCCTCCCTCCCACTCAGTCCCTCCCTTCACCCACCTCCATTTCCTCCCGGCGCCGTAAGCGCGACTTCCCGCAACCCTCACCCGGCTCCATTGACTCCTCCCGCTCCTGCCGGCAGATCTCGCGGGGGTCACTCCCGCCGCGCGGCAGTGACCCCCGCGAGATCTGCCGGCAGATCTGGGGAGGAGAAGTAGCGGCACCGCGCGCGCGCGGTGCCGCTACTTCTCCTCCCGCTCCTGCCGGCAGATCTCGGGGGGGGGGCGCGGGAGTGACACCCCCCCCCCCCGAGATCTGCCGGCAGATCTGGGGAGGAGAAGTAGCGGCACCGCGCGCGCGCGGCGCCGCTGCTTCTCCTCCCGCTCCTGCCGGCAGATCTCGGGGGGCGCGGGAGTGACACCCTCCCCTCCCCCCCCCCGAGATCTGCCGGCAGATCTGGGGAGGAGAAGCAGCGGCACCGCGCGCGCGCGGCGCCGCTGCTTCTCCTCCCGCTCCTGCGGCCCCACCGCCATTTTTTTTTTTCCTGATCGACGTCCTTGCCCGCACATGCGCAGTAGAGCTGCGCTCTACTGCGCATTTGCGGGCCGTCGGTCACAGGCCATTTATAAGGTAGATAGTTTCATTTTTCTACCATGCACATTAATTCTACAAAATCAGCAAAGTAAATTTTAGTAGCAGGCTTTTTTACAAGTTGGTAAAAAGCATAAAGTGAAAAAAAAAAGGAATATGAGACATTCTATGCATTACTTCATCTGTTGACAAAAGTAAAAATTTAAAAATAAACCATAGGTGATAAACATTTTCATGATTTTCTGATGTGTTAATTAGCACAATTTTAATATTCCATATGTACCAACATCTCATCTCAAAACTTATTTAAGATAAATTTGATTTCCATTTTCTAACTAGTTTCAACATTTTGGCCAAACAGCAAAAAAAAAAAAAAAAAAAGAGAGAGAGAGGGAGAAAATACTGTAGATCAACGTATTCAGGTGAATTTTCAAAGGAGTTATGCATGTAAATAGAATACTGTCGTAGCTATTTTTTTTTTCAAAACCTATTGGAAATTCAATGGCAAACAATATATATTATAGCAATTTTCAAAAGCTCACTTACATGGGCACAGTGCATTTAAACATGTAAAGCCCAATTATAAGTGTTTAAATATTTGAAAATCATGCCCAGCCTACATATTTTCAAAGTACATGGGCACTTACATTACATACTGGAATAAATTCTCAAAGAGGTTTCATGTGAAAAAAGCATTGTATGTGTTTATGTTCGACATACACATGGACAAGTATTTTTCAAAGCAGGCCAAGTACACACATACGCACATGATCATGCTGGAAAGTGCACACTATTGAACTGGTTATGTTTAGGGCATGTCAGAAAATGGTTTATATGTTTACGCATATTTTGCTAATTTGTAACGAATGTCATCAAGAAAGCATGTACACCTGCTATTTAATGTGCCAAATTCAAAATCACATAGATTTTTCTACCTGGTGTTTAGTATGCTAGTTTCTCCCAGTGAATGGTAAGGGTAGCTTTATAGGAGTAGAGGCAGAGGGAGGGGGGGGGGCTAACTGGGAAATTGTAGTGTGTTTGGATGTAATGGAGGCTTTTTTTGTCAGATTTGTCCTTCTGTCTGATTTTACGTTTCCTTCTGTCCTTTAAGGAAACCTTTCAGTGAACAGCACTGCATTTCTGAGAGTGTGTGTATGTATCTGGTGAGTGGGGTTGACTGGGAGTGGGTGGGTGTGTGTGTGTCACTGGGGCTGACTGGTGGTGGGGGCTGTGAGGTGAACTGATATTAAACATCAGTATTATAAAGTTATGGAAACTCAGGGGATGATGTTTGAGGAAGGAAAGAAAACAGAAGAGGAAGAGGAGAAGGTACCTTTTAGAGAGAGTATACAGGATCAGTGCACAATTTTTGGATCTGTCTGAGAGTAAATCTTGTGCAGGTTCAGGTTCAAAAGGAAACTATACTATACCTATGCCATCAGATAGAGCAGGAACTGCGCCCTTCCCCTCAGAGAGAACACGTCTTGCCAGTATATGTCAAGGTCACTATGCCCCTGTCCATTTTTGCCACTGGCACCTTCCAGACACCTCTGGGGGTCACAACTAGAATAATAAGTCAGTCAGCCATCTCCATATGTATTAATCAGTTTCTGGCTGCATTTCCCAGAAAAGCATATCACTGTAATTCTTTTCCTCAGAGCAGACAGCAACAACAACAAATTATGACTGATTTTTACCAAATTAAATTGCACATTTCCATTCTTTCCTGTGGGCTATCAATTGGACTCATGTACTTATAAGGACACCTGCAGACAAGGTCACCTTCTACAACCACATGGGCTTCCTCAACATGTAGGATGTCTGTGATGCCAAGAGGTTTATTATGGACAAGGAGCCCAGGATTCCAGAATCCTGTCATGATGCCAACATCCTCTCAGTCAGGAATTAATGACCACTTCCAGGAAGGTCTCATTACTAGGGATTGGCTTCTAGCTAGCTATGCTGCTCTCATTACAATGACACAGCCCTTAGTTCTCTCCCTCTGTTTCTAGGTAGTCTTAAAACTTTGGCTCAGGAGGGCCACTTCAGCCTCTATGAGGGGACAGTTTTGCTGCCTACCAGCTTCAGATATCTCACTCTGCACTTCTCTGCCTTCTCCCCTATATGTGATAGATGATATTCACTCAAAAACCTGCTCATTATCCAACTGGCATATCCAGAGCCTGCAGGAGATGTCTTCTATAACAGGTACCACTGGCAGAACAGGGCAGTCATTGAGAAATCCTTTGGCCTACTCAAAACATGTCACTATGGTCTGGACAGATCAGGAGAGTGTCTTCTCTACAACATACAAAGAACTGTGATATATTTCTAGCCTGCTGCATGCTTCATAATCTGGCTAAATGCTGAGGTCTTCCTCCTCCAGAGGCACAAGAAGTTCATCTTACAGGGCCCAATAATGAAGAGGAGGAAGAGGAAGAGGAGGAAGCATATGATCTGAGTGAGGAGGAATTGCAGGAGAGTCACCAGCAGGTTATTGAGGAAAGGAACATTCTGATACAAAAAAAAATGTAAGTGAAGGTTCATTTATAACAGCTAGGTATTTGTGCATAGCAAAAACATATGTTTTCCTGTATCATCCTCTTCTTTTGGTGGATGGCTTTGGTTCCTTGTACTGCCCAAGCCTTGTGCTTCTGCGCAGAGTTGTGTGGTCATAGACAACTTTAGAGGCCACAGGCAATGAAAGAAGTGGCAATGGGTGATAACTGCAGGAGGGCTTCAGAGGTTAGAGTTTCCTGAGAGCTGATATTCAAGGGGCCTGAAGATGAAGGCCTGGATGCCCTGGTGTGCCTTTCTTCTTCAGATGATGCACAAGATGAGGCCATCCCTATGTTAACAGAGAGAAATGTCTCCTGCTGGGTCATCAGAGGCGAGGAGCCTTCCTCAGAGATGCTCTAGGTGTTGGTGGAGGAAGCATCCTTGGAGATGTTGGAGCCTAAGGAGTTCTAGGTGGCATCATACATGATTTTTGACACATAGGAAGAGTTTTTCACCAGGCTGGCAGAATTACACCTGTTGGAGGAGCAAACCACGGTGGTAGCAGTGCAAATGCAGGGGGAAGCAACATCCAGGTATCCCTTGGTTGCCAGGAAGCAGTCCATGCTGGATATAGCTGGCATAGAGGTATCTGTTGAAGCATATCCTTCCATATAGAAGTCATAGTCTGCAATTCTTCCCACAGAATCTGGCCAAGACCCTGCATCTCTGTTCCTGCATCACTTCCTTATTGCCCTTTAGGTCCTGTCTTATCCCTAACAGCAGGTATACTATTCTATCATTTCGGGGAAGCATGCAGTTCTTAGCTGGAGTGCAATGCACCTCATTATCAGTTCTTGGAGAAAGGCTAGCCTCTTCCCTTTTTTGGTTTTCCCTTTTATCGATATCTTGTCCCAAGATATCAGGAGCAGATGGTTCAGTATATGTAGGCAAGGGCTCATCCTGCAACATAGCCTGGGTGTGCTCCTCATTTCATACCACATATCTCTCATGCTCCTACGGGGCTACTACATAATCTGCAGACCCCACTTCTTCTGACTTGCTTTCTGCCTCTAGACTGGGTAGTAGCATTATTGCATACTTCCCAGGCCTTCTCAACCTACTAGGTCCTGGTCCATAAGAGTTATTTTGTTTACCATCTCCTGCAAGAAGGTAAAGCACACAAAGTGTGCTAAGGACTATCTAGTCTTGTATCTTCTCACCCACTGGACCATCCCTTCAGACAAGGAGAATAGCTACATGGGCCATACTCTCCTACCTCCAACTACTGCACAACCTTCTAGTCTATCAATCTGTAGAGTGTTAATGCTACCATTATGCACATTTTTAAAACAAACCTAGAAGATTGAATAGAATCAGGCTTGACAGCAAGACCCTATCTGCCTTTTGGACCACAGACTATCTGTAAATATGCAAAAATGTGTGTATCAATCTCTCTCTCTCTCTCTTTTTATATATATACATTAGCGGAATATCCGTGCTTCGCTATGGTGGAGTAGTTGATAGAAACATGTGAGTTTATTTTACGCAAGTTGCAAAGTAATTGTTTTGAGTGAGTGAGGGCTTTGGAGTTTATATATTTCAAATGAACTTGTCATTATTATAGAGTGAGGTTTGTGGTAAACAAAAATGTGAAATGAATATGTGGAATGAATGTACTGTGAGTTGCCTGTCACGACGTAATGATTTCTTTGTTTATAATGTTTGCTGTGCGACCCTCTGGCTGCAGTATGATGAGGCTATCAGGTGAGCTGATTCTAGAGCAGGCCACGTACAGCTGGCCATGTGAAAAGCAATGGTGCCTCAAGTCAACACCAACGACCTTGAGAGTCTGGCCCTGAGATTTGTTAATAGTCATCGCGAAGCACACTCTGACCGGGAACTGCAGGCGTTTAAATTGAAAGGAGAAGTCTGATGGTATAAGGGGGATGTGAGGGATGAAAACTGTTTCCCCTTGTCTATAACCTGTGAAAATGATTGCTTCAATGACATTGCTGTGGAGGGACTTGACTTGAAGTCTGGTGCCATTGCAGAGTTTTGGTGGAAGTAAATTTCTTAGTAACATAATTGGTGCGCCGACCTTCCAAATGAGATTGTGCTGAGGAATGCCTGGAGGGTTGAGACTGTACAGGAACTCGACAGGGTAATGTACTGTGTTGTTGACTTCAACCAAGTCCACAGACTTATAAGTTTTTGTTTCTGAGGTGAATACCTGCAGGAGTGTTTCATTGATAGAGTTTGTCGTGTCATTTGTAGAAGTTAAAATTGCCCTCTCCCTAAATCATGATGTGTCCTTCATGTGGATGTTTTGAAGATCTGGGTATACCTTTTGAGGTAGATCTTATAAAATCCGGGATCGGCGTTCGCAAGGCTGCACAAAATCGGCAGCCTGTGCATGCCGAGCCACGCAGCCTGCCTCCATTCCCTCTGAGGCCGCTCCGAAATCGGAGCAACCTCGGAGGGAACTTTCCTTCCGTATCCCCCCACCTTCCCCTCCCTTCCCCTATCTACCCTACCCCCCAGCCCTACCTAAATCCCCCCCTACCTTTTGTTGTGCAAGTTACGCCTGCTTGAAGCAGGCATAACTTGCGCCCGCCGCCTCGGCATCCCCCAGCACAGGCCGCAGTGCCGGGGGACTCGGGAGCGCCCTCCTGGCCCACCCCCGAACAATCACCACACCCCCAGACTGACCCCAGACTGCTCCCTGACCCCAGACATGCCCCAGACACGCCCCCTCCCACCCCTTTTACGAAGCCCCGGGACTGACGTGCATCCCGGGGCTTTGTGTGCGCCGGCAGCCTATGCAAAATAGACATACCAGCGCGCAGGGCTTTTAAAATCTAGCCCTTTGTGTAAGACTTTTCAAATCTGTGACCAGGTAACATAGATTTGCCGGCAGTTTCACTTTGCCATCTTATTCATGGAGTGTGCCATCTCCTATAGTCAAAAGAAGCGTGAAAACTCTCCTACCTTGACATCGCCTGTCAGGTGCACCTTCATGTTCACTGTCAAGGACAGGACTTTGACTGTGGGCCACAGGTAAGAGGACTTGAAAGAGGCTTTAACTTCATTGACATGTGTCCCCCGCGGAACAACTGGCAGAGTCTGTCTGAAGTCCCCAGTAAGCAGTACTGTCAATCCTCCCATGAAGCTGTTGTTGTTTCGGATGTCTTGGAGCATCCTATGGAGAGCCTCAATGCTGCCTCTGTGGGCCATGGTGCACTCATCCCACTCTATGAGTTTGCACTGTCGGACTACCTGCGCCATGTTGCTCTGCTTGGAGATTTTCACAGAGGTGTTTCGGTGTTGTTGAGATTGAGAGGAAGCTTGAAGGCAGAGTGTGCCATCTTTCCACCTTCCAGAAGCGTTGCTGCATTGCCAGAAGCCACACACTGGCAATGTTTGAGTCTCTTCGTACCCTGGCAAGCAACAGGTTGATGAGGAATGTTTTACCAGTACCTCCTGGAGCATCTAGGAAAAAGATTCAGCCACTTTGACAGTGAACGCTGGTCATGACTTTGTGATAGACGTTCCTCTGCTCGGTATTCAGCCTTGGCTCATTGTCGTCGACTGTCTTGGCCAGATCGCAGATGTTGTAAGCCAGCTCTCTGAAATAGTTGGGGTTAGCTGCAGCATGTTCGTGTTCGTGTGATGGCTCAGGCAAGTCGTACTTGTGAAGAGGGTGTCCTCCTATAGTCAGTACACATTCCTGAAGGAAGCTGAGGAATTTGTTATAGATTATGGACGACCATTCTTAGACATTGTCTTGGAGAGATTATCTCTGCAGCTGCCTACGAATATCCTCTGAAAGGCTATCTTTATGTTTTCCCCATAGTGGTAAGGGGTTTGGCATTTGACAGAATACCAACATAATAGCGAAGAGCTGATGGATCCTAGCTGACGAATGTGAAAGTGCAGCTTCCTGGAGAGTACTGTCCCAGTGCATATCATCTTCTAACAGATCGAGTGCTTGACAGGCAGACTGGAATGTGAGTTGTAGCACACCAGTGACAGTTTTAAGATTTTGAAAGGACGTGAGCCCTCAGACCTCATGAAGCAAGAGTCTAAGATGATAGCACTCTGAATTGTTTGGGTGGACTGTGTACACTCTGCCGAGGACTTGGTCCTTTTTCACTCCTGGGTAGCCTGGTACATGCTTGTCCCTGTTTCCTCCTAACAAATTGGTTGTTTTTCTAAACGTAGTAGGCTGGAACCTCAGAGTACAGGAGCTGTTTGACAAAATCATCCTGTTTGCAAAGATCAAAGAACCCCAAGAGGGTTGTTTGGGGAGGATTGTATACTTTTTGTACAATGTTGTTAGCTGGGAAGTAAATCCTCTGGCTGTTCTCCAGATGAACAGCGAGATGAACGACTGGATGAAAACTTTCATGTATAGGGAAACAGAATATGTGCCAGGCTGCTTCAGAGCTGCTGATGTAACACCCTGTCTCATACCGTGATACCTCGTCATGTTGTTTCTCCAGGGCAAATACGGCCTGGTCACTGCCCTTGTTGATGTATTTATAGATGTACTTGATTAATTTTACAGAACTGCAAAACGTGACTTTAATATGAGCATGGAAGGTTTGGGAGAGTACACGGTTGTAAGAGACCACCCATCTGTTGTCTAGTTCGGCTCCGTTGATGGTGACAGTGTGGCCGCCATCAGAAGGAGCGTGCCGTCGGTACTGGGGGTATCCGTCATCTCCTGTCTGAGTTTCTTTGATGAGCAGACAGGGGTAGTTCTTACTGCAGGATCCACTTACCATGCAAGGGGAGTTTCTGTTTTGGAGTTCACACGGTCCATGAAGCATCATTGACTTAATGATTTTGTGGAGTAGTGGGTCAACTTAGGGTCAGGAATCTCTGCAGTGATCACCTGATCAATGAGGTCCAGTTTGATCTGATCTCGCAGCCATAGGAGGATGTGGATGTGGGGAAGACCTTGCTTTTGCCACTTTTTCGTATACATGTAGCAAGCAATGGAGCCGAAAAGGTGACCCTTAGTAAGCAAGTGAATCAGTTTGTTGACCTTGAGATGAAACACCCGACTGATGATATCATGACGATCGTGTGGTTTTTGTCCGGGAAGCAAAACATCAGTGATTTCATTCCATTTAGGATTACACGTGAAGGTGATAAATAAGTCGGGTTTGCCATAATGACGGACATAAGCAATGGCGTCTTGTGAAAGCTCATGCATATAGCGAGGTCCCCCAGTGAACGATGATGGAAGTATAACAACCTGACCAAGTTCACTGAAGTTGGTAGCACTGTTGCTGTTGAGAGCATCTTGTAAGAGAACATAGTTTTCAGCCCTGAGTTTCTTTTGATTGTTTCTGATGTAATTTAGCCTTTCTGTTTCAATTTTGGTGAACATGTCAACTAAGAATTGATTTAGTAGACTGCGATAGTGGAGTAAATGATTATCTTGTGCATGTCTTGTCATGAGACGATATGAATAGAAGTTTGCAGCAGATACTGTTTTCGTAAGACGTGTCTTAAGGGTGATGTCCACCTGAGGTACTGAAATGGAGTAACCATCTTCGCCATAACAGAACATGAGGGGATATTGAAGAGTGTCATAGGATCTGTGGGTTTCCCTGGATACACTGTAGTTTGTTGTCTCTGCTCTTCAACCAAATGTCCCTGTTCTCGAATGTTTGACCCACGATAACAATACCGACTTCACGCGCTGTAGGTTTATTAAATCTGCCCTTATGACTCTGCGGTGGTTATTTGTCAGCGTAAATGACAACGTGGAACTCCTCATTTGTATTTTCACTACTGTCAAGTGTGGCCTGGATATCTGTGATGTATGTATTAACGTTATGGAGCATTGGTTTGTAATTGCCTAACCAAATGATCTTTAACACCAGAGATGTTTGCACACCTGATATCGGTCTCCCTGTCCTCATCACCCAGGAAGTATATCTGTAAAAATTTGTGGTTTTCGTCAGGTGCGAGCAACAAACTTCCCATTAAATGGTATACTTGTCTCTGAACTTTAAATGTGGGCATAAAGTTTCCTTCAATAATCTGTTTTCCTCCAAAATTTCTAATGTGATTTAAAAAGTGTTCACTATCGGGATGGTGGCCAGTTTAGAGACTGTGGAGAGACTCAGGGAGTTTGTGGAATGGAGTGAGGTGGTCTTTACCGCCGCTACAGCATAAACCAGGAGACTCGCCCTTCCACTTAAGCGCGTTACAGTACCCACAGACAACATCGTTTCGTCCAATGCTGATAGTTGCGTCAGATTCGTAAGTAATGTGTGGGTCATAGGTAAAGCCCGAATTTTATTTTTTCAGCCACAGTTGTTTTTTACAATGAAGAAGCTTCTCGTGCATCAGATCGTATCGTGAAACAGAGGCTCTGTTTACTTGGGGATGTGCGTTTGTATATGTGGCAACAGCGGCCCTGTAAACTTCAGGATGATTGTGTGTGTACCTAGCAACGGCGGCCCTATTAACTTCAGGATGAGTGTCTTTGTATGTGGCAACGGCGGCCTTATTAACTTCAGGATGACTCTGTGTGTACGTGGCAACTGCATTTCTATTGACTTGTGGATGTGCTGCAGTATATTTTTGAACAGCTTTGTGGTTGACTTCAGGGTGTGTTCGTGCATATCTTGCAGCAGCATCGCACAGTTGATTCTGTCTAGGTGCATCAGATAACCTGCCATGACGTCTGGTGCATTTGCGTCTGTTTCTTATGGTTTTTTCAGGCTGTATTTCAGTGTAAGTGGGAAGTTTCACGTTATTTGTTTGCAAGTGATTGTGCTTATTACTGAAGGGTTGTAAGAGTACTATAGGTTGCATGTTTAATTTAGAGTCTGAGGCATACTCGTAAGCGTCACAATGGCCATTGCACAAGTCCTCGCCACTGAATTGGAAACTTTTCACAGGTACTCCTTCATCCCCGAAAGCATGATAGAGGTGAATGTTTTGAAAGATCTGAAAGCAGTATTGGAACAATTCAGCCATTGCCATCAACTCACATGCAGAACCATAGGTGCCGGCCCTCAACATTTCACCTATGTAGTGAATTTGGGAAGTGTAATTGTTCCCCATACCATCATCAGTCCACACTTGGAACCTGTCCCAGTTCAGACAGACATAGGAAACTATTGCTTTCCTGATATCAATGGTGGAATGCGTGTTGCCATGCAGTACATAGAACAATGAATGGAAAAGACACGAACCATCGCGAGGCATAGGAACGACAGTGTAGGGGCAACTTGTATGGCTAGTGGTGACAACCTCACAAGACATGTCAGTCTTGGTAATGATGAAGGTGAGTGAAAGGAATGAACATATGTAGAAAGCAAGGAAGTATGTAGAATGTAACCAAGAAATGCAGGAACGTAAGTCAGAAGTGTTAATAACTGTTTGGTGGTCCTTAAAAGTACAGATTAAAGCAAAGTATAAGAAATGAACCAAGTAACAAATCGAGAGATGTTATCCCATGAGGCCCTGGAGAGCATGATGTGGACAGTCCAACCATACTGGAAGGACTGTTGAGAGAGAGCGAGTGTGTGGCTGGGTATGATACCCCTGCGCATGAGCAGTGTCGTGCACCCCTGCGCATGGCCAATGGGTAGAGAGAGGGACACCCCTGCGCATGGGCATGTGTGACACATACCAACCACGGTGGCCTTGTGGGGTGTGCTAGTGCAGTGCACGTGGAAGGGGAGTTGCCGCATCCATGGTTGCAACATAGTAGAAGGTGGCCCTTGACCTTTTGGTGAACGCAAATGCCTGTATAGAAGGAACGATGCAATGTAGGAAAGTGAAATCCGGATCCAAATTGCAGCGTTGTAGGGACTCGGGAAGTGGGAGAATTAGTAATGAGTGAGAGAGGGCTTTGGAGATTATATCTATAGATGTAACTTACGATGTACTATTGCATGATTGACACATCATATCCTGCATTATGGACTGCTATTCATATCCCATTCCGATGTGACCCTGGCGGGATGTTGTGTTAGATGGCGGTATGGAACGAACCATCTAATGTAGGAAAGTGAGAAGCAGTTAGTTTTTCCAAGGACATGATAGGGAATGACGGAGCCAAGTTTCAGCCTTGTAGGTAATCTAAAGTGGGAGAATTAGTGATGAGTAAGTGAGTCAGTGAGTCAGTGAGTCAGTGAGGGCTTTGGCTGTTCACCACTGTTCCAACTGTTCACCACTAACTGCCCCTTAAAAGCAACCCTGCTGATTGTGTTGTCACCAATCCTGTACCTGCCTTAGAGCTATATCCCCACTCATTGGAGCCACATTGTCAGTTCCTAGTCTGTCCACCAATCCCCTAACTTCTGTGTTATTTAAGCCTGATCTTATTGGCCTGCATGGGTTCTTTTATTTAAAAGAATGCTTCCCTCTCTATCATTTAGTTAAGCCCACGGGGAGTCAGCGTGTCCCATTGAAAAATAAGCCTTTGCTCTTGTTGCCTGAGTGTTTGTGAGATGTGACCTCCCCAGGGACAAGGTATCTATTTCAAAACGCTGCATTTTAATTGTTCATTCGTATGAGCCGCCTCTAGCCAATGTCTTACTAAAGGTGCTTCTAATCTCTCTGTACATATATAGCTTCTATGCTGGATGATCCGAGTCCTTATTGGCAAAATAATGTATCCAATATACAATTTTGGACATGGACATTTGATCACATAAATGACTTTACTGGAGCTGCAATCAAAGGATCCTCTCAAAGCATATTGATATGGGATGGATTCATGCTCAAACACCTGTCCAACCAACACATGTACACAAACTGAACAATTATTGCAACAAACCTGTCCCCTCTCCTGTTGGGAACTACTTTCCTTTAATACTGAAGACACCAATAAATCCTTTAAATTGCAACCCCTAGTTCTTGCAAAGATAGGTTTATTCTGTAAAGAGGGATGTAAAGACAATATCAACCAATGCTGAAGAATAATTTTTTGAATCTATGTCCTCGATGAAAATGGCAACATACAAACCATCGGATTGGATTCAGATCTCTGTTTAGTCTGAAGCAATAACTTTTTTAGGGTAGCCTCTAGACAAAAACCTCTCTTGCATTTGCACCGCTTGTTTTTTATACTCTCCCATACCATCACATAACCTTAAATGGAGGAACTGCCCTGTTGGAATAGTGTCTTGCAAATTCAAAGGATGGAAACTTTTATAATGAGGCAAATGGTTTCTGTCTGTTGGTTTAGAATAAATTGCCGTAGCCAGCTTCCCTTGATCTTTGTAAACCCATAAATCTAAAAATGATACAGATTTTTTATGACTTGTTAAAGTCAATTGCAAATTAACATCTAACGTGTTAAGCCACATGACAAAACCTTGTAAGGCTCTTTCTGACCCCCTTCCAGATAAAAAATATCTCATCTATAAATCACATCCAAATTTGGATGTTTTACCAAAAATCAGATACATATACATGGGTTTTTTTCGAATTCAGAGACATAAAGGCATGCCAGCGAGGGAGCCATAATAGTTCCCATTGCTGTCCCCTTAATTTGCTTGTAAAATTGATTTTTGTACTGGAAAAAGTTCTCAGTTAAAACTAAAAAGGCCAGTTTTTATCAGGAACATCCTTGGATAGCAATAACTTTTTTTAACCACTGCTAATGACGCTGCCTATGGGATGTTTGTATCCAAAGCCATGACATCTAGGGTTGCCAAAAATGTTAGATCCTCCACCACTTGAACTGATTGTAGTTTCAAAATGAAATCTGCCAAGTCTCTAATATATGATTTACCCAATTTTACCAGGGCACTGAGAAAAGTATCTACATATTTGGACAAAGGTTCTAAAATGGATTGAATGCCAGATACTATTGGACATATAGGGGGTGAAACCAATGATTTGTGAATTTTGGGCACTATATAAAATACCGGAATCAAAGGATGCAATTAGGTCAAAAACTCTCTCTCTTTTTGAGTAATCAATCTCTGTTGTACGGCTGTTTCCAAAACCTCAGCTAAACGTACTTGTAAATCCTTCGTAGGATCACCTTGCAAAGGTCTATAGAACTGTCTGTCTGACAGTTGAAGTTCCACCTCGCTATTATAGGCTTCTGAGTCCAAAACTACTATTCCCCTCCCTTATCCGCTGGGTGGATCGTTATCGATCTATCCTGTTGTAACTTGGCACAAGCTTCACGTTCATCTGATGTAAGATTGTCTCTAAAGTGACAAGGCGTACGTTCCAACTGTTCCAAATCACACAAGACTAAATTCTCAAAAACCTCAATGATAGGATCTATCGGTCCTGGAGGAATTCACTTAGACTGTTTATGTAAACCCTGTGTCTCATGTTTAGAACCACCAAAAAACTGGGTAATACGGAGTTTGTGAATAAATTTATGAAAAGCTTCCCTCATTTGAAAAGAGTCATATTTTCTAGAAGGTACAAATGACAACCCTTTTTGCAAAAGTGATATCTCTAGTTTTGAAAGTACCTTAGCTGACAAATTAAAAACCAGTGGTGTTTCTAAAGGGAATTGCCCCAGGCTTAAATAACACAGAAGTTATGGGATTGGTGGACAGACTAGGAACTGACAACATGGCTCCAATGAGCGGGGATATAGCTCTAAGGCAGGCATGGGATTGGTGACAACACATTCAGCAGGGATGCTTTTAAGGGGCGGTTAGTGATGAATAGCTACCGCATTTGTAAAGTTGTGAGAAGAGTTAAAGGAGGCATCAAGAATAAGTGTCCCAAGGTGAGTCGGTGTTTAAGTGTTTTTTTTAGAATAAATATAGTGGTTGGCAGCACATTGTACATAGCAGAGAGATGGGTTTTTTTTTTGTAAATAGGTAATATGGTCGTGGGTAAATGCAGCGGAAGAATGAAGCAGGTCAGCGTCTTTGAGCTCTATGGAGGATTCTGTTAGCAGCCAGTTCAATAAAGTAGTGTGGCGGTGATTGAATGGTCGGTAAAACCGAAGTATGTAGGTTTGAGTGGTAGGATGGTTATGAGTAGTAGTTTAAACAATATTGAAGGGCATATCCCTGGTGAGTTCAATAATGAAATGTGACAAATATGGATAGTACCATGTAGGTGAAGTAGCTGAGCAAATTTGGAATTCTGTAGTAGTGAAGGGAGTGTATTTGTCCCTCCGAGAAAAGTTATTTAATAAGATAAGAGAGATATGTATTAACATCGAGTGAGTTTAGAAAATGGAGAGGTAATATTGATCTATTTATATTTAGTAGAACTGAAGAGATACAAGTCAATTTTTTTTTTTGATGTTCAATGTGAGGATTGAAGACAGCTGGTTGTGAGCTTTCATGCAGGTATTTGAGAGATTTTATATGACTGGAGATATTTTGTAGAAGGATAAAGAATTTATAATAAAGTAATTTGTAAAAATTAATTGGTATCAACATTTGTTAAAAATTGCTTATATAGATGAAGAATTGGAGTTTCAATCCAAGAAAGCTGGAGTTTTAAGAAAAACCAGTGGTGTATCTACCAAATTGGCAGCATATCGTGAATATAGTGAAAAAATAAGAATATTTGCAACTCATCTATTCCAATTCCCCTGATGAAGCCATAAGGCGAAACGAGGCCCCTGTTGGGATTAACAGAAAGATCGTAGGATTAACAGAAAGATATTGATGTCTAATGATTGATACACAATGAAGTATTGAGATTTTGTGACGGGATTAATAGAAAGATTGTGGGATTAACAAAATGATATTGATGTCTAATGTTTGATATACAACGAAGTAAGGAGATTTTTTGATTCTTGTAAAGAAAAGAGAATTTATGCTAAAGTAAAATAAGGATTGTTCAATTTAGGATTTCAGTTATGAATGGATAGAGTGTGTTTGAGTGTGTATGAGTATGAGTGGGAATGTTTTTAAATAATTTGTGAAGAAATAAAAATGTGAACATTCAATGCAGATTTTACAAATGGTTAATATAATATGAATGCCTGTTTTTGATATGTTTCTATAAATTTAATAAAAGGAAGTGTTTGAAAAAATATTTTGTGCTTTTACTCCACTCCACAGGGAGTATTCTATGATAGCAATTATTGGGCACAAAGAAAAGTTATATATTGCCTAAATTTTAGGTTTATATATATATATAGTCAGAAATTGGGCAATCTATATATTGAATGAAGTGCTCAGTGAAATTATACCAAAAAATTTCCAAAAGGAAATAAAGCATTAATGTTCCATGTTCATATTGAAAAAATAATATTTTATTCTCAAATTATAGATATTAATATAAATGAGCACTTTCTAACTTAATCATGCCTTATGTATCTATATACATGTATATTCTTGGATCTGTACAAATTTACATGTTTCACAATATTAATCTTGTGCCTCAATAAATGATTACACTATTATAATGTATAACATATAACAGTCTATAAGTCCCACTTGTATTGTGTGAATGAGAGTATGTATGTGAATGTGTATACATTAATCAGGGTTTTTAGTGTATCTGTTTAGAGATAGTGAGTGTTAAAAAAATATTTTTCTTTGCTTTCTGTTCTTTTGTTAATTTGTTATGTGTTTGTTAGGGTTAATATTTGGGTTTTTTAATTTGCATTGTTAGATGATTTGACCCCTGAGATAGGTGAGTGAGTTGCCAAAACATGGGCCTAGGATGGGTTGTGTTGTAAGCTGATTAGAGATGACACAGCATTGGAGCTGTCCTGAAAGTGACTGTGATTTGGGTTTATTTGTTACATGATATAAGATAAATGTATTTACTATTAATAGGATAAGATACAAAAAGAGTGATAAGTATGTTTGTTGAACCAGCATATGAATGAAATTAATGATGCTTTGTCTTCTCCAAAAAGATATAGTTGCAATGGAGAAGGTACAGAGAAGGGCAACCAAAATGATAACGGGATGGAACAGCTCCCCTATGAGGAAATGCTGAAGAGGTTAGGGATCTTCAGCTTGGAGAAGAGACGACTGAGGAGAGATATGATAGAGGTCTTTAAGATCATGAGAGGTCTTGAATGAGTAGATGTGAATCAGTTATTTACACTTACAGATAATAGAAGGACTAGGGGGCATTCCATGAAGTAAGACTAATCAGAGAAAATTCTTTTCATCAACGCACAATTAAGCTCTGGAATTTGTTTATTATTTATTTATTTATAACTTTTCTATACCGAAGTTCAAATAACAGAGTTAATTATCACTCCGGTTTACATTGCAACCATAAAAAACAAACAGTGACAAAGTTGTCTTACATAGAACAGGGGGAGAGAAAAACTTGGGTAAAATTTGGGTAAAATTTGAGAAAATGTGTTGCCAGAGGATGTGATTAGTGCAGTTAGTGTAGCTGGGTTCAAGAAAGGTTTGGATAGGTTCTTGGAGGAGAAGTCCATTAACTGTTATTAATCAAGTTTACTAAGGGAATAGCCACTGCTATTAATTGAATCAGAAGAATGGGATCTTCTTGGTATTTGGGTACTTGCCAGGATCTTGTGGCCTGGTTTGGCCTCTGTTGGAAACAGGATATTGGGCTTGATGGACCCTTGGTCTGACCCAGCATGGCAATTTCTTATGTTCTTATGTCTTTAAGACTATTTGCAGCACATTGTGTGGCAAGAGATAATTTATTGAATTTGTAGCACCAATGGTCTAATGTTGTTTTCATTTGTCTTATAAAGTAGGTAATGTTAAAAGATGAGTCTACAACAGCAATTTTGAAGTGATAGTATTTGCTTTTTCTTTTGGGTCTGTGTTATGAACGTACACACATACAGTCTGATGGCTAAAAATCTACTTAACTGAAAATAGGTTAATTTTATTTTTACTCATGTAAAAGACACCACAGTCCTTTGAAAATGCACCCATATATGGTATTGATTCACCTGTTTTGAAGCTGGAAAGGAAAATGATGCAAAAAGCTATTCAGGAAAGTTGAATATTTGCTATTCAAATCTGGAGCAGAGGCTATGCAGGAAACCAGGGCAAATAGCATGAAAATGGATGTTTAATGAGGAATTTTGGATCTGAGCTGCAGAATGCATTATATAACTTATTTCCCTATACATAAACTTCATTATCACTTTTCAGATATGCAAAGTCACTTACATAACATCACTCATGGTCTATCATGGATTTTGGTGTGTGTCTGCAATGTGGTCTCTGTCTCAGATTGATATGCTGGTGTGACACTTGCTGTGTTATCCTGTCTTGCCTTTGTATATATTATTTGGTCCAATTTTATCACAATGCTTGCTTCTTCTTTCTATGCCTCTGTGTTATACATGTGCATATTTGTGTGCAGTGGTATTGATTATTTTCTGTGCTTTGGAAGCAGTCTTCTATTGCAAGCAAGATAAAAGCACACACTAGTTCTATGCTTCCTCAGAGTCTCTCTCTGTACTTGTCTTTGACTTTCTTAGTTACACTGTACGTTAGCCCTCTTCTGTGCATCCTGCCTTTGTATTCTTTTTTCATTCTTCTTGGTATAACTGTAACCCACTTCTGGGTTTTTTCAATTCACTACCCAGAGCATGCAAGAGTCTCTCCAAAATGTCAGTGTCCTGCAGACAAAGCATGCAATCCTTGAATTAATATATGTATGCATATATACATTCCCTGACATTTTCTCTAGAAGTAAATAGATGCTCCCATTGAAGTCATAATTGTATATACTACCACCCTGCCAGGGGAAGCCTCTTCTGCAATGGTGTCTATGTGGGCTGTGGGTGTATAAAGCAGAGAGTTACATTGGAGGTAGCAGAGGACATTCTCAAAAGCCCTCTCTCCAATTGGGTGCTGCAAGTGAGGGACTAGACCCCACCCAATATCGTTTTCCGCAAGTAGGAAGGGAGAGCAGGGGTAAAAGAAGGAAAAGTGGAAGGGGGTACTGAATGTCTGGATTTCTTCTGCTGTATAGTAAACAAGATTTATTAACAAGAACGGTAATAAAATGCAAATGCTGGTAGCAATAATGAATTTTCTTTATGTACAATACAGATGTCTTTAAATGCACAAAGAATATAACCACTACTGTCCTTCAATCAAGAATGATAATTCAAAAACAAATGTCAAATAAGTATTCTATAGAGATACTAATCACACTTTTAGCAATACTCTTATCTAAGATGGTATAAGTATCAACCAAAATATGAACAGTAATTTTAAGAATTTGATGCTGTGTATTCACTGTCCTTTTTTTCAGTGTTCCTACTCTTGCTTCCAGGCAATAGCCAAAAAGGTAAGTATCTTTACTGAAAACTGTAATTGTAAGTGTCTTGTTATTTGTATTTTCATTTATTAAGCAACTTTGTTTTCTCTACTCAGAGTTGCCTTGTAGTCTCTCTTTCTCTGGGTAATTGTACACTCACTTCTGTGAGTCAGTCTAGCAAGACTGTAAGCTGAGGTGCAAGGATACTTAGCTCAAATTTTATAGCTAAGCTTGGTTCCTGTAGCTGATGCGGATGCAACATCTGCAGGATGTAGATCTTCTATTCTTCTTTTTTCAGTGTGTTCCCTATACTTTAATTTTTAAGAATGTGAAGGGACTAACTACACTCTCCATGACAATCTTCCAAAGGTGTGCTAAAGGCAATGTTACCTCAGCGTGATCCTGAAGACTTGTTGGCACTGTATATATATCTAGCTAAAGGGAAAAATAAAGTGCTAAGCAAATTTTCCCTATTCGCTGTGTGCAGAGAGAATAAGAAGATGGTTAGTATCTTTTGCAGCAGTTTCACTGACTTCAGTATTCACACTGTTGCAGTCTCCCACTCTCTGGATCTGCAGTAGCTTCCTTCCTTTGTATCAAATTCAGCTGTTGTCCTGTGTAAAGTTTAATATTCTTTCCTCACCACCACTATTATTCTGTTTTCGTTAAAATTCTCATTAATTGTTTTCTATTCACTGCCTACCTTGAAGCTTCAGCCTACCTTCAATAACTTAACCGTAACTCAACCGCCCTGAAATTATGGAAGCTTTAAAGTTTTTGAGATGTAATTTCCTTTCTAATGCTAGTTATATGTTTACATTTTCCTCTTGTTTCACTGTAAATCGATGTGATGTGCAAACGAACGTCGGTATAAGAAAGCTATAAATAAAATATAAAAGGTAACTAGAGCCTTTATTGGCTGTGGTAAACCTCAATCAATAGTTTATCATTTTTTTAGATAATTTTCTTTTAATTAAATGTCTTCATAATTAAACACAAGAATTTAAAGAAAGTATAGAAATGTACTTAGTACATACATATAATCTATCATTCATTAACAAACTAGTATTCACATGGGGGAGAAATATCAAAGAAATAAAATAAAAAGAAATATGAGCTGAGAGATAAAGAGGAGATAGTAGTTAAAATTGTAACATCTGACTATTCCCAAGTTAATAAACCTTCTTCACCCTGCAATTAACCCTTATCTGAAATATGTTTCTAAATCAAGTTGTGATCTTCCTGCATGAAGTGCCCTATCCCTAATACAAGGAGTGTTGTGATCTTCCTGCACACAGTGCCCTATCCCTGATACCCGTTAGTGCGCACGAATCGGAAAAAACAATTTTTTAACTAAAAAATCGTGCCAAACACGATTTTCTTCTCCTGCCAGATGATTTTGATCTTTAAGACGATCGGGCAGACGATTCACATCCCTATTATTTATTTGTGTTCTGCATTTCAGAGTGGATAAAATTCAGGAACAATAGATATTTCTCTATCTCCAGAGGCAATGGAGATTAAAGTGACTTGCGCAAGGTCACAAGAAGCAGCATTAGGATTTGAACTCTGGTTTCCCTGGATCATAGCCAGCTGCTTTAACTGCTAGGCTACTCCTCCATTCCCACATCATCCTTGGGCAGCTCTTCCATGTAATCAAGATCTTATGCTCTGTTACCCCCCTCCCCCCCAAGTGCTTCCTTATATGCCGAGCAAACAAAAGAATGTCCAATGATCCAGATGTGATGTAAATGGTGACTCAAACCTGTAATGAAGGGCAAAGTTACAGAAGTCAATTCACAAAGCATTCATCAGGCCTGATATAAACCTGGTACCTTTTTGAATACCACTTCTCCATTGCCATAATGGATTGTGTTGCAAGTCTGAAAGTGGAAGCCATAGTAGCTGCCCCGATTCGGAATGAGTGGGTGGTAGAGTCAACTCCATTTATGTCTGCAGCATTCAGCACCAAAAGAAGCACCTGAGTGAATTGGAAATGAGATAGAGGGCTCTTGTTTTTGTGCACCAGCAGTGAGCCTGGCACGTGAAGCCTTAAGGCCATATTTTTATTTATTTATTTATTTGTGGTTTTTTATATACCGAAGTATAGCGTTTTGCCTTCACTCCGGTTTACAGGATAACAACGTAATACATACAAATAACTTATAACTGTATTTAACATTCATATAGTATAACCTTATTTAACATATTAGAAGAGAAATTTATATGAAAGAGGTAATCGACACGAGGAGTAAATATATGATATTCATTAATTATTATGTGGAACGAATAGCAATCTGAGCGGTAGAGGGTTGATGTAGGATATGGGTAAGAGTAGGAGCTCGGGGCATGTTAGGTGCTACAGGTAAAGACTTGAGAAAGGTTGGAAGAGGATGAGGGATGAGGGCAGAGGGCAGAGTAGGGGAGGTGAGAGGGAGAGAGGGGGGTGGGGGGAGAAGGGAGATGAGACAGTGTTTAATAGAAAAGGATCGTCGAAGGAATGGGGTCGTCAGCATGTAATGGTTCGAGAGGGGGTGGATTTCTTATCCCACACCATCTCTAAAAGTTTGACTGAATAACCAGGTCTTTAGTTCTTTTTTGAATGCTTTGATGTCATGAATTGCGCTTAAATGTTGTGGAATGTTGTTCCATAAGTTTGGGCCTGCTATGGAGAAAGCTCTGTTCCTGGTGTTAGTGAGTTTGGCTAGAGGAATTGATGGAATTTCAAGTTGAAGTTTATTTGCAGATCTGGTCATTCTTTGAGGTTTGTGTGTTAGGATAAGTTCATTGAGAGCGGTGTTATCCGTTGAGTGTATTGCATTGTGAACTATTGTTAATGCTTTGAATTTAATTCTCTGGTCTATTGGGAGCCAGTGAAGTGATTTGAGGACTGGTGTGATATGGTCAGATTTTTTTTTTCCGGTTAGAATTCTTGCTGCGGCGTTTTGTAGTAGTTGCAGAGGTTTTAAGGTGGTTTTTGGTAGGCCAATCAGGAGGGAGTTGCAGTAGTCGAGGCTGTTGAAGATGAGCGATTGTAGAATTGTTCGGAACTCATGTTGGTGTAGTAGTGGTTTTAGATGTTTGAGGACATGTAGTTTGTGGAAGCCTTCTTTTGTTTTGAAAGCAATGTTCTGTTTTAAGTTGAGTTCGTTGTCGATCCAGATTCCTAGGTCTCTTGTTGAGTTTTTTAGTTGGATGTTGAAGTTTTCTATTTGTAGAGAGAGGGGAGTGGAGGATTGTGTAGTGTTGTTTCTTCCTATTAGTATGCATTCTGTTTTATTCATGTTGAGGGATAACTTTAGGTGGTTCAGCATGTTTCTGATGGTGATTAGGTGTTTGGCTGCGGTTCTTAATGTTTCTTCTATTGTGGATGTTATTGGGAAGAGGAGTTGGATGTCGTCGGCGTACATGTAGAAAGTAACTCCGATCGTTGATAGGAGGTGGCATAGAGGGAGTAGATATATGTTAAAGAGGGTCGCAGAAAGTGCAGATCCCTGTGGTACGCCAGTTTCGAGTGGGAGAGGATTTGAAGATTGGTTATTAATGGTAACCTTGAAGAATCTGTCTTTCATGAAAGATTTGAACCAGTTGAGGGTTTTGCCTGTGAGCCCAATGCTGGCTAGTCTCGACAGTAGGCATGTGTGGTCTACGGTATCGAAGGCTGCTGATAGGTCAAGTAAGATGAGGATGTGGCTTAGGTTGTTGTCGAAGCCTCTAATTATCTTGTTTGTTAGGTTGACAAGGAGAGTTTCTGTGCTGCGGTTTTTTCTGAATCCATGTTGGGCATTGTGGAGAATGTTGTTGTCCTCAAGGTGTTCGTTGAGTTGAGTAAGAGCTGCTTTCTCGGTCATCTTTGCGATTAGGGGGAGGTTTGAGATTGGTCTGTAGTTGTTTAGGTCTGTGGGATCTAGGTTCTTCTTTTTTAGTATGGGGGTGATAGTTGCGGTTTTTATATATATATATATCTATATATATATATAGCGTCTCAGATTCAGTACCAGGCATAAAGCGTACCCTCTAGCTTATGCAATACAATAGTGACCCCCCCCCCCCCCCCCCACCTTCATTGCCTGATTTGTCTTGGACTGGCGAATGATTATTGTCACTCTGTTATGAGCGCAAGGGCTGCTCCCTTCTTGAGGACTAGGTTACCAGTTTGCTGATGCTCATGGCTGCAAAGAAGGCCAAGGAAAATGAACAGCTGAAAAGGCTGGACTTGAACTGGTTGCAACACATAGTTCCAAGGCCTATATTAAGTACTTTAGGTGTTCTTGTATAATGGGTCACCTTTTATCTCATGTCTTGCCTGTGTCTCTAGCCCAGCCTTACATGATTCACTTAATTGGGAAGGCCTCTGCTATGTTTTCCTGTCCCAATGCGTTGGAGAAAAATACAATGCCTGCTAAATGAGTGGACATCATAGATCTGGCTATGCCTTCTCTCTTGTGCTATAATAGAGATCATGAAAAAAGCAATGGCACTTATGGGCCAGCCAAGGTTGGTGTGCCTTCTTTGGTGAGGAAAGATTTGAAGTCCAAGACAGCATTGATGTAATTCCTCTTTGTGTTACTCAACAGGGAATCTAGGATCTGATTCCAAACCTCAGTGGGCCAAATCTCCACACCTCTGCTGGGGACTTACAGCAAGAATGAGAGTCAGTGATGTTTTTTTATCCTGGGTACATGTGCAGCACAAAGTGTCATGTTATAATGGAGATACTGCAACACTATAACCCTATGTAGTGCGATACCAACTTCCATTCTTGTAGATAATCTGTTAATGTTGATTTTACCACAGCCATGTTGTCTGATCTGAATACTAAGCTGATGTTGCCCGGATGCCCACTCCAGATGTGCAGGACTACCCTAAAGCATGTGTAACCAGACCCTTTTTTTCTGACTTGGAGTATCCATCCTCTGCTAGTGATATCACAGAAAATAATGCACAGGAGTTCTCAGGGATAGCATTTACAATTACATAAACATTTCCTTTTCAACCTGCATAAAATATCCAGCAGGAATAATAATTTTTAACACTGCTTAAACCATTGAAGCAAAGTTCAGTAACCTTAATTAAGCTGAAGCATAGCAGGAACTCATGTATTCTTCCACTGGCCTCTTTACTGCCTTTCCCCACATGTGGAATTTTCAGTTATTTGACAAGCTGCCAAGCCTGAATCCCAGTAGGGAACTCACAGTGAAATCCCAAAACCAGATTCCTACCATCCAATGGAATGGAATCACAATTTTCAATAAACTTAATTTTAACATTTGTTTCCATCCACATCACATTAAACACTTTATTTTAAGGGTCCCTGTGCCTCTTTTAGATAGTTGTCCCATTTTTTACTACTTTTAATGCCATTTAAATAGAGCTTGGAAACAAGGTGCTTCTGGCTCTTTAAAACCACTCAAAACCTCCATTCAAAGGTAATCTCTACACATGAACCCAGCACTTATTTCAGATGATGTTGAGCTATTTTTAAAGTTTATTAGCACTTTTAACATCGCAGCTGCCATCTTGAATTTGGGGCCTTAAAAGTAATGTGGTGGCCTCCTTAGGGTCCCTCACCTAAATTTGGGGGTTTATTTAATTCATTTATGCTTATTTTAGCTTATAGTTTACTTTATTCACAATAGTAGAAAAGCCTGCTTCCCTGGAAAGGAAGTGACATCATCAGCCATCTTCTTTCCCTTCAGCATATGGCCTGCACTTCCTCTCTGCATCCAGGGATTTTCCTGGATCTCCAGACACCGGATCCTGCCTTCCACTTGCAGCAGCAGTGCCTCTCCTGCCTCTCAGCTGATTTCAGCACAGTTGATATAACTTGGCAGGCTGCCTGCACTGGCTGTCCTGCCTTCTTACAGATAGTGGAGTCCTGGCTCTGTATGACTGCACTGCGGGAACACAGCACAGCTTACACACACACAAAAAAAACCATGCTGCCTTTCTCTGTCCTTCTATTGCCTTTACAGCAGCAGCAACTGCTTTTATAGCCTCAGATACTTCTTTCACAGCTAGGTAACTTTTAATTTAATGTTCTCTTTTTATTTCTAACCCTCTGGTTACACTAACTTCTTTCCTGCTTTGCATCTGGTGCTTTCTGATATATCTGTGAACATTTTTGAGTGAATATTCTTTATTCTATCATTCATCTGCAACCACATGTGCTCATGATTCTCCTCTGTGAGCAGCTGGAGAAGAAGAGGCAGAGGAAGGACCGTGTCCTCAACAAAAGGCTCTGGAAGCCTGTCACTCTCATTCTTAACAGAACTCAGGAAAGGAAAAAAAAAAACATGTTTTATTTCTAAAAAATAAATCATCTTTTTATGTGGGATCCTATCTACTAAACTGCATTAAAATTTGTCAGAATATTACTGGTGAAATGCCAAATACAGGAGTGAATTTTAACAGAGTTGCTCGCATTAAAACCCCCATGTATGTGAGTATCTGGGCCAAACTGCGAGCAATGTATATTTTAAAACAGCCCCCTGTGTGTGAACAACCCAATGCATGGAAAAAAGGGGCAGAGTTAGGGCTTGCCAGAGGCATTTCATGGCAAGGCTGATATTTACATGTATAAATATGGATTCTAAATCCAACACCTGCAGCATGCATCAGGTTGTTACCCATGTTAATTTACTTCTGCCTTGATGAGATGTAAGTCTGAAGAAAACTCATTTTAGGTCTAAAACAACTGAATGAGGGGTTCTGGCTAAACTGGGGGCAGTGCAGGCTGAAAACCAGGAGGGTCTCAAAGACCAAGAAATAGACTTGGCAAACTGGTGGACTAATTGGTCAAATTAGCTATTTCCTTCATGCACCCAAGTTTTAAAATCAGCTTAACTGCACGTGCTAAGCGAACAAATTCCTAGGAAAGATACATGAATAACGTTTGCTTGTGTAATCACTTAAAATTAAGAGCACACCCACGCAGCTAGGTGTATTTTAAATCATACACATAGTTGATTAGAAATTCCTGTGTATGTGCACTCGCAGGTGAATACTCACATGTGTGCGTGCATGCATTCATTTTAACATTACCATCAAAATTGGTATGTTAGGTCCCTATTTAACATGCTGATGTGATAATTTGGCGATAGCGGCTTAAGAAACAGCCAGAAGGAATAAGGAGGTAGACTCTGGCTGTTTCCTTTATCTGCAATTCTTCACAAAAGAGCACTGTTCTGTTTGTACATCTCACATTGAATGTCAAAGTGGCCCCTAACCCCTACACTAATACCTAAACCTCACCTCGAGTGACTAGGTAGGCCTCATATAGAGGTATAAATACCAACCTAGTATAAGAGCATCATGGCTAGCCTCTCTCTCTCTCTCCCTTCCTCCCTCCCTCCCCCTCCCTCAGTGGTTATAGAAGGGCCCTGATAGCTAGGCTGGATCTCCAGCAGCTTAAAATGGTCCCCCCCAGTGGTTGTATGTAGGAAATACAATTCTGGCACTTATCACAAAGTACAAAAAACTTATTGCAGTTTGCACTAATAACTATGCAAAGCACTAAGATAGCACACTTTGCGATAAACTGCCTATTACCATAAAACACACCCCTTTTCCTATCACATGTGATACATAGTGCATTTGATAAATCCAGGCCAAAGTTTGTACCTGAGGCAATGGAAGGTAAAGTGACTTGCCCAAGGTCACAAGGAGCAGGACTCAAACACTGCTCTCCTGGTTCATAGCCCACTACTCTAACCACTAGGCTACTCCTCCACTCCATGCATCATCAGCTTCCCTTTCCTTCTAACCCTCTCCCTTACCCCCTGGCATCATCATCAACTTCCCTCTGCCTCCATCCACTGGCATCATCACCTTCCCTCTCCTACTCCTTTCCCTCACCCCATGGCATCATCATCCCTTTCTCTCTTCACCCCTGGCATCATCACTTTCTCTTCCCTCTCCCTCCAGCTCCCCATGTCAATTAACTTATCTTCTATTCCACTCCCTGGCATCACCTGCCCTCTTCTTCATTTCTTGGCATCATCATCATCAACTTCCCTCACCTCCTGGCATCATCACCTTCCTTCTCTCTCCAGTTCTCTCCCCCACCAACATAATCATCATCATAATCTTCCATCTCCCTCACCCCTTCATCACCTTCTTTTCCCTTTCCCTCCACCCCCTGGCATCACCTTCCCTCAACCTCAGTCCCTGGCATCATCAGCACCTTCCCTTTCCTTCCGCCTCTCCTTCCCATCTGGATGAAGCATCACCTTCCCTTCTCTCTCCCCCACACCCAGTGGCATAGTAAGCTTCCCTTTCCTCACTTCAATCCCAATCCTTATACAAAAGAAGTCTATGAGCAGGCTTTCTGAGTACTGCTGCTTCCTTCTTTCCGCAGGTTTCATGAGATTATAGAACCCCGCGCTGTTTGTGTTGCAGAAGAAAGACAGCAGAGGGGAAAGCAGAAGCAGCAGCCAATACGTTTTGCTCTCTAATAGCCCCTGCTGGTAGGAGGACATTCTGCAGGCCAGGAGGGAGACAGCAAATGATACTGCAGCTGTGGAACATCTGCACTCCAGTCATGGCACACTAGTTGAGAAATGCTGGCATAGTGCATGCTTCATCAGGAAACATTCTAATCTGGAGGGACAACAAAAACTTTCATTTTTCTGCCATACCTAAGATTTAATTTTTATTTTGACTATGCAGGTTTCTCCTGCATCTTTGGGCCTCCATTTCAGTTGGAACCAGTGCTAGGATCCAGGTGCTTTGATTCTTCATTTTTAACTTCCTAGGGATTTTTTTTCCCTTATTTAAAAATCCCCATCAGAATACCTAATCCGGTGATTGTAATGCAAGTCCTTGGCTGGGGTCAGGGCTTTATCCCAAAGCCCAATGCCAATGTGACCAAGAATTGCCTGGAGACTTCAGAGGGCAGGAGAACTTTGAGACTACCTGCTTCCATCATTGCCATCCTCATTTGTTTTTGTGTGAATGCACCTTAACTAACTTCTGCAATTGAAGATTTCTGGCTCCACCCACCCGGTAACATCATGTCATGGTTGGAGCTTTAACTTGGGTGCAATGCTGAGGGTAAGCTACCATTATGGATCTCTGCTGAATTTCAAAGGCCCCTTCTAAAGCACCCTGAGAGTTCCCTACATCTCTGGGAAATAATTAGGAGTAGCTAGGATTGTTGCTGAGGGCTTTTTTGAGTATTTGTAACTCTTTCTAACTTTTATGAGAAAAGGAAATTTTTTGGTTGATATTAATGTATGGATTTAAAGTGATATCCTCTTTTCTATGGTAACTATATCCCAGTGATTCCAGGAGAGAACATTATGGGAACAGTTGAAAAAAGAGAATCATCACTTGATAGATTCTTGTTATACCCTATCAGGGTCACTAGGAATCATATCAAACCTGGATGTGTTCTTTGAATTTTATTAGGGTTACTTCTGCTGATTTAAATGTTATTTTAATTAATGCATAATCATTGGAAGAGAAAACTGTAATATTATTTGATTTAATCCAAGAATTTGATTTAGATTTACTTTGTATAACTGAAAGTTGGGTTGGAGATGTGAGTTTCAAATCTGCCATTTTTGGGCAGGTTACTACAGCGCACTAATGGCATGTAAAGATCAGTTTTACTTTTATGTTTTCCAACATAAAGAATGTTGGAAAGAATTATTTAAAAGGGATTGATGTCCATCTGTCCTACTGTCCATCTCTGTATGCACAAATCTCCAAGAAATGTATGGAAATTTACTAAATTTGGTGTGCAGGAAGAAAATGTCAATATTTTGGATGAGTTTGAAACCAGAAATATTGGATTGTTATTTTCAGAGAACTGAGCTTCAGAAACAAAATCCTCATTGCTTTCAATGGGAAATGGAAGCTGTTTGAACATCTTTCTTGAAAGCAATCCTAAAGCATGCCTAAGCATGCTTTCCCTACTTGTTAAAAAGTATTGTCCATTATGGTTTAAAAGTGGTAATTCCCTCAAGATTTTTTTTATGGGAGGAATCCAAGATGAGAGTGGTAAAATGCATTTGATGGGTAAGGTGTCAGCAGATCTCATAGAGATCTCTCACTAACTGATTGACTCTTTTGTCTAGCAGCCTAACATCTTGTCATTGACTCGAGAGTCTGGGTCACAGGAGTCACTGAGGGATGAAGGAAGTTCATGTGTTTCTTCTGTCTCTTATTTTTTGATCCTGGATGTGCTGTTTCCTCCCACAGTTCTGTGGATTCCCGTGGCTATAAAAGAGCACTGGTTAGATGGTTTCATAATTCCACAATCATCCCAAAGTTTGTAGGAGGATAGTAGTTTGCCAGTGATGCAGTCTAATGATGATCAAAGTGATGGAACCCAATGGCAGGGAGAAAGGTTGGTGTTCTCTTCTGATATTGTTGGTGCTTTAATTTTAGCAACACCCTCAATCTCTACAGAGGAACCAGGTTCTCTTACTGGGCCAGAAGAAGGAAGATTCTTTGTCATGAAGGAACCAGTAAATTTGGTGAGATCTGATTATTTTAACTTGGAACATTATAGGAAAGTTTGTGAGAATTGCAAAAAAACTCTCTCTTCAAATTGAAGGAATGGTTTATTTTATTTATTTATTTATTGAGTTTTATATACCGTCATTCGGAAAAGCCATCACAACGGTTTACAAAAGCTCAAAATGCAAGATTTTTAACAATTGAGCAAAAAGGGATAACAGGAAGTATTTAATGGTTGTTAAATTCTCTGATTCTTTCCAAAAGTTTTAAATTCAAGATGCTGCATTTGCTTATATTAAATTATAGAATATTATGAAGGACAGTCTCATGGCAGGGAGAAGGCTTTTCTTAAGGATTTTGGAGGTGACTAACAGCAAGTTAGAGATTTTGGAACATGCATTGAGGAGGTTCAATTTGGCCTTTCTTGAACTTTCCTAAAGTATCTTCTATTTCCGCTAGTTAGGGAGGTGGCTGGTATGTGTATGTGTGACAGTGAGAGACTGGTCAGGAAGGTGACTGATATGTGAGAGACAGAGAGAGTCTGGTCAGGGATATGACTGATATGTGTGAGAGACAGAGAAAGACTGGTCAGGAAGATGACTGATGTGTGTGTGAGAGTGAGAGACTGGTCGAGAAAATGCCTGGGGTGTCATGGGGTGTGACTAGCATGTGTATGTGTCTGCATGGAGAAAGTACAGAGAAGGGTAGCCAAAATGAAAAGTATCATGTAATGGTTCCCCTATGTGGAAAGGCTAAAGAGGTTAGGGCTATTCAGCTTAGAGAAGAGACAGCCGAGGGGGGGGATATGATAGAGGTCTATAAAATCATGAAAGGACTTGAACAGCTTAATGTAAATCAGTTATTTATTTTCTCAGATAATGGGAGGAATAGGGGGCACTCCATGAAGTTAGCAAGTAGCTCATTTAAAACAAATCAGAGAACATTATTTTTCACTTAATGCATAGCTAATTTATGGAATTCATTGCCAGAGGATGTGGTTATGACACTTAGTGAAACTGGGTTTAAAAAGGTTTGAATAAGTTCCTAGAGAAGAAGTCTATAAACTGCTATTAATCAATAAGGAATAATAGCTTAAGATCTATTTAATGTTTGGGTGCTTGCCAGGTACTTGTGACTTGAATTGGTCACTGTTGCTGGACTTGAAGGATGCTGGACTTGATGGATCCTTAGTCTTGACCCAGTATGGCATATCTTATATTCTAACTTTCTTGATTTGTTTTATACTACAATGGTTGGATCAGAATTCACCTGATGCTCCACCTGCTTGGCTTCATTTGGAACAATCTTTCATGGAACCTTTTTCCTTATTATATTTGCCCATTGTAACTCTTTTTACAAAATTGCGAGATAACCCCTTATTGAACTGTACCCGTGTTGACTAAAACTCTTTAAAGTAATTAAGGATATTGTTATCATTAAAAAACTGCTGATTGTGTTCACCATGTATTGTACTAATCAACCCAAAAACCCACATAGGACAGTCCTCAACCTCTGCTCACAAATATATACGTAATTATATAATTAATATGAGCAGCTTTATTAGTTTAAATAGCTCAAAAAGCTTTTTCTTATCAGATAAAAACTCTGCAAAATTATCCCAGATCTTCCCTCAACTCCAACTATATAAGGGTCCACTACCTAAACACCTTACCACTCTCCTATAAACTATACACAAAACACAGAGGACAACACAGAACATGTAACAATAACAAAGGAACAAATCAAACACACTAAAACATTTGCTCAAAAACTGGGAACACATTTTTGGTATGAAAATACAGCTGCAAGGTAACAAAAGTCACAAAAAACTCCTGATCTAAACAAAAAAAACTCCTAATCTAAAAAGATGTGAAAAAGCACCAAAAGATGAAGAGATGTTTAACACTTTATCATCTATTCATCAAGCATGAATTTTCTTTAAAAACAAAAGCTGGAAAATGTTTCTTCACCGGCTTGCTGTTCCACAGAAAATCAATGTCAAATACAGACTGTTTCAAGCTCCAACAGTTCTTATAATGGCAAAGTTGCACGCTCTGATGTAATTCCGCAGGTAAACTAATGACAACCGCAGTCAACTTAGGTTTCAACAGTTCACATACCACTGCGTAGCCTTTCCTTATGGTTGTTGACCTTAAAGACTGTGTTCCTGATAGCTATATGTTCTGCATGTCGGCTTTCTGAGTTGCAGGCCTTGCTCAAGGTAGACTTGGACTTTCATATTTTATAGGAAGCACAACAGGACTGAATCATATCTGATTTGATCATGTTGTGATATTCATAAATCCATAATAAATCCTCCAGGACATCCTATAGTCTCCGGGATTGGGTCTGATTTTGAAACAATTGCTAAGTTTGTGGATGCATTATTACAACCTCTAGTAGTTAAGGCTCCTTCCTGTTATGTTTTTGTAATGATGTGAACCCTGGGCCGAGGTGAGAAATGTCTCCGCCCACAGGGTAAAGGAGTCTTTCAAGTCGGCGTTGGCCATTATTTTTGTCAGGAGTATATCTGAGATGTCCTTCTCTCTGGTAAGCTTGGGTCAGATGTTTGAGTTTTGTTGTTTCATCTGTATATTCTGGGATTTATATGACCCGTTGAATTTTTTAATTTTTTTCAGGTGTACTGCTGATGACTTTTGTCTTCATATATTGGTACATTTAAAATATTGTCTTACCCAATATTTGTGAACATGTTCCGCCACTGATATCAGCATTTTATGATTATGATCAAACAGGTAATAGAGACATAAGAGAATTAGTTTAATTTAATTTTTTCATTAGTAGGCTATCATTTGGTGATATGTTATTTTTGTTTTTTTATAGCTTTCTTTTCCCTGAAGAAGCCCAGCATGGGCGAAACAAGAGTTCCTTATCGGGTTTTATGATAGATACACTTGTGGTGTTTTTGTTATTTGAGACAGTCGAGTCAGTGACAGAGATATCAGGGTTTGGAAGCTTTGATCTATCAAGGATTTGGTGATTGAAAAGACTGTGATTTGTAAAATGAAAATTATGATGATGTCTTGAGCATCACAAGCAATTACATTATATCACATAAGGTCCAATGTGAAAATATCTTTGGAAAACTGAACATTTTGTATTTTGTATTTTTTTTTTAACATTTTTAATTTTATAGCTAATATAGATTGGATATATATAGGATTGATATGTATGTGCATGTGTGTGTATGATTGTGTGTTTTGGTTGTCTTTTGTATACTATTTTGATTTGCTATATATATGATGTGATATAAATATGTTTAATATTTTTTGAATTATGTATGTTTTTGTATCAGTTAATGTTTTTTTGTAATAAAATATATTCTACATTGTTATGTTATATAATTCACATATTTGTAATCATCTCTCTCATTTCGTGTTTGTTTCCAGAAGAAAGGCTCCATCACAGACAACAGAGCCTTTGTCTCTACTGCACAGCTCGAGGCCATCTCTTGGCCCAGTGCCCACAGAGGTTGGGAAACTTAAATGTCTAGGGTCCTTTGAGGAGTTGTCCCTAGGCCTTACTGCACCAGCTCCCAAATTCCTCCTACCCATCACACTGGAAGTGGGCTCCACATGTTCTTCTACCCGGGCCATTGTAGACTCCAGCTTCGGGATAAATTTCATTTTGCAAGATCTTGTCAACTAGCTTCTGATTCCAACGGTCCAGATGGCATCCCTACTGGTATCTCCTCGGTCTACAGAGATCCACTTCCATCCCAGGTAACCCAGACCAAGGTGCCGGTAGCCTTATGCATCAGACTTTTGCATTTAGAGAAGATCAGTCTTCAGGTGATCTCCTGAGCAATTCACTCCATCATTCTAGGTCTGTTCTGGCTCCAAGAACATCAATCCCACCTTGATTGATCCACCTTACAACTCATCTTCTGGGGTTTCAGGTATACAAAGTCTTGCTTGGTACCTGTAGAACCACCCCATCTGGTAACTATAGCTTCCTTACTTCTAGGATTTCCTCCTCAGTATGCGGACTACAAAGATGTTTCCTCAAAGAAGAGTGCCAAGATCTTGCCTCCTCATCGCATGTATGATTGCAGCATAGAGCTCATTCCAAGAGGTATGCCCTCGCAAGGCCAGGTTTACTCCCATCTTTCCCTGAGACTCAGGCTGTGTTGGCCTACATTCAAGAGAATCTGGAACACACATTTATCTGGCTTCCTCTTCCCTAGCAGGAGCTGGGATCTTCTTTGTTTCAAAGAAGGACGGATATCTCAGGCCATGCATACTCTACCACGGCCTGAACACCATTACTAAGAAGGACCATTATCCCTTATCTCTAATAAGTGAACTCTTTGATCGCCTACAGGGTGCCAGGTTATTCACAAAATTGGATCTCAGGGGTACGTACAACCTCATTCACGTCAAGGCTGGTGATGAATAGAAAACTGTATTTAACACTCACAGTGGACACTTCGAGTAATTGGTTATGCCCTTCAGGCTTTGTAACACCCCGGTAGTTTTCCAGAAAATGGTCAATGAGATCTTCCATGATCTGCTTTATACCTGTGTGGTTGTGTACCTGGATGACATATTGATTTTTTTCCCAGACCTTGAGTTCCCATTGTAGAGACATTCACATAATTCCTCAATACTTGCAAGAGAATAATCTCTTCATCAAGCTGTAAAAATGTTTCTTTGAACAAGAGGAGCTTCCCTTTCTCAGGTACATAGTCTCACAAGACATATTTCAGATGCATCTCACCAAGGTTGAAGTCATCATGGACTGTCCTTGCCCCCTGGGGCTCCAGGCCTTACAAAGGTTCCTGAGCTTTGCTAATTATTACCACCAGTTTATTTTTCAATACTCTGCCATGGCAGCCCTCTTAACTGCTCCTACCTACAAGGATGCCAACACCAAGATGTGGCCACCAGCTTTCCAGAAGTTAAAGAATGGCTTTGTTGACAAGCCTTGCCTACGTCATTTGGACTCCACATGAACCTTCATCTTAGAGATAGAATCCTCTACCCTGGGGGTAGGGGCTGTCCTCAGCCAACACATTCCAGAAGGAGTACTTCATCCATGTTCCTTTTTTTCTAAGAAGTTCTCCCTGGCTGAACACAACTATAACATTGGACATCAAGAGCTTTTGGTGATCAAACTGGCACTCAAGGAATGGTGCCATCTTCTTGAGAGGGCTCAACACCGCATCACTATATACACAGACCACAAGAACCTCAAACATCTATATCAAGCTCAACAGCTTAATGCGAGACAGGCCCATTGATCTTTGTTTTTTGCTCACTTCAATTTTCAGTTACAATATAACCCAGTGCTCAAGAATCTATAAGCAGATGCTCTCTCTCACTCCTTCCAGACCGAGTCCCAGAACCTCCTAGGCACATCATCAATGCTGCAAAAATACTCCTGGCCACTAAGGTGCCCATCCCTCCAGAGAAGATGGTAGTACCCTCCAGATTATATGAGAAAGTATTGAAATGAGCCCATGACTCCTGTGTCGCAGGATACCCTAGGTATGCAAAAATCCTTGAATTGCTTCAGCAGCACTATTGGTGGCCTCAAATAAAGCAAAACATCAAGGCCTATGTTGACTCATGTACCACTTGTGCACAGAAACAAGCACTGCATGGCAGAACCTAGGGGCTGTTATAGCCATTGCCAGTGCCCAGAGAACCCTGGGCCCACTTATCCACAGACTTTATCATGGACCTCCCTATCTCTAACAGCACTACCATGATTTGGGTTGTGATTGATCAATTCTCTAAGATGGAACACTTTGTCCCATTACTGGGCCTTACTTCTGCTCTGGAATTAGCATGTCTCTTCACCCTCAATGTCTTTCGCCTACATGGCTTACCAAAGCATTTACTATCAGATAGTGGAATTCAGTTAACCTCAAGGTACTGGCACTCTCTCTGCAAAATGTTTGATATAAAGCTTGACTACACTACAGCTTACCACCCACAAGGCAAGAGGCAACTTACCACCCACAAGGCAAGAGGCAAGCCTAGCGCACTAATTGTACCCTTAAAACCTTCCTCTGCTCTTACGTCAATGAGCATCAGGATAACTTGGCTACCCTCTTACCATGGGCCAAATTCTCCCATAAAAATCATGTCAATGCAGCCACTGGTTCCTCCCCTTTCCAGCTAGTCTATGGAAAACAACCTCTTCCTCCACTGCCACTGTCTGTGACAGTTCCTTCACCGGTGGGTTAACTATCCGCCCAGGAATTGCATGAACTATGGGAACAGACCAATCAATTGAGAAACCACCGCCCAAGCCAAGAAAATGGCAGATGCCCAAAGGCTAGTCTCTCAGTTCAAGGTGGGAGAGAAATTTTGGTTAAGTATCCAGCACTAACACCTACGACTTCCCTCTATGCACTTGGATTCATGCTTTATTGGACCATTCTCTGTGCTTTGGCAAGTGGGCACAGTCATGTACCAGTTAAGGCTACCACCTACAGTAAAGATCCATAACATGTTTCAATTTTTGTTTCTTAAGCCAGTGGTACTTTTGTGGACCTGCAGAGTACCACCTTAACCTCAGAAAATTGCTACTGATGGAAATGATATATAAGAAGTCCAAGAAGTCCTAGATTCCCACCAGAGAGGGGAAAAGATTTAATAATTAATCTCTTGGAAAAACTATGGCACAGAAGAAAATTCATGGGAGCCGTCCTCCAACATTTTGGACACCACCCTCTTAAAGGGCTTTCATCAATGGTACCCGAGAAACCCAGAACCTCAGGGAGGGGGCTTAACAGGAGGGCTTCTATTGTGTTGGCAGTTTGTGGGCTGTCCCTGTCAACCAGCATACTCACTTTCCTAGCCAGGCCATCCCTACTGGCTTCCGATGCCACCTGCCCTCCTCACGATAGGGCGCCATGTTCCAACATGATAACAACTTTGAATGATATGATATTTACAGTCATATATAGTGCTACATAAGATGTATGTAGATGTACATATTTTCAACTGTATATTCTTTTTTTGCACGCAGTTCCTATGTATTCAGTCTTTACTGCCTTTTCCATCTCCTCCCTGCCTCCACCCTCTTCTCCCATCCCTCTTCCATTTCTTGCCTTCCCCATCTCCCCCTCCCTTGTTTATTGTAATTTTCCTCCTTTCTATTCATTGTAAACCGGCATGATGTGTTTCACGAATGTCGGTAAATAAAAGTTCATAAATAAATAAATAAATAAATAAATAAATAAATAAATAAATAACATAGTAAGGCACTGCCAGCACATCAAATGGCAAGATGCCGCCTGCCCCAACCAACCATACTTTTCCTTAGGCGTGCGCATGCCCATCATGATACTTTAAGGGCCCATGGTGGGAAGATCCCCGTGGTGCCTCCTGATCACCTCACATGCTAAGCCCTATAAAGAGCTCTCCTTCCCTCACTAGCAATAGGTCCAGCTACTGTTTAGAAGTGTGTGTTGCATCACAGCATTCCAGTCTTCATTCCAGGCTGTCTCCAAGTCCTTTTCTTCAGCCTGTTCCAGTCTTCATTTCCAGACTGTCTCCAGGTCCTTGTCTTAAGCCTGTTTCAGTCTTTGTTCCAGCCTGTCTCTAGCCTTCATCTTCAGCCTGTTCCAATCTTTGTCTCCACCTACTCAAGTCCTTACCTGCTGGACCTGCTCTTGCCTTGCCTGTCTACCTCAGTCCTATCCATTCCTCTTCTTCTCCCTTGGACGGATACCTGGTTTTGACCTCTGCTTAGACTCCGGATAAGCCTGCCCTTGACCTCTGCCTGAACTCCAGATATACCTGACTGCTGCCTGCCTCTGACCATTGCCTGGACCTCAACACACCACTGGCTGCCTGCCTATGACCTTCACCTGCCCTCGATCCACATGTCCAGTCATCAAGCAAAGACCCTCACCTAAGTCCTGCCGGCCCTGGCACCCAAAGGCTCAGCCCATGGGGACTGTGGGCTGCTATAGGTGAAGGTTCAGTTTGGGCTGTGCTTCATGTGGGTCTGCCTGCTGACGGCAAAAATCTGAAGGTAGAATCAATCTTGCCTCAGCCCAATGGTCCACAGACACAACAGGTACATTTTGCCCCTCTTTTAGTAGTTGGAGTGTTCGTATCACTGTTGGTGCTTCTTTGCTCCAATTTAGGTACCTTTGGGTGCTCATACATCTGAGTAGTTTTGCCTCTGTCACAGCACCATGGGCTATTGCCTGTCTGCAAATTTCACTAAACTTGGATAGAAAATTCCAATTTTAGAGGCCAAAATAGGAAGCACTGCTTCCCCCACTTAATGAAAAATGAGTGATTGAATGATAGGAATAAATGAATAATTTATTTGGGCTCAAACTGAATGAAATGAATCACTGAACCAAATGAAATGAATGAACAAACTATAGAGAAAAAGTTTTCAATGCACATCCCAACTGAGAAAATTATTTTTCATGGGAAAAAAATGTTGTTGTTTTTTTTTAACAATTTAAGCTCAAATTAAGAACATGATGAATTTTGACATGGATATTATTTTTTGAGCTAATTATTTTTCATTCAGTTGGGTTACACTCATTACATTCTGCTTCCATCAAAGGCCAATTGGAGGTTTCTTTCTCTCTTGTTAATTTTAAGTAACTGGAAGTTCAGTAAAGTAACAAGTTATTAATTTATATTGGTGGCAGAACACAGTTTGTTTGGCATGCAGTTGTGTATCATATGCTTCTGAAAAACATCAAAATTCTAAATATGCCCATGATATTTCAAAACTGGTTAGATTATATTGGGCCTTACTGACACTTTTGCTAAACATGTAACAACATGCAACTCCCTTGGTTTGTCCTTTTTTTTTTTATCATTTTTATCTTTGTTGTTGATATATAAAAAATTGAATAAAAAGGAGTGAACTTATTAAAAAAAAGAAAAAGCATAGGAAAAACAAAAATCTAAATTAGAGTCTAAAAACATTACTGCATCAGCCTATACATGAGCATGAAACATGACATATATTACCTTCTAAACTCTTTTACCCGGTGCTATTAGCTAATAAAACTAGCAGGAAAGTAAAACTAGAACAGGAAAGTGCATCAAGACAGGAATGGGTCAGTGGGAATCTTTCTTTGCAATACAGTATATACCTGAATCATTCGCTTGAATGGACTCCTTCGGTCTGAAAGAGCTTTGCTACAAAATTTCAAGAACAGCATCTGAAGCACTGTTTAGGATTAATATGTAAAATATCTATAACTTTTATTATGCTTTCTAGTCAGAGCCCCTTCTTGTACTGAGGAATTTGATTATCGCAGACATTCAGTGTAAACACCCATCTCCTGAATACAGTTGGTAGCAATTACTTACCTTTTAAATGAATTTGAGCCAACAAAATATCGTCTGCTCTTTATGCACCCCATCCTGGAGAATTCAATTTCATCAAAAATTGTGCAGCTGGGGCCTGAAACCGAAACTACAATTTGAAGAACTGCTGCCAAATCACCATAATAATCGGAGTCATTTAAAACAGCAATCTGTAAGTCAGTATGGTGGCTCAGAAGATTATTACTCCAGTCTGTCAGACAATCTGTTCACTGAGACTTTAGTTTAAGACCTGGCACCATTCATCTGTCTGTACTTTATTCCTGGTTTTCAGCCATGAGTTTCAAGATACTGATATTTACTCTGCGAAGAGAAGCAGGCTAATGTTGTCAGAGTTTGTCTTGACCTGAAGAACAGAAGATTCTGGTAGGGATTTCAAACAATTAATGCTCAGTATCTTAGAGGAGTTTAGCTCCCCTTCAGAAATGTAACACTTGAGAAGGACTTTATGATCATGGTAGAATGCAAACGGGTGAGAAAGGTCTTCTTCTAAACAGTTTCATTAAGACTTTAGAAAGTGCTCATTAAACATAAAGTCACATACACTTCAAGCTCTGCTTCCTCCTCTTCCCCAGAGGAAACAGGATTCAAGTAAACAACAACGAATAAGCACGTAGCCAGTGAGGTCAGTTGAATCAAGAAAGAGCTGATTAAGATGGGCAAGGATGTAATAGAACTGCAGAGATTTCACTCACAATTGGCCAAATGCCTAAGTATAAAAATGGCACCTAGCAGCATACATGAGGGAAAGGTGGGGCTGCTCCAGTCTGGAGCAGAGAAGGGAAGTGCAAGCATCAAATACCTCAAAAAGAAAAGGGATTAAATTGCTGTTTGTACGCTACTTATGAAAGTCACATGATGATATATATATAGAGAGAGAGAGGCATGGTCTATGCATGTATATACTGTAAACTTCAATAAACTTGCTTGTTTTATCTAGTAAGGTAAAGCAAAGGAAGAACAAACTTAACCCTTTGTCATATGTAAACTATATTCCTAACGGTATACAAGAGGTAAAAATATACTAATAAATTCCTTAAAATGTTGTTTTATCTAGTACAAGAGATTTGAACTCTGTTTCTAAGGTCAGCCCAAAAGAACACTCAGATTCTGATAATTAATCATTAAATGAATCATTAAGAGGTCAACTTTCAAAGTCATCTCCACGGGTAGAGTTGCATTTTACCCATGGAAAAGGCTCTTTGACAGTTTCCTCTCTGTGAGCGGGTAAAATGTATGTGCTTATTTTACCTGCATTTAGGGAGGCATTCCTAAGGGCAAGGTTAGGGTGGGGACTGCAGCAATGCACGTACTTTTGTAATTTCAAAAATCCACATGTTGTTATAGTTTGAAAAAGTACCCAGAGAGAAAGGAGACGCACATTTCTGCTGGTAATTGTTTCTTAGGCAATTTTAAAAGTGAAAATACCAGCGAATTTTGCAGATAAGCAGTCAGTATCAGAAATGCCTCCAAAAAACTATTAAAAGGAAGATCCATATTTAGCCACTCTGCGGCTGTGCTAGTGAGCAGCTAACTAGCAGGTATATTTAGTGGCACGGTCACACCACTGAATATACCCAGCTTTCTTAAACTTAACTAGTTACTCGGATAGAATTTAGCCAGATAAGGGCAGAATGTAGCTGACTAAGCCATTTAGATGGATAACAATTAAGTTCTTCGTCTAAGTGGCTTTTGAATATGGGCCTTAGGAATACCAGCCCAAGGGCCTAATTTACTAATGCTTTTCTCCCATTTACTGCCTGTGGGGAAAAAAGCTAAGTAAATCAGGCCATAAGCATGCAATGAATGACAATTTCAGAGAGCCCAGAGAATGAAAGTGGACCTTCTTTAACCCCCACGTCCAGAAAAATATTGCCAAAAATAGCATTTAAGGGCCAATGTAAGTAAGCTCCATTAAAAGCCAGTTTTAACACGGGTGCTCTGTTTCAAAACACTAGCTGTCAAGTTTTCACAGGATTTAACTGATGACTTTGACAATTTGTCTGTTAAATGTGCCCTGTTAAAAATCTACTCTTTCCAACTGGCTAAATACATGCACACACACAACTACTGTGCACACAGACTTAGCTGGTTAAAAAGGGACCAGAATTGGGGCTACGTGGGGGTGGGCTCCAATAGCTACCCAATCAGCTACCCAATCAGCACCATGTTCAGAAGAAATGTTCTTTTGTTTGAAACAACTTAGACAATAGGAATGTGCAATTGTTTCAAACAAAAAAGGAAATGTCAACGACATTTCCTACTTCCATACCTGGGAACTTTTGAATTCTGCTCACCATGAGATTAGTGGAGGGTGGGGGTGGGAGTAGGGAATGGCTACATGGGCTTTCTCTTTTCTTTCACCCCTCCTCCATTCTCCCTCTCCCCGGGAACAACTTTCTTCTTAATGTATATTCTTTTTCAGATAATAAAATAATTTCCAACCTTTGCTGTCTCTGGGTTGATTTTGTGGCTCATCATTTTTTTTCTTATTCTCTGTCCTTATCCCTTTCTTTGTTTTCTGCCTCTCTCTCTCTGATGACATCCTTTCTTTTTCTTTTCTGTTTCAGTTCTCGCTCCCTTCCTTCCTTCTTTATATCTTTCCTTCAGCAGCAGATACTTAAATAATTTCTCTTCCTTCTTTTTCTCTCCCCTTCTGCTTGTTTTTTTATTCATCCTACCTGCTCTGCTTTCACCGTTTTTCTTTCTTTCTCCAGCAATCTCTCCTACGTTCCTCTCCTCATCTCCTTCCTTCTACATTATCACCCTGGCTTCTTCCCACAAACCTGGGTCATCTCTCCTCCATCTCCTGCTATCCCTGATTCTCACTCTCTCCTCTTTCTCTTCCCCCTCCCTATGCTTTACTTTTTTTACCCATCCCCCTTACTCCCATCTTCCCCAATTCAACTCTCTCTCTCCTCCTTACTATTGCCTTCTCCAGCTTCCTTTTTCTCCCTTACACTTTCTCTCCCCCAACTCTTGCTCTCTCTCTCTTCTGGCTGTTCCCTCTTAATCCCTCATATTTTCTGTCACTTTCCATGCTTGTTCTTCTCACTCTATCTCACCCCCACTATCTTGCTCTTTGACATCAATACCCTTTCCAGCACTCACTCTACTCTCACTGTATCCTCACACTCATTCTTGCTCTCTTATCTCACTAGCCTCTCCCACACAAACACACACACTCAATTTCTCTCTTTTCTCCTCCTTTGATCTCCCATTCATTCACACATGCAAACTTTCTTTTGCCTCCCCTCTCCTTTACCGGGATCCTTGCAGGACTGAAAAGAAAAATAATGCTTCCCTGCCTCGGGCCGTTGATTGGTTATGGCTATGAGAAGGAACGGATCAGAAATGGGGAATTAGCATCAGAGTTTGTTCCTGCCTCCTGCCTTGGTCTCTGTCCTTTTGCCTGCCATCAACTCAGAGCAGACGGGAAAGAGGCAGTTTGGCTAACAGAAGGGAAGGTGATTTTTAGAACATGGGGATCCTGGGTGCTCTCAGAGAGAATAGGAGAAAGGGGTCTAACCCCAGAGTCTCTGGGTCAAATCTGGAGAATTCTCAAGTATGTGTATTTTGTTTCATGATATTTTGAAAATGGAACAAAAGAAAACTGAGATTTCAATTTTCTTTTGTTCTATTTGGAAAAAATAAGGGAAAAACCCTTAGATCCAACTCAGCTTCCACCAGTCTTCCACAGACCAGAGTCTGTGGAAGACTGTGGAAGACTGTGGTGCCATGACTGAGGAGATCCTATCAAGGAGGCCTAAGCTTGGAGCCAGGGCCTGGACCGAAGTCCAAGCCCTGGTCTTATGCCGGGACCTTGCCTGAGGCAGGTCCCAATGTTGGGACTTTGGACTAGACCCAAGCCCAGTCCCAACATCAGGGCCCAACCCGAAGGCTGAATCCTATCAAAAGGCTTTGGCCCAAGTCCAGGCCCAACACCAGGGCCCAGTCTGGAGGTGGGACAAGCACTGAGTCTTCAGCATAGGTCCAAGCCCAGTCCTAAAATAGGAGCCTGACCTGAAGGCTAGTTCCCATTGCTGAGGCTTCTGCTTAGGCTTGTGCCTAATGCAGGGACCTGGCTTGGATGTCAGGTCCCATAGACTAGGCCTCAGAGTAGGCCCAGGCCCAATGTTGGGTTCTGGCCCAGAGGTCTGGTGTCATCACTAAGGACTAGGCCCAGGCCCAGCCTCATACCTAACAATAAGTCCCAGCTTGGAGGTCGGTTCCCATCACCGAGACCTTGACCCAGACCCAGGCCCATCACAGAGCCCTCTGTGTAGGCCAAGATCCAGGCCCAGGCTCAGGTCCAACTCCTGTAGCCTAGCCTGGAAGCCAGGTCCTGTCACTTAGGCCTTGACCCAAACCCAGACCCAGACCTAGAACCAATAGTGGAGCCTGGCTCTGAGGCTAAGTCTCATGGCAGAGCCCTTGGCCTAGGCCCACTGCCAAGGACCAGTCTGAGGCCTGGTCACATTGTTCAGGTCTAGGCACTGTGCCAGGGACCAAACTGAAGCATGGTCCTGTCGAAAAGGTCTAGGTCTAGGCCTAAGTTTGGTACTGGAACCTGGCCCTCATACCAGATCACATCACTGAGGCCTCTTCCTAAGTCCAGATCCACCTAATGCCAGAGCTTAGTCCAGAGGTTGGATCGAGTCACCATTGAAAAGTATGGTTGTACTTCAAAATGGTGCCTTTCTCTTAGGAGAAAAGTGCCACAGTGACATCATTTTGATGCATCTTTCAAGTGGACAGCATCATTTGAAGAGGATGTTGGACAAAAGAGGACATCATGAAGGCCTGATACTAGGTTTCCATCCTTGGACTAGCATTAGCCTAATGCCTAGGCTTTGGCCTCGGTTACAGGATATGGCTTCCGGGTTAGGCACCGGCAATGGGCCTCAGTGCTGGGCTTAGGCAGAAGCCTCAGTGACAGGCCTCGGCATTGAGCTTAGGCCTTAGAAACAGGACCTGTCGGGCCAGGACCTAGCACTGGGCCTAGGACTTGGCCTTGGGAATGTGACTAGGACTTGGGCCAGTACTTGCAGTGGCTTAGGCTTTGGAAATAGGACAGAGCCTCAGACTTGGCTGCGGCATCAGTGCTAGGGCTCAGCAATGGAACCAAGCCTTGACGTTGGGATAAGTAGGGCTAAATTTTTATTTTGGGGGGGGCAGCAAAATGAGGTGCCTGGAGAGGCCTTGTTTTTTGTTTTGTTTTGTTTTGAATGATTTTTACAAATGTTTATTTTAGGATTTGTAGGTATGTGGGCCCTGGGCCGAGGTGAGAGAAGGTAATGCCCACAGGGAGGAGCCCTGTGAGCCTCTCCGTCGGGAGGCAAGGTCTCAGCAGACGACAGACACAGCTGTGGAATAGAGTCTTTATTAGAGAGAGAGAGAGAGGCACTGCCTGAGGAGCGGGGCGTGCAGGAGAAAGGCACTGAGTCTGTGCAGTGGGTTATACCCAGAGGGGATACCTCAGTAGTGGAGATCTGACAATGGTCCGCAGAGCGGGGTACACCAATGAGGTTCCTCTGTAGTGATGATTCGGTAGTGGCCTGCAGCGTAGGGTACATCGAAGGGGTTCCTTACTTAGAGATGATATGGCAGTGGCCCGCAGCGCGGGATACACCAGTGAGGGTTTCCCACTACAGAAGTTGCAGTAGAGGTCCACAGTGCTAGGTACACCGACAAGGTCTCCTATTATAGATGGTACAGTAGTGGCCCGCAACGCGGGGTACACCGGAGAGGATTCCACACTAGAGATGGTATAGTAGAGGTCCATAGAGCCAACGTACTCACAGTGACGTATGTTCCAGCAGATGCCCCAGGGAACGGGGATAGGCAGCAGTCCAAGACAAGAAGGCCCTCCAAGGAGCGGATAGCCAAAGACGAGAAAGGGCAGGAACTGGAACTGGAGGTCCATAGTGTGCAAAGCAGATTCAGCAATGAGGGAACTCATTGCCAAGTCGTCAGTAGATAGGGCCAGCCAGCTTAAGTATCATGCAGTGAAGACGTCATCCAGAGGGGACGCCCCTGAGGTTCCCGCCATGACGTGCTTAAGACTGGCCTGTGCAAGCATGTCTAAGTAATCCCAAAGGCAAGATGGCGGTCGGCAGCGCCCACGCCATTCCAGGGATGCCGGGCAGGTCGGCGGTAGCTGGCAGAGGCCGCCACTCTCCCCAACGGTATCAATGCAGCACAGAAAGAGGTGAGCATTAGTGGTCACAGCCATCTGCGACCGACGGGCATAACAGTTTATTTCATTTCTGTAAGGGTCACCTATGTCACCAACTGGTATAGGTAAACCAGGAGTCCCCCATCCCTATCCAGTTCTCCCTTTCTACTTTTAGCACAGTATCATTAGACATAAGTAAGTCACCACAAAAAACAATTTTAAAAACACAATTTTCTTGTCTGCATTTCTCCCCCTCCTCAGGAGGGACTGCCACCCCCTTGTGCTGACTGCTGGGGAATGCCACCCTGAATTTACCTAAGGGATGCCACCCTTTTCCACAGCAAGTGGGGATGCAACCCCAATTTTTCCAACAGGGGATGGCACTCCTTATCACAAGATGGGAACCCAGCCTGCACCTATTCCTTAAATCCAGAACCCAGATCCCCCCATTGACTGTGGTGGAGGGCAGAGACCTTCCATCAAAGCCAAAATGAAAGACTCGGACACAAAAACCACAAAAGACACAGAGAAAACAAAAGGAACGTAAATCACAATACACTTAGCAAAACTACTGGGGGAGACCTGGAGTGGAGTAAGGGGAACAGCTGGTACACCAAAGTCAAAACCACACAGCCAAAAAGATAAGGTGGAAGATGCAGGCAACTATGAGCACACAGTCACAGGGAAATACGACGGTTCAGAATCCCAGAAATCCTCAGGTACAGGTAAATAGTCAGCTGTAAGGAAAAGATAAAAATATAAGGAAGTGAAATTGCCACAAAGCCAGGGAGATTCAGGGGGAGAACCACTTATTCTCTGCCCACCCGAGGGCCAATGCACCATAATTGTGGAAAATCCCTTAAATGGGACTTACCTGAGAGGCCCTTGGCTTAGCTTTGTGCACCTCTGTCTATACCAATTTAAAAAATGTAAAGAAATATTTGTACCGCTGAAAGAACAGAAAACAATTAGCTTACTTCCTTATTATCTGATCATGCATGCATAGATAATGCAGAGGAGCAGCTGCCACCCCAGATATGAGAGCTTTGAGTGACGCAGTAATATTTCACATCTTATAAATGACCTTAAGACAGTGATGACAAGCACTGGACAAATCAACAGCCTATCATACTCTACATGAATATGTACAATATTTCATCAATATTCATGAATGTTATACCAAACTCCATGTAACTAATACTTATGCATAGGCATAAGCTTACATTTTTCCTAGGAAATGACTTTTTGGAGTAAACAACTGTAACTTCCTCCATATAGAGTTAGGGTTTTGCTACTAAAGATTATTGTGTAGATTTTAAAAGGGCCATGTGTGCAGCCTTTACACACATATCTTATGGGAGTGAGGGAAAGAAAGAAGGAGAGAGAGAGGGAGAAAGAGAGAGGGGGAAAGAAGGGGGAGAGGGAGAGGAAGAAAGGGGAGAGAGAGTTATGGTGGGAATTGAACAAACTTTTTTTCAGAAAGAATGTAAAGACATGCTTTTTAAAAAATATATATTTATGATTGGAGAGGGTTTTTGAGATTTTTAGTTTATCTCTGTGGATATCTTTTTTTCTGCTTTACATTATTTATTTTTAGAATATTTATTTTTATGTTAGGTTTATATATTTATTATAAAACAGAGACACTCCAATAAATAAATAAATAATATATCTTTTATTGTATGGGAATAGGATTATTATTTTATTGTGTGTTTTACTGGTTTTTACTCTTGGTTTTTAGTTTGCTTTTTGAAGTAGTATTTTTATTGTTTTTAGAAAATTTATATTACTTATATTATCTCTGTTTTTATTTTAACCCACTTTGAGATATATGATGGTAAGGCAGGATCTAAATTATTACATTAAATTGGATTGGACTATCCAGTTTTCTGGCCACTAGGTCAACCCCTCAGCAGAGGGAAGGCTTAAATGCTGGAGAGAAGGAGCCTGAAGCCAGGGCCAGTAATCACAGGCCTGACAAAACAGATTAGCCTCCAGTCCCTTGAAAAGTGATTGCTGGAAAAAAGAAGTATTCCCAGTAATATAAAGGTTCCTTGGTCCCATGCTTCAGAACTCAAAATCTGCCTTAGGCATTTTCTGGTTTATGCAACATGATACACAAAACTGTTGGTTGGGCCAATAAAATAGACTTCTTCTTAAGTATCTGCACCAAACAGTGCATTTAAGAATGTTCCATGGTTGTTCCTATTCTTGTATATGCCACATCATTTTTCATGCTGTGGGGAACATTTTCTTTTTTACTTTACTAACTCTGGAATATTTTCAGATACCGCAACTATTGTTCAGTTTTTAGTGATATGCATCCTCCATATGTCAAAACTAATTTATATGAGTTAGAGGTCATTACAAGATAAATGTTTGAATGATATATACCCCTTTTTTCAAGAAAGATTTTTAAAAGACCTTCATTTTCAGTAATTTGTTTACAAGTTAAACTTCAGGTGATCTGTGGAATACAAGACTTTTTACTTAAAAAAAAAAAAAAAATCAGCATATGTACACATTAATCCATTCTATTAACTAGCCTTGGCATGCATGTTCCTATTTCACTGGCTGCCTAAACTACCTTTGAACCCTTGTAATGGAAATTTGTGACATATTTCACATGCAAACACAAATTAAAATAAGACACATTTTAAAATTGCATACTGTTCCCTTCAAGCCTAGTGTAGGAACAACAGTACTATAATTTCAGCTTTAAAAAAAAGTGCATTTAGGACTTTAATGTGTTAAAATAGAAATAGATTTTCAAGTATGAACAGAATCTTTTAAGAGGTACTGTATACTGTATGGAACTGAAATAGCACCAGGAACATGATTTGGAATGCATTTATTCAATACTCACATCTGGCAGTGTTCTATGGCAGTGTTTAGAAGAAGCTGAGGCACCATAATTAATTATCCTTCTGCTAAGGATTTATTTTCTAGCCATTTGTCTTTCATTCCCCATCTTTAATGAATAACCTCTTGGACTTCAATTATTAAATTGTGGCATTTTAAACTGAAGGAAAAGTTATTTGTCACTCGTCAAGTTCAAATGTTCCTCGCATTTATCTTGCATGGTGGTCTGATTTATAAGCAGAACTGACATGCCAAAATGGAACTAGTAAACCACCTCTGCTGAAGGGCCTTACATTTCCCAGGAGTGCCTTCATGCCTGTAGTTTACTTTGCTGTGAAGTACTAATGACAGCTGTCAAGAATAGGTTTTCATGGAATACAGATGTTGACCTTTAGAAACCAAACGTTCCATTTTTTTCTATTGTGAAATCAACAATATGTTTTTCGTTTTACAACACATATATTTCTCATCTTGTTAATCATGCTGGAAGTTTTATGAATTAACATAATATATATAGAAGGCTTTCTTGTCTATTATATAATTGTAGGAAGAGTTCTTGCTCAAAAGCTGTAGGTATTTTCAGACTCGTACCAATATTCTAGTACAGCACATTTCTCATGTATATTTCAATGTTTAACCTCATTTGAGGCACCAAAATGTTTCAAAAGGCACATACTGTATATTCCTCAACTTATATGTATCGACATAAACCTTCCATATTTAATGTAGACTTAAAGGTGAATTTTAAGTTGAGCTGGTGCACACTGACCACATTTTTTTTTTTAAGCATTGACTAAGTTATTTAATAAGAAAAAATGAGGCTGTATTAAGGATACTTAGGTCATATATAGGAGATAAATTAGAAATAATCATAGAAAGCTTTACATAATCAACTGGTAGTATTCTATACATGCCCTACTTTAACTGCTCACTAGTTGGTGAAGCATTTGAAGAAGAAGGTTCTACAATGGGCAATGTTGATGAGGCAATGGGTTGCTGAGCTTCCACAAACTGTTGTATCTGATCTATTTGACAGAAAACATAAGTATGTTCTCCCTTCTTGATCTCACATCTACATGGGTAATGTAGAAAGAAAGTAAATCCTAGTGAAATAATTTGTTGCCTCAAGGCCAGAAATTCCCTTTGTCTTGTTCTAGTAATCAGCGCTAAATCAGGATACATTTTAACCACTTACCCATGAAACATCGTTGGAAACTTCTTAAAGTATCTTTTCATTACATTGTTTATATCTTGAGTTGTAATAAACAATACAATCAATGTATTCCTGTGTATGACATCTAAATTTGAATCTTCTAAGAAATTAGTTAAATTTGCTGGAACTGGAGATTTTTGTGATAGGAAATAGCAAGTATTAATTGAGGGAATTTCTTCCTCTGAATATAATATTTCTCTAAAATATCTTTTTAGAGAAATATTAGGAATTTCTCCCAGGACCTGCGGAAAATTAATTATCCTAATATTTAGATGTCGTACACGGTTCTCTAACCATTCTAAATGTCGTGCACTAGCAATCTGATCCTTGATTACACAAACATTTACTTTCTGCAAAAACTGTATATTTCTTTCATTCTCATTTACTTTACGTAAAGTCTCAATATCTTGACTCTGAACAGTCAATAATTTCCCTTGAAATTCCGATGATACAACATCGATCTTCCCCTCCAATCTAGTCATAGCTGTGCTCAAACCATTAACTGCTTCCCATATCGCTTTAAGTGTTACCTTTCCAGCCAAAGGTGGAGTATGCAGTAGATCTTCTGCCTTTTGGAATGATGAACCCTCCTGCCCTGTAGCCACTTCCACTTCCTTGGATGGCAACTGGGCTACACCATTTTCCATACTGTGTTGAGCTGGAGGTGGGCGGCTATCTGGGCTGAGGGACACTTCGTCTTGGGAGTCACCCAATTCTCCAATTTGTGTGGCTCCAACAGATTCCTCAGCTCTCTGGTTCTCCAGTTGTGTCAGGAACTTATTTATTTCAAGCTGAGTTAGGGTAGAAGATGCAGGCGCCCAGGGAAACCCCCTAATCTTTCCCTTCCTCTTCACAGGCATACTCAAATGGAATCTTTTCAATATTCCTGAACCTCCATGTCACTACTCCTTAATTCGGGGAGACTTCAAAAGGATAATTGATTGAGAAAAATTCTGGCAACTAATACAAACTAATTCAGAGACTAAGTCAGACAAAGTTGCACGCGCCGCAGGAGCACGCTCTTTATTCAGTTCTTCCAGCGCCTCCCTCTGACGGCAGGAACAATGTTTCCCAAGGTAAAATTTCTCAGTAAAATCACTTTGTATTCTCTTGCACAAGATCAGTGGAAATTCTCACCGTCAGCCTCTCACACTGACTAAATTTTAAAAGCCACCCAGATATGCGTGTATCTCCTGCTGTGCACACATCTCAAAACTTTTCAAAAAGGGTCGTGGTGTGGGCATGGTCTGGGTGAGGCATGGGTGTTTCAGGGCATGGCCAAAAGATTTGCACGTAAATACTTATGTGCCTTGACATGCACCAGGTCCAGTGGCATGTAAGTTTACTTCTGCTAAGGATGAGGTGTAAGTTAAAAAATAAACAGAATGAGCCATTTCTCAGGGGTTTAAAGGGTCTGGGGTACGTGCGGGGAGTGAAAGCTGTTAAACTAGAGGGATTTGGAGGCCCTAGCTGTTTTGGTAAATGGGAAAACTAGTGGACAAACTGGTGAAACTGGCAATGGCATGGGTGTGCACCCCTTTTCAATTTCCCTAAATTATCCGGTAGAAGCAGGATTTACGTGCATATGTGCCCAAATAAAACTGGGCGCACATATGTGCATGGTCAGGCTATTTTATAACATGCGTACATATATGCATGCAAATTAAAAAATGACTGCATATCTGGGTGCACGCCAACACACATGCGCCAAAGCGCACCCGTGCTCCAGTTTGAAAGTTACAGTCATAGTGAACATACACAACAAAGAATATTACAAATACCTATAGTATACCTTTTATTTCCTATTTCCCTACTTCCCCATCTCACACCACATATTTTTCGAAATATGATAGTAATTGAAATCCAGTAATAAACAGACATTCCAAGATCAACTTGTACCTAAAAATAAAGACAATGTAATGGAAATTTATTTTTAGGTCATATGCTTTCATTTTATATCAAGAAATCCAATTAAAAACTAATGAAGGTGCTTCCATGACTGTGAACAGGCGTATATTTACATTCACTAGCAAGGGAAAAAGAATGGCAAGGATAATAAGGGAAGATGAAAGTCCATAGGACGAGAGGTGATAAAAGAGAGAAGAAAGAGCAAGGGGTATGGAGAAGAGAATGAGGAAGACATGGATAATTTTATCTGCAGGAGGATGAGGGGAAAGAGAAACAGGAGCCCATTCTCCTGCTCACTAATCTACACTAAACTCAGGGTGAGCAGAACTCAAACTTTCACAGATAGGTGGATCAAAATAAAAATACTCTGTCAGAATCCCCCCCCCCCCCCATGTTCTGAAAATTTGATGTTGCTAGGACATCAAACACAGAAGCTATTGGGATATATTTTCCAAAAGATTTACTCACATACAACCCAGTTTATGCACGTCTATGGTGAAGTTTTGATATCAGTGGAATAGTAATAGTTTAAATAAATATATTAATAAATATATCACCTTTTAAAAATCAGTTAGGGGCCAGTGCATTTAAAAATATATGTGTAGCTCAAATTCATGCATTTTTTTAAGCTCATTAGCCAAAGATGGGAAAGGGAAAGAATTAACATGCATCCTTTTCATTTTCAAAAGTATAAATCTATATTATACTTTTATATATTTTTATATATATTTTTTATATATTAATCCCCATAAACAAATCCATCGAACACACCTTGGACACATGGAATAAACTCAGCTCGAACTTAACCCAACTGCTGACACAGCTATCACTCTGCCTCAACCAATCCAAAACTGAAATCCTCCACATCCCTGACGATCGCCCATCCTCACCCCTTGGCAACAACGCCCCAAAGGACCCAGCACTCAACCTCACACCAGCCACAAAAAACCTAGGTGTGACCCTCGACAACCAACTCAACCTCAAACACCACATCTCTAACATGATAAAGGATGGATTCTTCAAGCTACAAACATTAAAAAAACTCAAACCCCTTCTGCACGCCCAAGATTTTTGTACAGTCCTGCAATCAATCGTCTTTTCGAAGCTCGACTACTGCAATTCACTACTTATTGGACTCCCTGAAACATACATCAAACCTCTTCAGGTTCTGCAAAATGCCGCAGCCAGGACCATCACAAACATGAAAAAATGCAATCACATCACACCCACACTAAAAGAACTTCACTGGCTACCCATCATTCAAAGGATCCAATACAAAACCCTCACCCTCATCCATAAAAAAATTAACAACAACAGAATGAACTGGCTAAACACTGCCATACGCCCATACACCACACAGAGAAACCTCAGATCCTCCAACGCTGGCCTCCTCACGGTCCCCAACTCCAAAACAGCACACCGAACCTCCACCCGCAAACGAGCCATATCAGTAGCGGGCCCAACACTATGGAACTCACTCCCATCCTACCTCAGGAATGAACCCTCCGCCCAAGACTTCAAAAAACAACTTAAAACATGGTTATTCAGAAAAGCCTTCCCGCCAGACTCCCAACCCCCTCCTTGAGTTTAACTCCCTCCCACTGTATCCTCACCCCCCTTCTTCAACATGCACCCATAATTATCCCCCCACCTCCACTCACTTCTTCACACCCTCCCTCATCACACGCCCTCCCACCCTACCCTCTTCCCTCCCTCTCCACCTCTCCCCCCCCCATAAAGACCTCTCACCCCCGCTAGCCTCCCGCCTCCCACCGCCTCCACTTCCCCCCCCTCTATCTTCCCACACAATAATACCCTCTCCAAACCTGAAACAAGTCACATTGCTTCGATCTAGTCTGTTATAAATTGCTCAAACACCACTTTACGATGTCACCCCGACACAATGCAAATTGTCATAAATCCTTGTTGCAATGTAA